>NC_091289.1:33217880-33523380 GCF_032444005.1 Ranitomeya imitator
AGCAATCTGCCCCATGGTCTCCTGTATTGCCCCAGTGTGTCCAGCATTCTGCCCCATGGTCTCCAGCATTGCCCCAGTGTGTCCAGCAATCTGCCCCATGGTCTCCAGTATTGCCCCAGTGTGTCCAGCATTGCCCCAGCCCCAGACAGTCAGAAATAAAGAAAAAAAAAAAAAAGTAAAATCCTCACCTCTCCCGTTCCCAGCGCAGGTCCGGTGCAGTCAGCGTCTCTCCGGCTCTGCGACGCTCAGGACAGAGAGGCAGAGCGGCGCGCACAGTAGTGACGTCATCGCGCCCTCTGCTCTGAGACGTCGCAGAGTCAGAGGAGGCTGCAGCTGCCTGCTGCCGGCGCCGCAGGAACCAGGAGAGGTGAGTATAGAGCAGGGGGCGGGGGCGGGACCCGGGGGTGGGGGGAGATGGCCCTGGTCGTGGCGGCGGACGGCGCCGCCCGAAGATTTAAAGGGGCGTCTTTTTTTTTTTTTTTTTTTTTTTTTTTTTTTAATCTTCTTCTGCAGCGCCGGCCGCCCCCAGCATTGTGCCGCCCGGGGCGGACCGCCCCCCCCGCACCCCCCTTCCTACGCCACTGACTGGAGCAGTGTATATAAAAATATTTTCTAGTAATATGCCAAATAATCTGAAAACTCATTTTTTTTCATATGAGAACAAATGGGTAATTCAAAACGCTGCTTTCCCTATAAAGAAAATACTTAATGCCTGTGTGTTCACAGTTTATATCACACCTTGCTCCAGTTCATGAAAAGTTCATTCTCCACATTCTGAAAACCAGCTACCAAGAAGCCTAAAATAGTGACCTTGAATGGTTAAATATGTTCATAATTCTACATATTTCAGCTTTTGATTTAAAGTAGAATAAACATTTTCGAGACAAATGTAACATTTCTGTGCCAGAATACTGAATATTTTTATGACGCTCATAAATATGAAATACTGCATTATAATAAAGGATATTTCAGGAAGTATTTATGCTGCATAGTCAAGTCAGAAGCTACCGTAAAAAAAAAAAAAATACGAAAAAACTATACAAAGCGGCACTTAAAATAATAGATTTCTTTCTGTTTCAAGTAAAATTGGTTTAGCCTTTGGTAAACGATCAAGGACTGTAGAATGGATAAAACTTTCTGAGACTATTTCTATCATCTAGTGCATCTGCTTAAAGGGGTATTCCCATCTCCAAGATCCTATCCCAATATGTAGTAGGTGTAATAATAATAATTTTAGCAAATACCTCCAATTAGAAATGTAGTATATTTCTTCTGATTAGCCATGGCACGTACCCCATGTGCAGGGCATTACAGTAGCTTACCTATCCATGTTTATAACTGCTAATATAGTGACAGATAGCTAGTTAGCTGTTAGTGGTCATAACCATGGATACCTAAGCTACTGCACCGCACATGTGGTAAGTGGCATAGCTAATCAGAAGAATGATACTACATTTCTAACTGGAGGTATTTGCTAATAATATTATTATTACGTCTACTACATATTGGGATAAGATCTTGAAGATGGGAATACCCCTTTAAGTATAAACTACTGTATGTTTTCTATGACCAGTATTTTTGGAAAATGTTTCTTAAAAGGATATTTCTAAAATAGAACATTGTCACTTATCCACAGAACAGGTGATAACGTTCCAATCTGTTAGTTTCTGACCATTGTGTCCCCTATGGATCTCTGAAGTGCCCTGTCAGACCCCCAATATTTAGGTACTTAACACACATCCTTTGGAAAAACCCTTTAAATCAACTTTCATCTTTATAATAGATTTATATACTGCATTGCATTCATCATTACACTCTGCTGCTCAACACGATGAAATCTTTCGAAATTCAAATTGATCAGATTTAATAATTTTTCTCAAACATGTGATTTGCAGTGAATCAATTTGTCGCCAGTCGTAATACTGCAAAGACTCAAATCGCCCTGAAAATACATGTGAACACTCTGAGGTCTCCTAGAACTGTATCTTACATCTTTAAAGCAAACACAGCCTAAGTAATGACAATGTGGCCTCACCATAAAAATTGGTGTTGACCTGGAAGTAGTGTTGAGCGATACCTTCCGATATTCAAAGGTATCGGTATCGGATGGTATTGGCCGATATCCAAAAGATTTTGGATATCGCCGATACCGATACTCGATACCAATGCAAGTCAATGGGACACAAATATCGGAAGCTATCCTGGATGGTTCCCAGGGTCTGAAGGAGAGGAAACTCTCCTTCAGGCCCTGGGATCCATATTCATGTAAAAAATAAAGAATAAAAATAAAAAATATGGATATACTCACCCCTCGGACGAACCCTGGCTGTCACCGCTGTCAGGCAGACAATTTTGTTACGGGCACAGAACCAAACTGATAGTGTCACTGTCAGAGGTATCATCAGCCTCCTGCGACTGAGATGAGTTATGTGTCAAAAATTCCAAAATGTTCTTTTCTTCCTCCCCACTAATTCTCTTGCTGGAGGCAAAAAAGGCCAACTGTTATCTGTGTTTGGTAGCACTGCTACCCGAGTGGCTGATGCCAGTGGTGATCGTGGTGTTTCTACTGTTGCTAACGATCTTACGTAAGGCATAGGGTTTTTGTTTCTGTTACACTGCCCTACCCTGTGCCATTGCTACTTTTTACTATACATTTTCTACAACACGGTAATTAACTTATGACAATCTTTTCAACCACAATTATTCAAACATTTACGAAAAAAGGACATAACAAAAAATTCTAGGTGGGTAGGTATATGCACAGAAAGTAAAATTTGGCAAGTGGCCACAATATAGATATGGCATGAACGGTTGTCAAATTGGACTAGTAAAACAGGTGAAGAAGAAAAGCACAGTTACATTTCTACATTTATTTTTATTTTTCAATTTTGTTAACATTCAACCACTTCCCAAAAATAAATGAAAAAAATAAGAAATGCTAGGTCTGTGCATGTTCGAAAAGCCAACCACTTCCGCAGGGTGCTGTATTGCTGTTGCATGGACAGATTTAAAATTTGACTAGTAAAACAGATGTGCAAAAAAAAAACAGTGAAATTATAAGTGTAAGGCTGGAGTCACACACAACGTATAAAAAAAATCGGTCCGTTTTACACGGATGAGAAACGCACAAATGTTTCATGAACAGTGATCCGTATGTCATCATCTGTCTGCAATGCAAGGATGCGATTTTTTCTCGAAAAATATCCGTGTGACATCCGTATGGTGAGATTTTCTCGCCAGCTTGCAAAATGGACATATAATGGATCTATGGGTGCAAATATTTGTGAAAACATATATACAGTCTATATATATATATATATATATATATATATATATATATATATATATATATATATATATATATATATATATATACAGTTAGGGCCAGAAATATTTGGACAGTGACACAAGTTTTGTTATTTTAGCTGTTTACAAAAACATGTTCAGAAATACAATTATATATATATAATATGGGCTGAAAGTGCACACTCCCAGCTGCAATATGATAGTTTCCACATCCAAATCGGAGAAAGGGTTTAGGAATCATAGCTCTGTAATGCATAGCGTCCTCTTTTTCAAGGGACTAAAAGTAATTGGACAATGGACTCTAAGGGCTGCAATTAACTCTGAAGGCGTCTCCCTCGTTAACCTGTAATCAATGAAGTAGTTAAAAGGTCAGGGGTGGATTCCAGGTGTGTGGTTTTGCATTTGGAAGCTGTTGCTGTGAGCAGACAACATGCGGTCAAAGGAACTCTCAATTGAGGTGAAGCAGAACATCCTGAGGCTGAAAAAAAAGAAAAAATCCATCAGAGAGATAGCAGACATGCTTGGAGTAGCAAAATCAACAGTTGGGTACATTCTGAGAAAAAAGGAATTGACTGGTGAGCTTGGGAACTCAAAAAGGCCTGGGCGTCCACGGATGACAACAGTGGTGGATGATCGCCGCATACTTAATTTGGTGAAGAAGAACCCGTTCACAACATCAACTGAAGTCCAGAACACTCTCAGTGAAGTAGGTGTATCTGTCTCTAAGTCAACAGTAAAGAGAAGACTCCATGACAGTAAATACAAAGGGTTCACATCTAGATGCAAACCATTCATCAATACCAAAAATAGACAGGCCAGAGTTAAATTCGCAGAAAAACACCTCAAGAAGCCAGCTCAGTTCTGGAAAAGTATTCTATGGACAGATGAGACAAAGGTCAACCTGTACCAGAATGATGGGAAGAAAAAAGTTTGGAGAAGAAAGGGAACGGCACATGATCCAAGGCACACCACATCCTCTGTAAAACATGGTGGAGGCAACGTGATGGCATGGGCATGCATGGCTTTCAATGGCACTGGGTCACTTGTGTTTATTGATGACATAAGAGCAGACAAGAGTAGCCGGATGAATTCTGAAGTGTACCGGGATATACTTTCAGCCCAGATTCAGCCAAATGCTGCAAAGTTGATTGGACGGCGCTTCATAGTACAGATGGACAATGACCCCAAGCATACAGCCAAAGCTACCCAGGAGTTCATGAGTGCCAAAAAGTGGAACATTCTGCAATGGCCAAGTCAATCTCCAGATCTAAACCCAATTGAGCATGCATTTCACTTGCTCAAATCCAGACTTAAGACGGAAAGACCCACAAACAAGCAAGACCTGAAGGCTGCGGCTGTAAAGGCCTGGCAAAGCATTAAGAAGGAGGAAACCCAGCGTTTGGTGATGTCCATGGGTTCCAGACTTAAGGCAGTGATTGCCTCCAAAGGATTTGCAACAACATATTGAAAATAAAAATATTTTGTTTGGGTTATGTTTATTTGTCCAATTACTTTTGACCTCCTAAAATGTGGAGTGTTTGTAAAGAAATGTGTACAATTCCTACATTTTCTATCAGATATTTTTGTTCAACCCTTCAAATTAAACGTTACAATCTGCACTTGAATTCTGTTGTAGAGGTTTCATTTCAAATCCAATGTGGTGGCATGCAGAGCCCAACTCGCGAAAATTGTGTCACTGTCCAAATATTTCTGGCCCTAACTGTATATATATATATATGTATATATATATATATATATATATGTCAGCAAGACACACATATACTGTACAAACCAAAAGTTTGGACGCACCTTCTCATTTAAAGATTTTTCTGTATTTTCATGACTATGAAAATTGTACGTTCACACTGAAGGCATCAAAACTATGAATTAACACATGTGGAATTATATACTTAACAAAAAAGTGTGAAACAACTGAAAATATGTCTTATATTCTAGGTTCTTCAAAGTAGCCACCTTTTGATTTGATGACTGGTTTGCACACTCTTGGCATTCTCTTGATGAGCTTCAAGATGTAGTCACCGGGAATGGTTTTCACTGGAGACGCAAAAACTATTTTTTTGCAATAAAAAGTGTCTTTTAGTGTGTGACAGCTGCCAATCATAAAAATCCGCTAAAAAACCCGCTATAAAAGTAAATCAAACCCCCCTTCATCACCCCATTAGGAAAAGTAATAACATTTAAAAAAATGTATTTATTTCAATTTTCCCATTAGGGCTAGGGTTAGGGCTACAGTTAGGGTTAGGGTTGGGGCTAAAGTTAGGGTTAGGGTTGCTGCCAAAGTTAGGGTTAGGGTTGGGGCTAAAGCTAGGGTTAGGGCTACAATTAGGGTTGGGGCTACAGTTAGAGTTAGGGTTGGGGCAACAGTTAGGGTTGGGGCTAAAGTAGGGGTTAGGGTTGGGGCTAACGTTAGGGTTAAGTCTACAGTTAGGGTTGCGGCTACAGTTAGGGTTAGGGTTGGGGCCAAAGTTAGGATTGGGGCTAAAGTTAGGGTTAGGGTTTGGATTACATTTATGGTTGGGATTAGGGTTGGGATTAGGGTTAGGGGTGTGTCAGGGTTTGGGGTGTGGTTATGGTCATGGTTGGGATTAGGGTTAGGGGTGTGTTGGAGTTAGGGATGGGGTTAGGGTTGAAATTAGGGTTAGGGGTGTGTTGGGGCTAAGGAAGTGGTTGGGATTAGGGTTAGGGGCATGTTTGGGTTCGGGGTGTGGTTAGGGTTATGGTTATGGTTGGGATTAGGGTTAGGGTTGTGTTTGGGTTAGGGTTTCCGTTAGAATTGGGGGGTTTCCACTGTTTAGGCACATCAGGGGCTCTCCAAACGTGACATGGCGTCCGATCTCAATTCCAGTCAATTCTGCATTGAAAAAGTAAAACAGTGCTCCTTCCCTTCCTTCCCTTCCAACAACGTTTGGGGTCCAATTTCTCTGGTTACCCTTGGGAAAATTAAAAATTGTGGGCGAAAAAATTTCATTTTTGTGAAAAAATTTGATTTTTTATTTTTACGGCTCTACATTATAAACTTCTGTGAAGCACTTGGTGGGTCAAAGTGCTCACCACACATCTAGATAAGTTCCTTAGGGGGTCTACTTTCCAAAATGGTGTCACTTGTGGGGGTTTCAATGTTTAGGCACATCAGGGGCTCTCCAAACGCAACATGGCGTCCCATCTCAATTCCAATCAATTTTGCATTGAAAAGTCAAATGGCGCTCCTTCGCTTCCGAGCTCTGTCATGCGCCCAAACAGTGGTTTACCCCCACATATGGGGTATCAGAATACTCAGAACAAATTGTACAACAATGTTTTGGGTCCAATTTCTCCTGTTACTCTTGGTAAAATAAAACAAATTGGAGCTAAAATAAATTTTTTGTGAAAAAAAGTTAAATGTTCATTTTTTTTAAACATTCCAAAAATTTCTGTGAAACACCTGAAGGGTTAATAAACTTCTTGAATATGGTTTAGTGCACCTTGAGGGGTGCAGTTTTTAGAATAGTGTCACACTTGGGTATTTTCTATCATATAGACCCCTCAAAGTGACTTCAAATGTGATGTGGTCCCTAAAAAAATTGGTGTTGTAAAAATGAGAAATTGCTGGTCAACTTTTAACCCTTATAACTCCCTACCAAAAAAAAGGTTGGTTCCAAAATTGTGCCGATGTAAAGTAGACATGTGGGAAATTTTACTTATTAAGTATTTTGTGTGACATAACTGTGTGACTTAAGGGCATAAAAATGCAAAGTTGGAAAATCGCGAAATTTTCAAAATGTTAGCCAAATTTTCATTTTTTTCACAAATAAACGCAGGTAATATCAAAGAAATTTTACAACTGCCATGAAGTACTATATGTCACGATAAAACAACATCAAAATCACTCGGATCCGTTGAAGCGTTCCAGAGTTATAACCTCATAAAGGGACAGTGGTCAGAATTGTAAAAATTGGCCCAGTCATTAACGTGCAAACCACCCTTGGGTTAAAGGGGTTAAGGACAACCTCTGCATCTTACTGTGTAATATGTTTTCACTATATATGCAAATAATAATATTACATAGCAGAAAAGGGAAACAGACCTAGACTAGCATTACTTGGTAAAGCAGCTAGATGCAGATTCCTCTCTACTTTCTACTCAAGCTCACATGTAGATTAATGGCATACTTGCACAGTCGCAGCTTTTTTCTCATGGATTTGGAAAAATTCCCTTAAATATGGTTTTATGGGTTTTTAAGAACAAGGTTATTTTGTGTTAAGAATGGGCATATATTAAGCTTTAGATAATTACTTTATGAAACTCTTTGGCTTTCAGCTAAATAAACAGAGTTTATATTCACAGGTGTATTGTACTCCGGGGCATTCTGCATGTAGGCGAGGCAGCTGTTGCCAAACTATATTATGATACTGATTTGTGTAGAATTTATTAGAAACAGGTGCTGGGTGTTTGGGTGAAGATAGAAAATGAAGCAGGCTATGGCCCAGATTCATAATTTGTGATTTTATTTTTAAAGTCACCTTTCTTTTATTGTCTTGTGGTATACTTTGCCTTTTTTATACCAAAATCTTCAGAACGGTTCATCAATTTTGCACAAAGGGTATAAATAATCTCATTTTTGCCTGTAACCTTTTTTGCGACTTTTTAAAAAAAATTTTACCACAAAAAGTCACACATTTCTCAAAATACGACAATTGAGAAAAAATTTTTCTGACAAGCTAAACTTCACTCCAATGAAGTTTGAAGGAGGAGGTTGATTGTCTGCAGTACATTGGTAATTTTGAGGGGTTTCAAAAAGTCACAGTCAGGTGAAAAGATCTGTAATCTGTAAGGGCTCAATCACACATACTGATATTTCCGGTACTGGAAAAAACAGTATCGAAGATATCTCTGTCTGTGTGTCCATGTGTATGTGTTTTTCATACATGTAGCATACATATGATGAAGACAGCTCACATCGTTGTCCTCTGCTCTGCCTGTGATCAGCACGAGCAGGGGATCATGCTGACAGTTGTATTCAAGTGTAAATTAAACATAAAGAAAAAAAATAAAATTATGCTCACTTTAACATGTAATACCCTGAAGCCATTGTCCCCTGTAAGCAAACAAAAATAAAAAAAAAATCTCTCACCTGTCCAAAGTTGAAAGCATCCATAATGTCCCATGCCATAATCCTTCTGTGTGACATTTGCTCATCAGTATGAGCAGTGGCCGGAGGAAACAGCTCACACTGAAGAGCTGGGCAGAATGACTCAATGCAGTGAGACCGGGCCACATGGTGAACTTCGGTTACCTAAATGGGATCACCACTAGCACTGTGAAAGAAAGTCTCATGGTGCAGTGCTGAGCTCAGTGAGCTCACAGCAGTTCACAGTGGGAAATAGTTAGAAGTGGTCTCATTAAGGTCACTGCAGCCTCAGTGACCTGCGGTAACCTCAATGAAGTCACCGCTGGTCAGTGATGCTGCGCTCGCAGCAGCTCATTCTTCAGTGGTTTTCAGCCTGGATGAACGCATCTTGGCACCATCACAGTTGAAAACTATTTATCACAGACAAGGCTGTTTTTTTTTTTTTACAGGAGATGATGGCTTCAATGGAATGGGAGTTAGGTGAGTATAACTGTGTTTGTTATTTTTAAATAAAAAAATGTGTGTTTTTTATATCAAATAAAAGACTTTATTCTTGCTGTGTGTGTTTATTTACAATATAACTATAGGATTAGTAATGGAGAGGCATCTTATAGACAGCTCACCATTACTGATCCGTGTGCTTGATGTCACTGAACAATAAAAAGTTGATATCAACCTCACAAAAATTAACCCACTTGCCACTACCACAGGGTAAATGGGAAGAGCTTGGCAAAGTGCCAGAATTGGTGCATCTAATGGATGCGCCTTTTCTGAGGCGGCTGTGGGCTGCTATTTTTAGGATGGAGGGGCCAATGTCCATGGCCCCTTACCAGCATGCGAATACCGTCCCCCTAGCTGTCTGCTTTAGCTTAGCTGGTTGTCAAAAATGGGGAGGGGTCCCACACCATTTTTAGAATTGTTTATTTAAATAATGTAAATTAAAACAGCATGGGGACTCCTATTCTTGATAACCAACCTTGCTAAAGGTGACAGCTGAGGATTGGAGCCCACAGCTGTCAGTTTTACCTGGCTGGTTATCAAAAATACAGGGAAACTCACATCATTTTTTTCTTTTTATGTATTTATAGTGCAGGTGCTGGCTGATGAGTAATCCCATGAGCCGCCATCTGCTGTCGCTGTTATCAGCGACAGCAGGCGTAGGCTGATGGGAGTAGTAACCGACATTTGTAATTGGAGGTAAACTTTCAACTTCGGACAGGTGAGGGATATTGTTGTTTTTTATTTTTATTTGTTTAGAGGGGACAATGGCTTCAGGGGATTAGGTGTTAAGGTGAGTATAATGTGATTATTTATTATATTCTTAATTTTACATTTGAATACAACTCTCAACATTGTCCCCTGCTCATACTGATCGTAGACAGGGCAGGAGACAATGATGTGAGCTGTCTTCAGCACCCAATGCCAGGGAACAGCATGAACAGTACCGGTACCAGTACAGGTGGCGGTCATGTCACACTGATGACACAAGGTCCATGGAAATACACTGACACATACGCAGTCCTATTCTCTTGAACGGGTCTACATTTGTCTCCGGTACTTGTGAAAACTGTCACCACATGTAACAGGCACACTGATGTGTGAAAGAGCCCTAAGACATATAAAATATTCTTTAAAGACACAAATTAAAAAAACAATTAGGTGCAAATTAGAAAACAAGCAATAAATACCAAAAATTCTTCAAAAAAGGTGCAAATACAATAATGAATAGGGTCCATTGTATATAACAAGTGCTAATAAAATAAGGGTTTATTTGTCAGAGGGGTGATATATGGAATATTAAATATTTATTGAGTTTTGAGACAAAAACAAGAAGTGCTTCCCTCAGCGATGCCTCGAGGGCCCCATTTTCTTAACACAAGGATGGTATAGACTGGGGGGTCCTGTGTGAGGGCCTACTCATTTCTACAGTAATTTGTGAGTCAGTGATCCTAGTTCTAAGAACATGTCAAAAAAAGGGCTACATGGTGGTGCTGTATGTTGTGATGTGCTCATAAAGTTTTGCCAAATTTCAGGCATGCTAACCCTGCCTTCCGAGGTGCTGGCAGTGCCCCAGCTGCGTTGGCGACCTCCTCCACCTCTGCCTTGCTCTTCCACTGAGCCCCCATTGTCAGATGGAAAAGCCATCAGTATTTTCTCTACCAGGGTCTGCTTGTAGTTATGCATTTGGCGCTTGTGCACCAGGGACGAAAGTAATGATGGTACGTTGTTCTTGTAGGGGATCCAGCTGGGTAGAGACCCAGTAATCTGCACTGGTAACAATAAGGGCAATTCGACGGTCATTGCGCAGGCGCTGAAGCATGTATTGGCTCATGTGGGCCTGGCTGCCCAAAAAGAACGACAATCTGCCCTCGATGGGAGGTGTATCATATAGGTACTCTGTATGCCACCAGCTAACAAGTTTGAACAGGTGCCGTTACTACAGGTAATGAGTGGAGGACAGAGAAGCATCTTAAAGAAAAAGTTACAGGTCTGTAAGAGACAGAAATCTTGAATGTTTTTAGGTGACCAAATAGTTTTTTCCCACCAAAATTGGCAAAATAAATCTTGCCAAATCAGACAAAGTGATTTTCTGGATTTGTTTTCTCATTCTCCTAGTTGTGGTCTACTTATGATGCCAATTACAGGTCTCTCTCATGTTTTTAAGTGGGAGAACTTGAACAATTGGTGACTGATTGAATACATTTTTCCCCAGTACATGTTCCTCACCGTACTCTTCAGGGCTTTTTGTGCTCACCAGGCCTCATGCAATGTCATGACTTGGTGGTGCAATATCTTGACACAATGTCATGGAGGACCCAGAGAGCACTGTGAGGACGGTAGACTGTAGGTAGCTGGAGGGACAGGTGAGGGATGAGGTGACTATAACTAATTTTTAAAAACTATGTTTATTATGCTGTGAGGTCTGGAGAGATGTTAGAGTATAAGGCGCCTTCAACGTGCATCGAATAAATTAAAAAATCAAATTTCCTGTGGGATTTAAAGAGAACTTGTCAAAATGGAATTTCAAATTCTGTCAAATTCAAATTTCAGAACCTGACAAATTCGAATTTCGGAAGATTTGCTCTCCTCTAGCAGAAATATGAAAACACATTAGTAGGGAAGAGAAGAGCAGCAATACCACATGTAAAGCGTCATAGAATAAATGGCACTATATAAATGTATAATAATATTAATAATAAGAAAGGGTCCTGTATATGGCATTACACTCAGAATGGACAAGCCCTGAGTAAATGCTTATTATTGAACCTAAAAAAAAAATATTCACACTCAACTTTGGGAACAATTCAAACTAATTAATCGACTAATTAATTTCTATGTTTCTATGTATAATCTCTATGTTTAATGCCACATATATTAACCCCTCCCCCTGAGAATAAGGAAAATTGCTGGCTTGGTATATGACACAATAGATCTGTGATAATAATAACCCATAATTAAGCTTATATTATTTTGTGCGGTTGAGTTCAAAAATTATTTCCAAAATAAGAACTTTTTTTTTCCCATTTTGAACATTTCATATTTAAAATCACCAAAATATTCAGCAATATGTGGGACTGAAATGTGTTTGTCTCTTTGCCGAACGACTCTTCTCCTCAGTTACCCCCATTGAAATGATATCATAACAGCTGGAGCAGATGGAAATGCATCTTCACAATCACATAACAATGGCTTCAGTTCAAAGATCAAAAATACTATATTTACCTTGGCTGCTACTCATTGTCCTATTAAAATTCAATTTTTGTTTTTGCTTAAAAGGAATCTGTCACCCCATGGACGATTTTTATCTCTTACTATGGGCATACAGGTAATTGAATGTTTAAACCGGTCTTGCCTTCATATATCTCATAGCTGTGGTGTAGACATTGAGAAATTGATTTATATTCTTTTAAGTTAATGATTTTTTCCTGGCTCCGGGGTGTGTGGTGCCTTGAAGAAATCACTGCCTCCTACGGCGCATGCACAAAAGATCAATTCGGACATTGCCCATACAAGGGCGGATATTGTTTGCGTAACCGCGTGATCGCACAGCACATGCATGGGATTACAGCGCCGACCAGGTCAGTATGACGCTGATGGGAGGGGGGTGATAGTATACTGAACTGAGGAGGGAGTGGTTTTTGGTTTTGGCTTTTATCCTAGTCATTTGAAAAGGCTCGTTAAAGAGTTGACATTGACTTTTAGGATTGCCACTTCCTATAGGTTGCACTAGACTTCTAGTCCTCTTCCTCTCTGAAGAGACAATTTGCATATTTCCCAAAGGAACATTGCAGCTTTAAGTCTCCTCATCTCGGCATGCTTAACATGCCACTCTCCGCAAGGAGAAACGTTACCCTTTGGATCCCTATCTATTGTGTAATTATTAGCAATTAAAGTATTTGGCACCTAATGAGTTAACTTTAGTTAGGTCTAAGTGGGTGTTTTTACCGGGGCATGTACTTCTCCTTGTATGAGTTGCTGATTGACCACACCCACTTAATCTTAACAAACGTTAGCGCATTAGGTGCTAAATACTTTGATTGCTAATATCTTCACAATGGAGAGACAAAATAGTGAAGAAATGTTTTTTTCCACTCTACAGACACTACAAAAATTAGAATTTGGTGAAAGATCCTCTTTAAGGCATAATCTCTTTATTTGGTAATGTGTGAGCTGAGAGTGTTCCCATAATATAGTGTACAGTTGTAGACTAAAAATTTGAGGCCGACAAAAATTTTAGTTTATACAAACTTTACAAAATAACCTATGTTACAGACTGTACCTCTCTACCTTGTCTGGGATCTCCTCTCTTCACTTCGATCCGCTGCTCTCTGTTGTGCTCCACACTGGAATTTGCAGATTACCCGGTATGTGACATCATCTCCCTAGACCTTTGAAAGCCCATTTGGACACACACCTGTGTCTTCCAATTGTTATCCTAGATTTTATTTTGTTACTCTACTCTTGTAAGAGCAGACTTGTTGCATTAAAAGGGAGCTTTTGCTTGAAATCATTGTGCTCTTCTGTTAACCATTGAAGCATCGTTGCTTTCTATCAAAAAGGCTTCATAGGCAAGAGTATTAGTACTTGTAAGGTTGCCCCTAAATTGACCATTTATCGGATCATTAAGAACTTCAAGGAGAGTGGTTCATTTGCTTTGAAGAAGACTAAGGGGCATTCAAGAAAGGTCTCCCCAAATCAACCATTATTAGTTCATCAAGAACTTAAAAAAGACTAGAGGGTGCTAAAGAAAATATAGCAAGTGCCAGGACCGTTTCCTAAAGAGGAGTGATTGATTCAACACCAGTACAGAGCTTGCTCAGGAATAGCAGCAGGCAGGTGTCAGTGAATCTGCCAGCATAATAAGATGAAGACTTTTGGAGACTTGGCTGGTGCTAGTAAGGGCGGCAAAGAACCTTCTCTTCAAAAAAATCATCAAGGACAGACTGACATATGAAGCCTCTGTCAGAAAAAAGATTTTCTGGAGAAGATAAGGGGAGAACTACCTTGAGCCCTGTGTATTCCAACAGTAAAGTATCCTGAGATCATTTATGTGTAGTTTTGCTTTTCATTCATGTAGTGGGCTCATTCACAATTTTGCCTAAAAATACTGCCAGGAATAAAGAAGACAAGTGCAACTTTGGCCACCTATCCGAGAGCAATGTGGTGATGATGCTTTTTCAAGTATGATGGAGACCGTGTCACAAGGAAAAGCTTTCACTAAGTGGCATGATGAACAAAATATTGAAATTTTGGGTCAATTGCCAGAAAATTCCCCAGGTCTCAATCCCATTAAGAACATGTAATCAATCCTCAAAAAATAGGTGGAAAAATTAAAAACACAGAACTTGTGCTTAACGCCAAGCACTGATTAGGCAAGAACGGGTTGACCTGTGAGCCACACCCCTTCATTTAGGCCCAAAAAATTAGCACTAAATAAATGTATCCTGACATCAGTCAGGATTTGGCCAAGAAGAAGCTGATATCCAACTGCCAGGGCGAACGACAGGAGTCTTGAAAAATAAGGGTCAACTCTGTAAATATTGAGTCTTGGCATAAATGTAATGAATTTGTCAATTAAAGCTAAAAAACATATGGAATGCAGATAATTGTAAGAAATATCTGACGTACGGCTCATTCAGAGGTTTTTTTTTCACATGCAAGTTCTATCGATGTTTTTATGGAAAGAAGTCGTGCTTATGGGGCTGCCTATGGGGCTGGTCACATGATTTTTTTTGATGACCAAGTACTCCTCACAAAATTGCAGAGACATGTCCTGTATTGATCCGAGTACGGATCAAAATCTGCAATGCAAGTCTATGAGTCAGTGGAAAAATTGGATCATACTGTAGAATGAAATCATAGAATCATAGAATGGTAGAGTTGGAAGAGACCTCCTGGGTCATCTGGTCCAACCCCCGACTCAGAGCAGGATTCACTAAATCATCTCAGACAGATGTCTGTCCAGCCTCTGTTTGAAGACCTCCATGGAAGGAGAACTCATCACCTCTCGTGGCAGCCTGTTCAATCCAAGTGCTGTCCATTTTTTGTGGACTGATGTGAGAAGATACAGAACCTTTTTTTTTCTCATCGGAGAAAAACTGATGAAACTTGGACCGAACTCAGACGACACTCTGATAAAGAAATCTTATGTAACTCTGAAGAAAATCACTCTTTTTCTCGTATGGGAAAAAAAATGGACTTCTGAATGAGCCTTAAAGGAACTAAAAATACCAAAGCAGTAAACTTTGTGAAATAAAAAATTCGGGTCAGCCTCAAAACTTTTGACCGCGACTATACATCTCTATAGTCTAATATAGCAGTCTATGAATTTTGTGTTAAGAATCTGTAATGTTGCCATACACATACAACTTTAGAATCGTGCTTGTATATATAAAGAAGCCTTTATGTATAAGTTATTATGCGGGTTTTTTTTTCAAAAAGTTTACAAAACAGAAAAAAGTTACAGAATACAAAACCGCTTAGTGTTAAGTATCTGTGTTACTTGAATATTTAAGGCTCGGGCCGCATCTGTTTTCTGGCTGCTCGTGTAAATAGTGTTCCTTTTTCCTTGTCTTCTCGTAAAATTTGATTAGTCTTTACTCTCTTCCCAGCCATCTCTGGAATCAATTGCTTACATAGGAGTTCCCTCTCTTTGATATAGACCTCGATTGTAACATTTAACTTTAAACAGACCCAGCACAACTTCATGGCGAATACTAATGGCCGCACATGAATTTACCCTTTTATTTTGTTGATTCTTCTTTATAAACAAGGCACAATGGAATTTGCATTTGTTTGCTTTGCGTTCGTAGATTAGCGTTTTCGGTTTATGTTTTTTTTTCTTCTTTTTTCGCAGGGTGAAGGGTGTCCATTGTCAGTCCTGTTCCCAATTAATGGCATGGGAAGCACGGATATTGCTGAGAGTATAAGTGCTTCTACATGCCCCTATTAATAACATCATGTATGATGAATGAGCTTTCTTAAAGGCAAATCGTAGGGCATGCAGCTGCACTGCAGAATTCGGCTCTCTATATGGAATTTGGATATGCCCAATGACCTGCAATTAAATAACAGTACTGTATTCAGAGGACTCAGTTTATATTTCACAGTAAAATGGGAAAAAAAGAGTCTTGTGCATCAATCTGCCCAGTTACAAGCTCCGAGTCTTGTGTGCCGAAAATGTTTACTTTACCAGGCATTGGGTATGTGCTGAAAAGCAAGCAAATGATGAAAGCGGACTATCAGCAAATTTTAATTCTTTAAAACATGGTGTGAAATAAATCATCACCGAAGATGTGTCTCGCTTATGTCGATGTAGCCAAAGTGGGTGATGATGATGAGGATTGTCTATGAGTAGTGATGAGCGAATATACTCGGTACTCGAGATTTCCTGAGCACGCTCGGGTGTCCTCCGAGTATTTGTAAGTATTCGGAGGTTTAGTTTTCAGCGCCGCAGCTGAATGATTTACATGTTAGCCAGCATAAGTACATGTGGGGGTTGCCTGGTTGCTAGGGAATCCCCACATGTAATCAAGCTGGCTAAGAGATGTAAATCATTCAGCTGCGGCGCTGAAAACTAAATCTCCGAGTACTTACAAATAATCGGAGGACATCCGAGCGTGCTCGGGAAATCTCGAGTACCGAGTATATTCTCTCATCACTATTTATGAGTTGTGGTAGTTATGCTAAAGGAGTTATCCAAGTCTTCGCTTATTTTCTGCAACGGGGCTAAGAACTTACAGGTATGTTCCATAGTTGATCGCTACATGCCTGTTCTGCCTGGATTGGGTTTCTTGAAAAATTTTGCACAATTTGCCTTTTATAGCCTATGTGGTGCACTTATTGCAAAATAGCGCAGAATGACATAACAAATAATCCATCCATGAGCTTAATCAGATATGAGAGCTTGTAACTAAGGATGAGTGGATCAGTGGAAGTTCGAGTTCCGGTACATGTCCCAAACTTTATTCCAACGTTCGGTTTTGACACTAAAACTGTACCCGAAACCCATTGAAAACAACGAGGACACGAAATGTTGAGCCGGAAAATCTCTCTCTCCTCGGAACTCCGAATGTTTAACCTGTTAAATCCTGCTGTCAATTTAATTATTTATCTTGGTTACCCATCTGGTGATTGCCGGGTGCCTGTTTAGGCGAAATGATAATCGGTAATGAGCGTTCTCCAAGTATCTTCTCATCTACAGTAAGTGGACCATAAACTATTTTCTCGTTACTGCTTGCATGAAGAATGAATGAATGGAATTAAGGACGAAGCTCAATAGCACAGAAGTAGCATTTCTGCTTTTAAGTAACCCAATGAATTTACAGACATTATCAACACTGTCATTGGGGCTCACAATCTAAATTCCCTCTCAGTATGTCTTTGGAATTTGGGAAGAAAACAGAGAACATTGAAGAAACCCAGGACAACATGGGGAGAACATATAAACTCCTTGGAGATGTTATCCTTTTTGGGATTTGAACCCTGGACTCCAGCACTACAAAGTAACAGTGCTAACCACTGATTCACTGAGGTGCCCAAGCAGCAACGGAATGTGCAATTTGCAGAGATATGCTCCGATAAAGGCACAGTGCGCCACAAAAAAAAGTTTATAATTGAACATAAAAAAAGAGTACTTAGTCCTTTAATGTATATTGTCACTTTAAATGATGCTCCGTACATACATAGCAGGCTGAAATGACTTACTAGTTTAGTGTTTAGTACATCACATTAAAGCCAAATTCAGGAAAATGATGATTTAAGCAATTTTTACGTTCCTGTGTTTTCTCTTTAGTGGACTGGAATTATTTAAGATGTTCTAACTGGAATAGACAATGTGTGATAAAATCTGACCATTAAATCTGCACCAAACTGGCAGAGACAGCTATGGAATTCCTGATATATGTGCTCGAAATCTTAATCTAACAATTTATTGGCTTTGTCTAAATTCTTTGGCAGCGGAATTTGGAGATGGTTAACGTGAGATATTTACGATTTTATTACTTTGAAATAGTAAATCCCAATATAGACAAAAATCCCGGTTAAATATTCACTACAGCGATCTGCTCTTCCATTCTAAATGGAATGTGTCATCGGACAATGACCTATTGTTTAACTCAGATTCTCATGTTTAGTTTAGGGGGCGAACCCATGGATGTTTGGGTCCGGTGGGTTCGGATGAACTTTTTTAAAAGAATGGTACATGAACCTGTACCTGGATTCAGGCTCCATTCAAATGAATAGAGGGCCTGAACATCCAGCATTACATGTTACCACCAGTTACAGTGTTGCTGTTCCCACGCTCTAAAGCAGATGACAGCATGTAAGCCAGCCCAGCAGCTGTGACCGGTGGTAAAAAAAAGTTACCGCCAATCAGGCATTGGCTGAAAAGAGTACTACTACTGTCATCAGCGCATGCCTGATCTCGGCGATAGGAGCCAGAGCAGGCAACGCTGATGAGAGTAATACTGTCAACAGCAGGCGCATGTGCACTGTAATAAAGATATCAGTGTGACATAGTGCAGTCACTGCTTGTGTATTTTACTGTACAATGTATTTATTGAATAAATAAAAAAATAGATAAAAAAACAGGACGAGGTTCCCCGTAATTTTCATAAGCAGCTGAAGAATAGCTGACGGCTGGGGGCTGATGTTATTATTCTGGGAAAGGGCCAATATCCATAAAAGTTCCCAGGCTAATAATATCAGCTCACAGCAGCTTGCTTAACGTTTACTGTTTATTATATGGGAAACCCCCCCAAAAATGACATAAATAAGAGCTGGATTTTCTTCTGCTTTGTGACACAAATATTACCCAATAATAATAATAATCTTTATTTTTATATAGCGCTAACATATTCCACAGCGCTTTACAGTTTGCACACATTATCATCACTGTCCCCGATGGGGCTCACAATCTAAATTCCCGATCAGTATGTCTTTGGAATGTGGGAGGAAACCGGAGAACCTGGAGGAAACCCACACAAACACGGAGAGAACATACAAACTCTTTGCAGATGTTGTCCTGGGTGGGATTAGAACCCAGGACCCCAGCGCTGCAAGGCTGCTATGCTATCCACTGCGCCACCGTGCTGCCCTGAACACACGAGGGTCAGTGGGTGCTCTCATCCACTGGCCCAGCTGTCTTAAGGTACCTTCACACTCAGCAATGCTGCAGCGATACCGACAACGATGTCGATCGCTGCAGCGTCGCTGTTTGGTCGCTGGAGAGCTGTCACACAGACAGCTCTCCAGCGACCAACGATCCCGAGGTCCCCGGGTAACCAGGGTAAACATCGGGTTACTAAGCGCAGGGCCACGCTTAGTAACCCGATGTTTACCCTGGTTACCAGCGTAAAAGTAAAAAAAACAAACACTACATACTTACCTACCGCTGTCTGTCCCCGGCGCTCTGCTTCTCTGCACTCCTCCTGCACTGGCTGTGAGCACAGCGGCCGGAAAGCACAGCGGTGACGTCACCGCTCTGCTTTCCGGCTGACCGACGCTCACAGCCAGTGCAGGAGGAGTGCAGAGAAGCACAGCGCCGGGGACAGACAGCGGTAGGTAAGTATGTAGTGTTTGTTTTTTTTACTTTTACGCTGGTAACCAGGGTAAACATTGGGTTACTAAGCGCGGCCCTGCGCTTAGTAACCCGATGTTTACCCTGGTTACCAGTGAAGATATCGCTGGATCGGTGTCACACACGCCGATCCAGCGATGTCTGCAGGGAGTCCAGCGACGAAATAAAGTTCTGGACTTTCCTCAGCGACCAACGATCTCCCAGCAGGGGCCTGATCGTTGGTCGCTGTCACACAGAACGATTTCCTTAACGATATCGTTGCTACGTCACAAAAAGCAACGATATCGTTAACGATATCGTTATGTGTGAAGGTACCTTTAAGAAAGACTGCATGGACCAGGGCTCATCCCACTGAATGCCTGCACTGCCTTCCCATGGAAGAATACCACTCAGACAACATAGGGTGAGGGTAAAACAGCATGGCAATTCTTTTTGAAGCACCAACAGACAATAGAATATAGAACAGTCCCAGCAAAATACCCAAGATGGTGCAAAATTACAGCGTTTCACCCTTCCTTCACCCTTCGCCGGGATTATAGCAGCTGCGACTTCAGGGCTTCCAGGGCCAACTACCTCCACCAGTGGCACCCGACTTATGGAAGGCACCCGCAGAGAGGATGTAACGACAAGCTTAAGAAGCTGTCATTCTACTGAGGCACGTGGCAAGGTGACCAGAATGTCACAAACTGGCTTCTTCGAACGTCTCCATGGGGGCCAGGTAACCTGATGGTCCCAACCTGGCCTATCTGAATGTCTCCATCGGGTAATGTGACCGTTGGGTAGTATTCTTGGTTTCTCCAAAAGTATCAATCGGGCCAGGTGACCAGAGGGTTGCAATCCAGGCTTCCCCAAATGTATCCATGTGTTCAGTGATGTTTAATAGAGCAGCAGATATGTATACCTCCAGCTAGGCCGAGGTCTCTTAGGCTGGCATCCTGCAGAATGTCAAACCTGTGTTCCTTTTGATGGTGCCATGGTGCCGTGGCTGTAGTTCTCTAGAGTCTGTCTTGATGATGTCATGGTGTCTTGGCTGTTGTTTTGTACAACCTCTGCATAAAGGTATACGTTTATTTTTATACCCACATCTGTGGTTCAGGCCAACATCCACATGTCATGGGGGGATGGTGGGATGAGATTAAACTCATTGCTTGAGTATGTAATCAATATGCACAGTTTATCTTTCACTGTTTTGCAGGTTAACAAGCTACATAGCCTGGTAAAATAGGTGGTCAACATATTAGAAAATGACCCTGCCTCCCTGTCCTCCAAAGAAATTAATACAATATACTGTAGGATCTGATATAAGAGGTATAGTAGCCATTTATCAATTTCATTAGTCAACTTTAAGACAACAGTCAATAGTTCTTGACCCACTGAAGAAAAAACACATAAATTCAAAAGTCAATGTTTTGACAATAGCCTATGTCTCATAGGCTACTGAAAATAGACATCTGGCATAATTAAGATTAAATGCTGTGTCATCACACCCCACTTGTCACCGCATCAGGGCAAGTGGAAAGAGCAAGGAAAAGCGCCTATTCTGGGTTGTCTGGAGTGGCTGCAGGCTGCTATTTTTATGCTGGAGAGGGCAAATATCCATGGTCTCTTCCCAATCTGAGAATACAAGCCCCCAGCTATTTGCTTTAGGTTAGCTGGTTGTCAAAATGGGGGGACTACACAATTTTTTTTAAATTATTTATTTAAATAATTAAAAAAAAAAAGCGGCATGGGGACCTCTCTATTTTTGATAACCAGCAAAGATAACACTGACAGTTGAGGGCTGCAGCTGTCAACTTTGCCTGCACTGGTTAGCAAACACAGAGGGGACCCCAAGCCATTTTTGTTATTTTATTTATTTATTTCATAGGCGCCAGATGATGAATGCTCTCACATCTATCATCAAGACAAGGTGTACGATGATGAGCGTAGGGCTCTTATCAGTCGACGTTTGTGATCAGTGGTAACTTTTTTACCACTGGTCACAGCTGTAGGCTCACATGTTGTCATCTGTATGGTAACTGGTGGTAACAAATTTACTGCCTATCAGAGCGTGTGTTTATCGCGCTGTCAAACAGCTGACAGCATGTGAAACACAGGATTTCCAGGTAGAAGTCAGTATTCGGTGTCTGTGTGCCAACCCTAGATGTTCGGTGCAGACCGCTTACTTTACCGCTTAGGTTCGCCCATCAATACTCATGTTTGATTTTTTTTTAAATTTACCAATTTTCTTTAAATCACAGTCTTTAAAAATAAAAACAAAATACATCATTTTAGAATTTTTACACTGACAACTGGGGCTTTTTTAGACTCCAACCTCCTGTCCTTTAAAGGGGTTGTCTGGGACTTTAGCTAGCCTAGTTGTAGGATAGGTCATTAATGTCTGATCAGTGGGGTTTCTACACCATGCGCCCCTGCTTATCAGCTGTTCCTGCCTATGTCAGTAGAGACTGGAATTGCTCAGTTACAGACTTGCACATCTCCATCGACTTTATAGTGGTTGCGGCCATATACTCCACATCTTCCCCCTAGTTAAATCAATAAGGAACAGAAGTGCAATATCCAGCCAGGCCCACTATACAGTCGACAGAGCTGTGCTGTGTAGCCCGAAATTGAGCACTCCTGGCCACCACTAGCATTGGCAATAGCTGATTGGTAGGGGTGCCAGGTGTCACACCCCCACCAATCAGACATTGATGACCTATCCTAAAGATAAGCTATCAATGTTAAAGTCCCAGACAATGACAGGTAACACCTCTCTATACAGTACATAAATCACAATAGGTAATGTCATAGCTGATCCTGCTTCCCCTCTATTCACAATGACCCTTGTACAGTAAGCACTTCAATATAAAAGATAGAATCTGGGTCTGACCATTGTGGCTATGTACATGTATTGTTTCCTGACACAACAAGAATTTAGAGTCTAAAAAGGCTCCAATGTTTTATGTACGGTTTTGATGTGTTCTTACTTGAGTATTTTCCTGTTCTGCAGATTTGAAAAAACGCTTTGAAGGTTAAAATCTGCAAGGAAGATAAGCAGCGTATGCAGAAGATTTCAGAAATCTCATTCACTTTGCTTTGTTTTACCTGCGGCAAAAACGTGGGGAAAAAATGCAGCATAAAACGCAAAGTGTGAACCAGCCTTGATCAGTTGATCATCATGGATCCAGCCTTGAAAAAGACAAATGATCACCAGAGAAAGTTGCAGTTTGTTATACACTTCCCTATAATAGTCATGGCTGTATAAGACATGTGATCTGTTACCAGCTCTCCCCTTTCACTCATTGAAGGGGACTATGAAGGTATAATTTTTAGCCTTTTTTAAGTGGTTTGTATAGCTTTAGGCAACAACCTTCTGATGTACACACTGAATGGGTATGTCCACACTTACAGGATGCATCCTGGTTGTTTTGTATGATTAGCAGCAAGTTTCCAACATATTACCTTTTAGGCTGTGTTCACCTATAGAGGCTGTATTCCATTTTTCAACATGATCTTTGATAAATCCCATAAAAAAATAAGAAACAACTACAAAGTGCAAGCACAGCTTTATATTTTTGGACTACATAGACATTAATAAATAGTTATTTTTCCATTTTGAATAAATGCTGTGTTTAAATGTTGTAATATTTGTAGGTAACTAGGCAGGGCAGCCACCTTAGTGGAATATGCAGATGCACACGGATTGTAATATCTCTCCTGCACACCTGTGGCTTTGATGATATAAAAATACAAATAATAAATCAATACCAGCCATAAGTAACAATGTCAAGGATGTTAAGAATTGAGATTTCAGAGTGCCCCAGGGCCGTACTTGTGTTGTAATGTCTAAAACATGCCAACATTAGAACACTTAAGAGACACTTCAAAAAGATCTAATCATGTTTCTTGTTTTTAAAGGGCTCTAAGTGATTTAGTGTGATTAAACCACCAGCCAGTACAATGTAACAAAATGAAATAACATCTTTATCTTTTTTTTTTTCAGGATTTGACACAAGTTGTTCCAATCATTCAAATGGGAAATCACTTCAAAGCACATTAAGAATCCAGCCCATATTCCATCATTGCTGCATAATTCCCGAAAACAGATTCTATTTTTTTTAAAGGTGAATAAAAAGGCAACATATTCTGAAACATTATTTTCACTGATTTAGTTAATTTATTAATATTCCTCCTACTGGAAGTGATAACATTGTTATGACCATACTAAGGCAGATATAGAGGCAGCAAGGTAAATATTTTAATAATAGGTCATGGGAAACTTACATCTTAGCAGCTGCAGAAACTCTTTTTTTTAGAACAAATGAAGATTCCTGGCCACCATTTTTTACTAAAGGGGTAGAATAACCACATAATATTTATAAAGTAACAAATTAAGTAATACTAACCTTATCAATTCTGTGGAACGCCCATGCTGATGATATCCTGTTTCCCTGCCTGTCTTAGTTTAACCTCCTCCACTGATGGCATCCATCCACTGATTGGCAGATTGGTAAACAGAGACTAATGGGGGACCAGATAAATGTTGATATGGGAGCAGCAAGGGATTGGTATGTGGAATGTCTGTGAAAGAGTTTCTAGCCCTTAGTTCTAAGCATTCGTTCCTCCGGAATCTCTTAGTACTTTGCATCTCTTTTCCCTCTATTGCTAAACCTCTTTATCTTGCAGTCTTAGGTGGGCTATACACATTGAGCTGACAGCTATCTCGTCTGACTTTGCCATACACAGGAGTGATCGTTCCTGTGTTTTCTATAAGAAAGCTGCCAGTGGATATGTCACCTGGCAGTTATCCTAAGGGAGAACAACGCCGCCATGTCTTATCGACATTACTTCCGGTTTTTCGTCAGCTGCGCCCCCATACACATTAGACCGTTGTCCGAACCCATCGATATCAACGAGTTCAGCTGATGTGTATGACCAGCTTTACTCTGAAATAGGCGAGGTGGATCCTCAAAGCTCGAGGTCCGATTGACACATGGGCCATGTGTGTCTTTGCAGCAGGCAGATGAAGCACATGGGAAACAGGTAGCAGCGGTAGTGGAAGCCTCAGACACACAGGAGATGTCCTTGAGATCACAGACAGGCAAGAGAGGTACTGGAGGCCTCAGGCAGGCATTAGACATTCTGAAGCCCACAGACAGGCAGCAGAGGTACTGTAAACCACAAGCAGGTAGCAGAGGCACTGGAAGCTGCGGGTAGACTGGAGACATCTGGGAATCCGCAGAGGTCCTGGGGATCACAGACAGGTAGCAGACATACTGGAAGCCTCCGGCAGACAGGAGACATCCTGGATACCAGAGACAAGCAGCACAGGTTCTGGATGCTGCAAACAGGTAGCAGAGGCACTGGAAGCTGCAGGTAGGCAAGAGACATCCCAGAACTCGCAGACGTAATGGGGATCACAGACAGGTAGCAAACATACTGGAAGCCACAGGCAGACCGGAGACATCCTGGAGATCACAAAGAGGCAGCAGAGATAGTTGAAACTGCAAACAGGTAGCAGAGGCACTGGAAACCACAGGTAGATTGGGGACATCTGCAAACCCACAGACGTCCTGGAGATCACAGACAGGTAGCAGAGGTACTGGAAGCCGCATACAAACAAGAGACATCCTGGATACTACAGACAAGCAGCACATGTTCTGGAAACTACAAACAGGTAGCAGAGGCACTGGAAGCAGCAGGTAGACCAACAAACTAAGAGACTTAATACCAAGACCCAGGTGTGTGACTTGGTAGGCCTTATATACAATGGCATGTAAACGTTTGTGCAACCTTCGTAAAAATTACTGGTATAGTGAACAGATAAGCAAGTTGAAGATGAAATAACTCTAGGGAGCAGAGGCCAAATCTGGGGCAGATGCGTAACATAGTCTCCCTCCTCTAGGTCCCAAAACAGATGACCTTCATACTAGCTGCTTATATTTCCTACCCTTATACTTTTTATTCTCCCTTGGATGTAAGTGTGATGTTTTTAGATTGATATTTTGTCAAGAGGTTTCAGAAAGATCATACTCAGATCAAGATCTGTTCAAACAGCCAGTTTAGCAATAGTGGACAAATTGTGCGAATGAATAAAACAAAGAGGTTTGGTCTGTACTAGTGATGAGCGAGTATACTCGTTGCTCGGGTTTTCCCAAGCACGCTCGGGTGATCTCCGAGTATTTGTGACTGCTCGGAGCTTTAGTTTTCATCGCGGCAGCTGAATGATTTACAGCTACTAGCCAGCTTGATTACATGTGGGGATTCCCTAGCAACAAGGCAACCTCGACATGTACTCAGGCTGGCTAGTAGCTGTAAATCATTCAGCTGCCGAGATGAAAACTAAATCTCCGAGCAGTCATACATAAACGGAGATCAACGAGCAACGAGTACACTTGCTCATCACTAGTCTGTACCTTTTTTTTTTTTAGGGGAAAGACACTTGACACATTTGAATTTGACAATGTAACGTACAGAAACAATGCTGGGGATTACCTGTCGTTATTTCTTAGAATGTGAATTGGATAGAGAAAGTGGTTCTCTTTCTATGACAGCTAATTTTTATTTTGTAATTTTTTTTTTTAAGAAAGAAAAACTAACATTTTTAGTTTTCAGGCAGTATATAAATAAATATCACTTTTTGCAATCTTATTTCAACAATTATGGTCTTCAATGCAAACATTTACATGAATACTTTGAAAGACAATTCTAAATAACATGCACTAGATCATAGCAGTTAAAGTAATTCATAAGTATTTTTTTAGGTGCAATAATTTAAATGACCATACTTCAAGATTGTCAAGTAACAGAAGAGACCTTCTTCTAATCTGCTTCCATCTTTCTGGCATCTGCTCCTTATCACTAGCAAAATGCGTTTGTTATAACCTTTAAACAACATGGAGGTCTCATTGATTGCATTCTGTTATGTAGGAATAGAAAACACATGTTGTCTGTGACTTCCTAGTATTCCTTTTTATACATTATGTGCTAAAATAAATATTTTTCGTACATGAACATGTGGAATAATTTTTGTAAGTGTCTTGGAGACTGAAATATCAGCATCTATACCTTATTCATCTTTAAACTAGCACTTCTTCTCCCATCAAAATTGTTGTCCTCTTAATATATTGCAGCCATCATGTTATATAGCTCTGTGTACTTTCAATTGCTCATTTTGCCTTTCTACCCAGCTAATTCTTCTCTTTTCCATTAGGTCTATGACATTGAAACTGAGATCTCCTCTCCCGAGTAGTGTTGAGCGATACCTTTCGATATACAAAAGTATCGGTATCGGATTGGATCGGCCGATATCCAAAAAATATTGGATATCGCCGATACCGATACCCGATACCAATGCAAGTCAATGGGACACAAATATCGGAATATAAATAAGCCCTTTCTGTCCTTCTACATCCTGTTCCGGAGGGGGGATGAGTGTGGGTGGTGCGGGGCAGACACTGTGCGTGTCTGGGTGTGCGGGCGGGGTCTGTGCGGGCTTGCCGGGGATCTGTACGGGCTTCTTGGGGGTCTGTGCGTGCCTGCTGTAGGTCTGTGCCGGCCTGCTGGGGCTCTGTGCGGCGTACCGGGGCTTTGTGCGTGTGTGCCGGGGCTCTGTGCATGTGTGCCGAGGCTCTGTGCGGGTGTGCCGGGGCTCTGTGCGGTGTGCCGGGGCTCTGTGCGGCGTGCGGGGCTCTGTGCGGCGTGCGGGGCTCTGTGTCTGTGCGTGTGTGCTGGGGCTCTGTGCGGCATGCGGGGCTCTCTGCGGCATGCCAGGGCTCTGTGTGGCGTGCAGGGCTCTGTGTGCGTGCGGGGCTCTGTGTGGTGTGCGGGGCTCTGTGTGGTGTGTCGGGGCTCTGTGCGGCGTGCGGGGCTCTGTGCGGCATGCCGGGGCTCTGTGCGGCATGCGTGGCTCTGTGCGGCATGCGGGGCTCTGTGCGGCATGCCGGGGCTCTGTGCGTGTGTGCCGGGGCTCTGTGCGTGTGTGCCAGGGCTCTGTGCGTGTGTGCCGGGGCTCTGTGCGGCGTGCGGGGCTCTGTGCGTGTGTGCAGGCATCGTCCGATGGGACTACAAGTCCCATCGGACGATGCCTACTACAGTGACAGTGATTGACACATTAGCCAATGATAGGACAGTAGTAGTCCCATCATCCAGCTAATGTGTTGAATGGAAAAAAAATACATACTACATACATGCTACATACATGCTACATACATGCTACATACAATACATTCATACATTACATACAATACATACATACAGACATACAGTACATATAACATAGAGTACATACTCACCAATACTTGTCACTTTGTTCCCCGAAGCCAGTGTCATCTGTAAAAAAATATGAAAATAACAAACAACCAATATACTCCCTGTCCACAGAAATCCACGAGTGTCCCACGACGATCTCCCGTGGAGAGCGGCAGCATCAAAGGTTGCGACCGCTCTCCAGGGACTCCAGGAACACAATGACAGGAGGAAGGTATCCTTCTGCACTGTATTCCTCTGCCGCTGTAAAAAAAATAGTCCCTAGTCTCACTTTTGGCATTGCTGTGTGAGAAATTTTCCCACGCAGCAATTGCCATAAAGTGAAACTTTGTCCTAAGGTAACCTCAGTGATGCACTGCAGGAGCCATTGTCTCCTGTCAGTGCATCACTGAGGGTCCTATAGAGCATAGGGGAGATCGTTGTGGGACACTCATTATTAATTGGACTATGGCGGACAGGTAGTATGCAGTTCATTATTTTATGCTTTTTGCAGACGCTGTAGTATGGTAAGTATGGTTAAATGAAGAATATTAAAATACTTTTTTCCTAATGTGTGTGTTTTATTAACCCTTTATTACTATTGGATTAATAATGGATAGGCGTCTTATTGACGCCTCTCCGTTATTAACCCGGCTTAATGTCACCTTGCAATAGCAAGGTGACATTAACCCCTTATTACCCCATATCCCACCGCTACACGGGAGTGGGAAGAGAGGGGCTAAGTGCCGGAATTGGCACATCTTACAGATGTGCCATTTCTGGGGCGGCTGCGGACTGGTATTTGTAGCCGGGGGCAGTTTTTCAATGCATCCGCTGCCCATTCTGAAGTCCGAGGAGGAGGGGGCTTCACTTTATCCAATAGTGATAAAGGGTTAATAAAACACACACATTAGGAAAAAAATATTTTCATATTCTTCATTTAACCATACTTACCATACTTCAGTGCCTGCAAAAAACGTAAAATAATGAACCGCATACTACCTGTCCACCGTAGTCCAATTAATAAAGAGTGTCCCACGATGATCTCCCCTATAGAACAGTGACATCGGGTGATGTCACTGCTCCATAGGACCCTCAGTGACACACTGACAGGAAATAATGGCTCCTGCAGTGCATCACTGAGATTACCTTAGAACAAATTCTCACTTTATGGCAATTGCTGCGTGGGAAAATTTCTCACACAGCAATGCCAAAAGTGAGACTAGGGACTATTTTTTTTCACAGCGGCAGAGGAACACAGTGCGGAAGGATACCTTCCTCCTGTCATTGTGTTCCTGGAGCCCCTGGAGAGTGGTCGCATCATCTAATGCTGCTGCTCTCCACGGTAGATCGTCGTGGGACACTCGTGGATTTTTGCGGACAGGGAGTATATTGGTTGTTTGATATTTTAATCTTTTTTACAGATGACACTGGCTTCGGGGAACAAAGTGACAAGTAATGGTGAGTATGAACTCTATGTTTAATGTACTGCATGTCTGTATGTATGTATGTATTGTATGTAATGTATGAATGTATTGTATGTAGTATGTATGTAGTATGTATGTTGTATGTATGTATGTATGTATGTAGTCTGTATGTAGTATGTAGTATGTATATATGAAGTATATATGTAGTATGTATGTAGTATGTATGTAGTATGTTGTATGTATGTATGTAGTGTGTATGTAGTATGTTGTATGTAGTATGTATGTAGTATGTTGTAGTTATGTAAGTAGTATGTATGTAGTATGTTGTATGTATGTTTGTAATATGTATGTAGTATGTATGTAAAAAGTATGTAGTATGTTGTATGTATGTAGCATGTATGTAGCATGTATGTAGTATATATGTAGCATGTTGTATGTAGCATGCATGTATGGATGTTGTATGTATGTATGTAGCATGTATGTAGTATGTATATAGTATGTTGTATGTATGTATGTAGTGTGTATGTATGTAGCATGTATGTAGTATCTATGTAGTATATTGTATGTATGTATGTAGTATGTATGTGGCATGTATGTAGTATGTAGCATGTATGTTGCATGTATGCAGTATGTATGCAGCATGTATGTAGCATGTATGTAGCATGTATGTAGCATGTATGTAGTTTGCATGTATGTAGCATGTATGTAGCATGTATGTAGTATGAATGTAGTATGTGTGTAGCATGTATGTAGCATGTATGTAGCATGCATGTAGTATGTATGTTTTTTTTTTCATTCAACACATTAGCCGGATGATGAGACTACTACTGTCCCATCATTGGCTAATATGTCAATCACTGTCACTGTAGTGGGACTTGTAGTCCCATCGGATGATGCCTGCACACACGCACAGAGCCCCGTACACCGCACAGAGCCCCGCATGCCGCACAGAGCCCCGGCACACACGCACAGAGCCCTGCACACCGCACAGAGCCCCGGCACACACGCACAGAGCCCCGGCACACACGCACAGAGCCCCGGCACACATGCACAGTGCCCCGGCACACACGCACAGACCCCCGCATGCCGCAAAGACCCCTGGCAGGCACACACAGACCTCCCCACGGTCACGTACAAACCCCGCCCGCACACACACACACACACACGCAGTCTCCGCCCATGCACCGCCCACACTCCATTATAGTGCATCATTGCACTGTAGGAACTTCCGATTCCAGTATCCGATATCAGAAAAATATCGGAACTCAGTATCAGAATTCCGATACAGCGAATATCGGCCGATACCCGATATTTGCAGTATCGGAATGCTCAACACTACTCCCGACATCTTGATGCCGAGATCTCCATCAGGGCATGTGCCGCCTCCCGCAGCCATTTTCTCAGAGTCCACATCGCATAGGAAACCATGTAACTGCGGGGGCTGTGGGCTTTCACAAGATGTCGGCAGACCTCCTGCAGCACCGAACACCCACAGCACTGAACACCTGCAGCTGCCTGCTGCACATCCGGACATCCCCTCATCTCAGCCTGTAGCAATGCTCCACTCTTGCCTCCTGCAGCAGCGACCCTGGGACCCTGCTTCACTGCAGCCACCACCCCCAGTAAGCAATAAGATGAATGGATTGTAAGAAGCACCACTGTTTTATTAAAAAATGTTTTTTTCCTATTTTTCTCCTCAAAATTTGGGGTGCATTTTATAATCCGGTGCGTCTTATAAACCGCAAAATACGGTATATGTAACCCATTCTGGTATATATGTCCCTCATTCAGGCCCCATCTTGATATTTACAGAATATCTCTCATCCAGGTAAATATGTCCCTTATCCTAGGCCCTGTCCTGGTTTATATGTCCCCAATCCTGGTCTATATGTCCCTTATAATTCGCCACATCATAGCATATATGTCCGTTATCCTGGTATATTGTATATTTCTCCCATCGTGGTATGTATGTTCCCCTTCCTGGCATATATATCCCCCATTCTGTTATATACTGTATGTCCCTCATTCTGCCGCTGTACTTTAATGTATAGAAAAAACATGACTCTACTCACCTTCCCACAACTTCCTGGCCATACGGCATCCTCTCCTGAAGCCGGCAGCTGACTTTAGTATGCAAGCGACGGGAGTGCATGACATCCCTGCCATGCACCCCCAATCCCATGCATGGCCAGAAACATGTATTGCAGAGCACAGACCCGGCGGATTTCTGCACCGCAATGCCCTTCAGTTGAATGTGCATCCAGGGACGTACATCCAGTTGAAGTTTGCGCTGATGTAGGCAGACCCCTCTTCTGTCCTGGTCGTGGTCACGACCTTTGTGACCGTGATCATTTTGCCACTAACTGTGTAATATTAGACGGATATGACCAGTTTAGATCTTCCTATAAATACTGTATGGTGACATATACTGCAACTTTAAGAGAGTAATGGTGATATAGATTCCTAAACTAGCTGTGTCTTGATTTGACTGTTTACCTATCATATTTTGGCTCTATTTCCTTTACCGGAAGGAGACTGGCATGAAATTAACTTGTATTTCAGAGACAAGTATTTTGGCTCACATGACTTTTATTTTTTTTTAACTCTAGAAAACTGATTTTATTAGATTAAACTAGCCAGTTTTTTGGCAGCTATAGAATATAAAAAAAATGCAAAGATCAGAGAGACCTAATGTGAGCATCGCAGAGGGACCCCGCTCCCTGCACATTTGCACCTCTCTTTGCATGCAATGTCTTCAGTACATGTTGCAGTGGCTGCATGACATGTAACTATCGCTAGTAATGAAAGCTGTCGTTCACCTTGACTAGGGTTGTAACTATAAGGGGTGTACAGGTAGCAATTATCCTTAGTGCCACATATTAGAAGTGGCACAGTAGGTGGTGGACCTGTTACACAGTGGCATAACTAGAGTCTGATGGCCACTGGTGCAAAATTTGGACTTGGGCCCCTACTTGCATGTTTGTCAGATGTATGGGCCCTTGTAGCATTCTAGAATTCTATAAAGACATGCATGTTTACCCCTCATGTAACTATGCCCTCTTCCTTGCTCCTTCTTGTATTCATCACCCCAATCATTTCCCTTTCCTGTAATAATCTCTCCCATCCTGGACCGCTTCCAAGAATAATGTCCTCCAATCTGACCCCTTCCAGTAATAATGTCCCTATCCTGGACCCTTCCAGTAATAATGTTCCTCATCCTGGTCCCTTCCAGTAATAATGCCCCCCACCCTTGGCCCCATACTATAGCAATGTCCCCCATCTTTGATCCCTTCCTGGTATAATGTCCCCCATCCTGGTATAATGTCCCCCATCCTGGTATAATTTTCCCCATACTGGGCTCCTTCTGTTCTTCTCAATACATTTTAAAGAGAAACAAACAATTTTTCTTACCCTCCTCTGCCCCCTCAATGTGCTGCATCTTCCTCTACAGTCAGCGCTAAAGCCAGCAGCCAAATCTGGGGTGCATCAGAGGCAAACAGACATCTGATTGGCTAGCACCATTTTTTGCAGTGCAGGGAGCCAGTGGGTCTCCTTTGTGCCACAATACTTTTCAGCTGAATATGCGTCCGAGGACACACATCCAGATGAAATTCATGCTGGTGTTACGGTGCCCGCTTGCCACATGGGCCCAGTCTCATTCGCACCCCCTACGACCACAATGGTTATGCCTCTGCTCTTACAGACATTACATTAGAAACCAAGAGCTTGAAGGTATATGCCTCTGACTTAGATCATTGACTCATTAAACACAACAGACCGGGCTTTGTATAAGAAAATGCATGGATTTTGCACTAACATTTTTTTAATCTGGCATTTGATAATCTGTCACAGGACGGTTTGGAAACAGATAATCATCAGAGACCTCTCTAGTTAAAAAAAAGTTAAAATAACAGATTTTGTTAGAAATGTAAATAGTCCCTGTGCTTTTCAGACATCTTTATCTTATGTAATAGATAATAGAAAATCTACCATCTCTTAATTTAATTTTTTTACTAACTCCCTAAAAATCCACTGGCCACTAGTTGTCTCATTCTGGTGTTACTTGCTCTCCGCTGCCTGTTGTCAAGTGTAATCCATCATTAGCAGCAGACATACAGAGACAAATTGCAGATTACAGTGGGGTGGATTTTATCTCTGTTTCTGCCTTAGGGTACGTGTCCACGTTCAGGATGGCCGGCGGTTTGGACGGAGGGGCAAAATCACTCCGCCCAAAGCTCCACCCCCTTCTGGGGATGCAATGATGCCGGATGTGTTCATTGCACACATCCGGAATCATTGCACCCCACACATAGGGCCCTGTGTTATACCTTGCGGCCGCACAACGTAGCTGCAAGGTAAATGGACATGCATAGATCTTAACAGCTCATTTACATATTAAGAAAAAGGCAGATTTTTCTGGAATAAGATATTGGATTGCATATATTAAGGAGTCATTTTATCCAATTTCCAATGACCTATGTGCCCATACAGACGACTTAGGATATTTGATTTCAATGATAAATTCCCTTTAAAATAAGAAGTATATTTTGGGTAACATATCTAAGGTATTAGCATGCTATTGGGTAACAGGAGCTGTATGGCCTTTTTCATAGGAATTGTGTTTTCAGCATACCTGAAGGTAAAAATTGCCCCAAGGCTTATAAAAAGAGCATGGAGAGGTAAACAAGCCCCATGAAAAATAGTCCCAAGTCTTATAAAAAGAGCAAGGAGAGGTAAACAAGCCCCTTTGGTCTTGATGACAAAGCTTAGCGCCATAATGGATGGCTATTTACGTTTTTGTTATGGTACTTCTCTACTGACTTAGATCTATAAAAAGGAACAGTCAGGTCTGGGACTAATCTCCTAATATGCCCCATAGCATCCTCAAAGTCTGAATCTAATGTATATACTCACTTAGTCCAAGTTATTCCCTAAAATGGATATTTTGATATTTTTAACATACAGTGCAGTTTAAAGGGCTGATCATACCAACATATACCACCAATCCACGGGCCGGCTAACAAGTGAACGATGGTCCAAAAGCTGGAATCAAGTTCAAGCAAAAATGTGAAGGAATTGCCCATAGCAGATGAATTATTTCATTTTTGCAGCTTGCACTGGAGACATGCTGTGGGAGCTTGAACAGATTTTTTTTTGGGGAGTCCTGATTTGACTTCTACAATTGTGAAGCAAAGCAGAAACCCAGTCACACAGGCATACAAATACAGAGGAACGGAGAGAAAATCCTATTCACAGATTAATGCATTCAGACATATCCACTGCAAGAAACACACACAAATGTCTCAACTATTGAGGAGAAACACACAAAGTGTTCTCACAGATGTAGTCATACATGCACACACATATTTATGTGTCTACATATGTGGATCAAAGCAAAAAGACATACTGTAAATATACATAAATGTACAGTATATACACTGTGTGCAGAATTATTAGGCAAGTTGTATTTTAGAGGATTATTTTTATTATTGATCAACAACTATGTTCTCAATGAACCCAAAAGAATCATAAATATCAAAGCTTAATATTTTTGGAAGTTGGAGTGTTTTTTTTTTTAGATTTGGCTATCTTAGGAGGATATCTGTTTGTGCAGGTAACGATTACTGTGCAGAATTATTAGGCAACTTAATGAAAACCAAACATATTCCCATCTCACTTGTTTATTTTCACCAGGCAAACCAATATAACTGCATAAAATGTAGAAATAAACATTTCTGATGTGCAAAAAAAAAACTCCAAAAAATGAGTGACCAATGTATCCACCTTTCTTTATGATGACACTCGGCAGCCTCCATCCATAGATTCTGTCAGTTGCTCGATCTGTTTACGATGAACATTGCGTGCAGCAGCCACCACAGCCTCCAGACACTGTTCCGAGAGGTGGACGGTTTTCCCTCCCTGTAGATCTCACATTTTATGAGGGACCACAGGTTCTCTATGGGGTTCAGATCAGGAGAACAAGGGGGCCATGTCATTATTTTTTCTTCTTTCAGACCTTTACTGGCCAGCCACGCTGTGGAGAAGTTGGAGGCATGTGATGGACCATTGTCCTGCATGAAAATCATGTTTTTCTTGAACGATACTGACTTCTTCCTGTACCACCGCTTGTAGAAGTTGTCTTCCAGAAACTGGCAGTAGGTCTGGGAGTTGAGCTTCACTCCATCCTCAACCCGAAAAGGTCCCACAAGTTCATCTTTGATGGTACCAGCCCATAGCAGTACCCCACCTCCACCTTGCTGGCGTCTGAGTCGGAGTGGAGCTCTCTGCCCTTTACTGATCCAGCCTCTGCCCCATCCATCTGGCCCTTCAAGAGTCTCATTTCATCACTCCATAAAACCTTTGAAAAGCCAGTCTTAAGATATTTCTTGGCCCAGTCTTGATGTTTTATCTTATGTTTCTTGTTCAAAGGTGGTCGTTTTTCAGCCTTCCTTAAAAGGAACCTGTCACCCCCAAAATGGAAGGTGAGCTAAGCCCACCGGCATCAGGGGCTTATCTACAGCATTCTGGAATGCTGTAGATAAGCCCCCGATGTATCTTGAAAGATGAGTAAAAGAGGTTATAATATACTTACCCAGGGGCGTTCCCAGCTGCGGTCCGGTCCGATGGGTGTAGCGGTCCAGTCCAGGGCCTCCCATCTTCATAGGATGGTGTCCTCTTCTTGTCTTCACACCGCAGCTCTGGCGCAGGCTGTTGTGAATTCTGTGGCAGAGCTCCCTCCTGTGGTGACAAGTGGTACTTCGGCTGATTCTCTCTATGAGCTTCCGTTGGTGGAGGAAAGTGGTACTGCGGCTTCTGAGTTTCCTTCCTCAGGTGATGTGGTGAAGTCGTTAGGTGCTGCTCTATTTAACTCCACCTAGTGCTTTGATCCTGGCCTCCAGTCAATGTTCTAGTATTGGACTAGCTTCCTCCTGGATCGTTCCTGTGGCCTGCTGCTCTGCATAGCTAAGTTGCTCTTGCGTTATTTTTGTTTGCTGTTTTTTCTGTCCAGCTTGTTTATTTGGTTTTTCTGGCTTGCTGGAAGCTCTGGGATGCAGAGGGTGTACCTCTGTGCCGTTAGTCGGTACGGAGGGTCTTTTTGCCCCCTTTGCGTGGTTGTTTTTAGGGTTTTGTGTTGACCGCAAAGTTACCTTTCCTGTCCTCGCTCTGTTCAGAAAGTCGGGCCTCACTTTGCTAGATCTATTTCATCTCTACGTTTGTCTTTTCATCTTAACTCACAGTCATTATATGTGGGGGGCTGCCTTTTCCTTTGGGGTATTTCTCTGAGGCAAGGTAGGCTTATTTTCTATCTTCAGGCTAGCTAGTTTCTCAGGCTGTGCCGAGTTGCATAGGGAGCGTTAGGCGCAATCCACGGCTGCCTCTAGTGTGGTTGGAGAGGATTAGGGATTGCGGTCAGCAGAGTTCCCACGTCTCAGAGCTCGTTCTATGTTTTTGGGTTATTGTCAGGTCACTGTATGTGCTCTGACTTCTATGGCCATTGTGGTACTGAATTACCAAATCATAACAGTACTGGAGGCCAAAAGCACTAATAATTCTCAATAGAGGGAAAAAAGAAGTTCTGAGACCATTTTTTTTCTCTGCACTGTGTTTTGCCTTTTTTTTCCCCTAGACATTTGGGTGGTTCAGGACACAGGTGTAGCGATGGACATTAAAGGTCTGTCTTCATGTGTGGATCAGCTCACGGCAAGAGTACAAAATATTCAAGACTTTGTGGTTCAGAATTCTATGTTAGAACCAAGAATTCCTATCCCTGATTTGTTTTTTGTAGATAGAACTAAATTTCTGAGTTTCAAAAATAATTGTAAACTATTTCTGGCTTTGAAACCTCGCTCCTCTGGTGACCCAGTTCAACAAGTCAGGATCATTATTTCTTTTTTACGTGGCGACCCTCAGGACTGGGCATTTTCTCTTGCGCCAGGAGATCCTGCATTGTGTAATGTTGATGCGTTTTTCCTGGCGCTCGGATTGCTGTACGATGAACCTAATTCTGTGGATCAGGCAGAGAAGAATTTGCTGGCTCTGTGTCAGGGTCAGGATGAAATAGAGGTATATTGTCAGAAATTTAGAAAGTGGTCCGTACTCACTCAATGGAATGAAGGTGCGCTCGCAGTTTTTTTCAGAAATGGTCTCTCTGAAGCCCTTAAGGATGTCATGATGGGATTTTCTATGCCTGCTGGTCTGAATGAGTCTATGTCTTTGGCCATTCAGATCGGCCGACGCTTGCGTGAGCGTAAATCTGTGCACCATTTGGCGGTATTATCTGAGCATAAACCTGAGCCTATGCAGTGTGATAGGACTTTGACCAGAGTTGAACGGAAAGAACACAGACGTCAGAATGGGCTGTGTTTCTACTGTGGTGATTCCACTCATGCTATCTCTGATTGTCCTAAGCGCACTAAGCGGTTCGCTAGGTCTGCCACCATTGGTACGGTACAGTCAAAATTTCTTTTGTCCGTTACCTTGATCTGCTCTTTGTCATCTTATTCTGTCATGACATTTGTGGATTCAGGCGCTGCCCTGAATTTGATGGACTTGGAGTATGCTAGGTGTTGTGGGTTTTTCTTGGAGCCCTTGCAGTGTCCTATTCCATTGAGAGGAATTGATGCTACGCCTTTGGCCAAGAATAAGCCTCAGTATTGGACCCAGCTGACCATGTGCATGGCTCCTGCACATCAGGAGGTTATTCGCTTTCTGGTGTTGCATAATCTGCATGATGTGGTCGTGTTGGGGTTCAGAAGGTTTCATTTTTGGGGTTCATTTTTTCCCCTTCTACTATCGAGATGGACCCTGTTAAGGTCCAGGCCATCCATGATTGGACTCAGCCGACATCTCTGAAAAGTCTGCAAAAGTTCCTGGGCTTTGCTAATTTTTATCGTCGCTTCATCTGCAATTTTTCTAGTATTGCTAAACCATTGACCGATTTGACCAAGAAGGGTGCTGATGTGGTCAATTGGTCTTCTGCTGCTGTGGAAGCTTTTCAAGAGTTGAAGCGTCGTTTTTCTTCTGCCCCTGTGTTGTGTCAGCCAGATGTTTCGCTTCCGTTCCAGGTCGAGGTTAATGCTTCTGAGATTGGAGCGGGGGCTGTTTTGTCGCAGAGAAGTTCTGATTGCTCGGTGATGAAACCATGCGCCTTCTTTTCCAGGAAGTTTTCGCCTGCTGAGCGAAATTATGATGTTGGCAATCGAGAGTTGCTGGCTATGAAGTGGGCATTCGAGGAGTGGCGTCATTTCGACTCTGCAAAAACTCTGACTGTTTCACTTAATCATTCTCGTCTGGACTATTGTAACTCTCTACTAATCGGTCTCCCTCTTGCAAAACTCTCCCCGCTCCAATCTGTCCTGAATGCTGCAGCCAGGATCATATTCCTCACCAACCGTTACACCGATGCCTCTACCCTGTGCCAGTCATTACACTGGCTACCCATCCACTCCAGAATCCAGTACAAAACTACTACCCTCATCCACAAAGCACTCCATGGCTCAGCACCACCCTACATCTCCTCCCTGGTATCAGTCTACCACCCTACCCGTGCCCTCCGCTCCGCTAATGACCTCAGGTTAGCATCCTCAATAATCAGAACCTCCCACTCCCGTCTCCAAGACTTTACACGTGCTGCGCCGATTCTTTGGAATGCACTACCTAGGTTAATACGATTAATCCCCAATCCCCACAGTTTTAAGAGTGCCCTAAAAACTCATTTGTTCAGACTGGCCTATCGCCTCAATGCATTAACCTAACGATCCCTGTGTGGCCTATTTATAATAAAAAAAAAAAAAAAAAGGTTCCTCGCATCATGTTCTCATACACTTTATGCAGTATTAGCCCTCTGTGTCTGTACTGCTACATACTTAGGCAGGTAACTGGTTCATGCAGCTTTACATGAACACCTGAGCCTTCCACTGTAGCTGGTCCGAATAACTAAAGCAATTGTTACCATCCACCTCTCGTGTCTCCCCTTTTCCCCATAGTTTGTAAGCTTGCGAGCAGGGCCCTCACTCCTCCTGGTATCTGTTTTGAACTGTATTTCTGTTATGCTGTAATGTCTATTGTCTGTACAAGTCCCCTCTATAATTTGTAAAGCGCTGCGGAATATGTTGGCGCTATATAAATAAAATTATTATTATTATTATTATTATTGGCTTGAGGGAGCTAAGCATCGCGTGGTGGTCTTGACTGATCATAAGAACTTGACTTATCTCGAGTCTGCCAAGCGGTTAAATCCTAGACAGGCTCGTTGGTCGCTGTTTTTTGCCCATTTTGACTTTGTGATTTCGTACCTTCCGGGCTCTAAAAATGTGAAGGCGGATGCCCTGTCTAGGAGTTTTGTGCCCGACTCTCCAGGTTTGTCTGAGCCGGCGGGTATTCTCAAAGAGGGAGTAATTGTGTCTGCCATCTCCCCTGATTTTTAGCAAAGCCCAACATGTTAGATATCCATACAATTATTCAACTTGCGTGAAGCAAGAAGAGTCAGTCCCAAAAGACGAGATAGATCCTACATGAGAAAAGGGGACACCAGACCCATACAATAATCTGAGATCTAGTAACCACATATAACGAAAAAAGTCTAATCAAAAGTCATTTTATTAGATACTATACAAAACTCAGAAACACTCAATATACACATAAAAGTTAGTTGGACGAGTATATCAATAGGAGAGAGCAAGAAAAACCGAATCCACGGTGACATAGAGCAAATAATCCCTATAGGACCAGGCCTGAGAAAGTACCTAGCCACTAGAGTGCATAGGCTCAGAAAACCTGTCACATTGAACCAAAAAAGGCAAGGGTCACACTAGTAAAACAGGCCGAAGATAAACACTCCGGATACCTGCTGACCACAGGCCAGAGCTGCTAGTTATTAGACCGTCTATTAAATATAGAAAGGTGCCAGTGCAAAAAAGTGCAAGAAGTGCCAAGAAAATAATAATAGCAGCAATCGGTTCTAATTATAGCTTACCCATATGGGGGGATGCTGCCGCTATCCACCGTGGATCCGCACTGCCCCGACGCGCGTTTCGCGTTGCGGGCTTCTTCGGGGGGCCGTGTGGATACACCAGATATGTCCCTGCTTTTTATATGTGCCCTGAGAATAAGCCCGTATGAACGCATGCGGGGCGGGACCCAGGCTGCCATGCGACGCGTCCGTACATCCGGTCTGCGGTGCGGGTCAAAGGAAAAACTTCCTGTGACATCGCTGGCCCGGACCGCAGCCATAAGGATCACTTTGGAGATGCAGGCACAACCGGGATCACACCACGCATGCGTATCTGGGAGCGCCCAGCGGCACAATACAGCAAAAAGGAAAATACTTCCAAGGCAGAAGATGGACATCAAATCATGGTGCAGAGATCTTAATACAGTATGTAAATATAATCCAGGTCCAAAACATAATAATAAAAACACAAACAATACAGAAGCCTGATTAACATACATATACACTAGGAATCTACATATTCTAGGAGTGCCGAATATCAGTTGTTAAAACGAGGCTTGATTGTCATCAGTTCTTTGTTAAAAGAGAGGGGCTTTATTGGCATGATTATTCCCGCATCCTCCATGTGTAATTATAGCCTCATTTTTCCGGAATCAACTCCATTGCGAATCCCAGTGTATCCATAGGGCAATTGCCAACTATAGTGATGGATTAGTACAGGCGAACGACAAGGACAACCAGATAAACAGGACACTGTGAGTGAAAAAAATAATAAAAAGAATAAAACACATAAACTGAAGACATACTATATTAAAACCAAAAAGGAAGCAGGAAGGAGGGAGGGTATCATTGGAAGGAAATTAAAGAAATGGGGCAAAAGAAAGCTTCTCGTTCAGACCATGGGGAGACATGGTGCCCAAGGAGACTATCCATCGACACTCAAGCTGCGCCAAAACCCGTTTAGGATCACCACCATGGGTACCACAATGTACCCTATCTATGCCCCGTACCCTTAAACCAGTGGGGTCACAGTTGTGGCGCAGCCTGAAGTGTCCAGGGATAGTCTTAAGGTTCGATGGATCAGTGCAATTTTTTGCAACCTGGATGTCCCTCACATGTTCCCTTGTCCGTATCCGTAACTCACGTGAGGTGAGTCCCACGTAAATGAGCTTGCAGGGACAAACTGCGTAGTAAACCACATATGTGGTGCTACAAGATATGTAGTTCACAATCCGGTAGTCCCTACCCCCATCCGCTGAAGTAAACGATGTAGCACGATCGATGTTACGGCAGGCCAAACAAGATCCACAAGGATAACACCCCCATCTCTGTTTTGATGTCCTAAAAATATTTGGGGGGGTGGCCACATAATGGCTCCTCACAAGTATATCTTTAAGATTTCTCCCTCGTCTAGCCGTCAGCAGCGGTCGTTCTGGAATAATCCGCTTTAAATTGGGATCAGTTCTAAGTACTGCCCAATGCTTCTGCAGCACTTGTCTCATGGTATCCCACTGATTATTGTACGTTGATATAAACCTTAAGGGTGGATCTCTCTTGGGTCTAGATGGAGCTCTACACAGTAGCCCATCTCGTGGTGCCCTTTTTGCACGAGAATATCCATTTTTGATGCTCCTATTGCTGTATCCCCGGTCCCGGATTCTCCTGGACAGGTCCCGAGCCTGGTCCTCAAACAAAACATCCGAGGAACAGATTCTTTTCATCCTTAGAAATTGCCCAATTGGGACTGCTTTTATAGTTGAGGACAGGTGTGCAGAGGTGGCATGTAAGAGTGAGTTTACCGAAGTAGCCTTACGGAAAACATAACTCTGAATATTGGCCACACTGTCCACCAGAATTTTTATATCTAAAAAGTCAATCTCTTTGGCATCCGTTTTATACGTTAATTTGATGTTATAGGGATTTGAATTCAGCTCCTGGATGAAGTCTCGAAAACCAGGCTCGGCACCCTGCCACACAACAAAAATATCGTCTATATAACGATACCAGCACTGCGCATGGGAGGCGGCCCGCACGCCCTCCCCGAAAATCTCCCTCTCCCAAAAGCCGAGAAAGAGATTAGCGTACTCCCCTGATTTGCGGCGGGTGCTGCAAAAATTTCAGGCTAATAAACCTGATCGTTGCCCAGCGGAGAAACTGTTTGTCCCTGATAGGTGGACGAATAAAGTTATCTCTGAGGTTCATTGTTCGGTGTTGGCTGGTCATCCTGGAATCTTTGGTACCAGAGAGTTAGTGGCTAGATCCATTTGGTGGCCATCTCTGTCGCGGGATGTGCGTGCTTTTGTGCAGTCCTGTGGGATTTGTGCTCGGGCTAAGCCCTGCTGTTCTCGTGCCAGTGGGTTGCTTTTGCCCTTGCCGGTCCCGAAGAGACCTTGGAAACATATCTGAGATGCTTTGTTTCTGCTGATCAGGATGACTGGGTGTCCTTTTTGCCTTTGGCTGAGTTCGCCCTTAATAATCGGGCCAGCTCGGCTACCTTGGTTTCGCCGTTTTTCTGCAACTCTGGGTTCCATCCTCGTTTCTCTTCAGGGCAGGTTGAGTCTTCGGACTGTCCTGGTGTGGATACTGTGGTGGACAGGTTGCAGCAGATTTGGACTCATGTAGTGGACAATTTGACCTTGTCCCAGGAGAAGGCTCAACGTTTTGCTAATCGCAGACGCTGTGTGGGTCCCCGACTTCGTGTTGGGGATTTGGTTTGGTTGTCTTCTCGTCATATTCCTATGAAGGTTTCCTCTCCTAAGTTTAAACCTCGTTTCATTGGTCCGTATAGGATTTCTGAGGTTGTTAATCCTGTGTCGTTTCGCTTGACCCTTCCAGATTCTTTTTCCATCCATAACGTATTCCATAGGTCGTTGTTGCGGAGATACGTGGCACCTATGGTTCCATCTGTTGATCCTCCTGCCCCGGTTTTGGTGGAGGGGGAGTTGGAGTATATTGTGGAGAAGATTTTGGATTCTCGTGTTTCAAGACGGAAACTCCAGTATCTGGTTAAGTGGAAGGGTTATGCTCAGGAAGATAATTCCTGGGTCTTTGCCTCTGATGTCCATGCTCCCGATCTTGTTCGTGCCTTTCATATGGCTCATCCTGGTCGTCCTGGGGGCTCTGGTGAGGGTTCGGTGACCCCTCCTCAAGGGGGGGGTACTGTTGTGAATTCTGTGGCAGAGCTCCCTCCTGTGGTCACAAGTGGTACTTCGGCTGATTCTCTCTATGAGCTTCCGTTGGTGGAGGAAAGTGGTACTGCGGCTTCTGAGTTTCCTTCCTCAGGTGATGTGGTGAAGTCGTTAGGTGCTGCTCTATTTAACTCCACCTAGTGCTTTGATCCTGGCCTCCAGTCAATGTTCTAGTATTGGACTAGCTTCTTCCTGGATCGTTCCTGTGGCCTGCTGCTCTACATAGCTAAGTTGCTCTTGTGTTATTTTTGTTTGCTGTTTTTTCTGTCCAGCTTGTTTATTTGGTTTTTCTGGCTTGCTGGAAGCTCTGGGACGCAGAGGGTGTACCTCCGTGCCGTTAGTCGGTACGGAGGGTCTTTTTGCCCCCTTTGCGTGGTTGTTTGTAGGGTTTTGTGTTGACCGCAAAGTTACCTTTCCTATCCTCGCTCTGTTCAGAAAGTCGGGCCTCACTTTGCTAGATCTATTTCATCTCTACGTTTGTCTTTTCATCTTAACTCACAGTCATTATATGTGGGGGCTGCCTTTTCCTTTGGGGTATTTCTCTGAGGCAAGGTAGGCTTATTTTCTATCTTCAGGCTAGCTAGTTTCTCAGACTGTGCCGAGTTGCATAGGGAGCGTTAGGCGCAATCCACGGCTGCCTCTAGTGTGGTTGGAGAGGATTAGGGATTGCGGTCAGCAGAGTTCCCACGTCTCAGAGCTCGTTCTATGTTTTTGGGTTATTGTCAGGTCACTGTATGTGCTCTGACTTCTATGGCCATTGTGGTACTGAATTACCAAATCATAACAGCAGGCGTACTTTGTCTGCCCTGTTGAGGGTTGAGCAAAGTACTGCAGTGCGCAGGCGCTGGGCCTCTCTGACCTTTCCCGGTGCCTGCGCACTGCAGCACTTTTCTCTGCCCTCAACAGGGCAGACTAAGTACGCCTGCGCCAGAGATGCGGCATGAAGACAAGAATAGGACGTGATCGTAAGAAGATGGGAGGCCCCGGACAGGACCGTGACACCCATTGGATCGGACCCCCCCCAAGTGAGTATAATCTAACCTCTTTTTCTCATCTTTCAGGATACATCAGGGGCTTATCTACAACATTACGGGATGCTGTAGATAAGCCCCTGGTGCAGCTCTGCTGACCTTAATGTGACAGCTTTATATATTTCTATGCAGCTGTCTTACTCGGGTGGGGAGAGCTGCCGGCCAGTCCAAGCATTGTGTTTCAATTTTGGTTCGATTTATATGGCCGTCTGACTGCGCCCCTACATGCATTCACCCCACATGGGCACCTACACACAACTGCAAATACTAAAGTGGATTAAAACAAACATATGTGATCACAGACACATACAAACTCATATTTCCAGACACATGCTAAAACACACTGTACATACACTTCCCAAGTATAACAATGTGCAACAAGACAAAAAGCAGACTTACAGAAATATGTATAGGGGCATCAAAACACATTGTCATGTCTTACCTGGTGAGGTGGATCCTTGAAGTCCTTGGTCCAGATGAGGGGACAGTAAAACTGACTTTTATATTAAAAAAAAGGAAATAACCCCAAAAAAGGACTTAGTTGCTACAAAAGTGCACTTAGGTAACTCAAATCCTGGTGTTATCTCAGGAAATGGCAAGACTAACATACAGTATAACAAAAACCATAACTCTCACAAAAGCGATCTAGCTTTTGTCATGTACACTTATCAGGGATTTCCCACAAACAAAGTTCATTTTAATCAATGGATCTTGGAATAATAATAAATGCAACAATTGGATGTGTTTAAATAAAATGTTCCTGTGCTGAGATAATCTTATAAATGTGCCCCTGCAGTGTACTGTGTAATGGCCGTGTCTGACGGTGCAGGAACATGGTCTGATCATACCACAGCTCCTCTGCAGGGAGGGAAGCAAATGAAAGTATACAGGCAGGAAAGAATGGGATCGCAGTTAATTCTTTCTGTGAGGTAAAGCATTTCCCTGCCCGATTTTAAAAAATGTTTTACCTCAAAGAAATAATTATTTGCCATCCCGTGTTGTAATGTCTGTATACTATTTTGCTTTCCCTCCTGCCCAGGAGATGTCGTATGACCAGACCATGTTCCTGCACGGTCAGACACAGCCATTACACAGTACACAGCAGGGGACACATTTCTCAGCACAGGAACATTTTATTTAAACACATCCAATTAATTATTATTATTCCAAGATCTATTGATTAAAATGAATTGTTCATGAGAAAACCCCATTAATATCTCAGTCTCTATGCATTTCATCGTTCCTAATATAACAACTTATCAAGAGACACTATGAAATATTCCCAAAAGGAAGGCGGCTGTAACCCATAATAATAACAAATAATAATAATAATACTAATAATAAAAGCAATAACATCCAGTGGATTGCACCGTCTTATTGGTGTGTACCAAAATCAAAATTCAGGACGTTCACTATAGAATGGTATGAATACGTTGAGCACTTAAATGGCAATAATATATATGGTAGATATGATGCCTTTAATAACCTGACAGGGCTGAGCACCTAGAGTTCATACATCAAATATTGGATAATTGCAATATTAATGAACTGCGAGGGTTAATCATCCAAAGTTGCCTAACAAGCAGGCAATCCATACATATGTTTCATCTGTCGAACAGCCGTGAGACATGTATTCGCGGGGACTAGAACACATTTTTCGAGCACGCCGAGGACACTCGGTTAGCACCCGAGCATGCTCTGATAACACCTTATCTGCATACGTTCGGTCATCACCAGGTACGGACTGGGGCTAAAATTCAGTCCTGGCATTTGAAATCACACAGGCCCATGTTGTCCCCGTCCCCATGAACCAGATGGGATATAATGCCACTATTACCCTGGATGGGTGTCTTGAGAATACCAATTCTGTTAACAACGTAGCAGACAAGGCGGCCCATGACCAGATAGGCCCTTCTGGCATTTGCCAGAATTGCCAGATGGCCAGTCCGACCCTGCTCATCACTAATATCTACATACAGACATACTGTATATACATATATAGACTCACACCTATATACACAAATACACACATAAACAGCGATTGTACATATAACAAGACGAGACCGGAGCCAGACACAATTTTATTTTTCATGATTTCGGTAACAATGTTTGTCAGTGACTTCTACTATACAATTTGTAACACTTTCATGCCCATCCAAAATGTTGAATCAAGCCTGTCACCTTCATTTTGTAGCTTTTTCTTGCTCTGGCATAGTATATCACTCCACGCTGTTCTCCCACAGTCACTTCTGAGTCTTTTCACTTTAGTAGTTATTCTACATGACATGCGTTTGATTGCTTTCTGGATATAGAATGTACTGACACATACTGGCCATGGATGCACGTACAGTATATAGAAATGTTCATTTGATTTACTTTTCCTTTATACATCTGTGTGCACTTTATTGTTGGCCCGATGGATATCAGGCTTGCTATTTTATCCGGGGTCCTGTATTTCTGAGGGTCAGTACAAGTGGCACAGATTTCTCCATTTCCTTTTCATTTGATGCCCTCGCTCAGATATTCAATGCTCTCCGCCAACTGCTTTAAATTTTGTTCTCATACTGGATAATTTATGGATTCTGGCATCTAACAATGCGCTGTTGTATTTCAACTTGTGTAAACAAAAAGTAACGGTGTCGAATTGTTGAGGAGCGGAAGGTCATGTGAATTAACGCCTGAATTTATTTAAAAACTGATCTAATACACAATCTGTTTACTGAGAGATACAAATATTTACACACAAGACAACAGGGAAAAGAATGGAATTAGCATAGAGAATACATTGGCTAAACTCTGAAAGTCTTTATCCCTTAACCCTGCTGTTCTGTTGGTCAAAAATGACCGACTTTGAACTTCAATATTCTTTAAAATATTCAAGATGCGGCTCTGAAACCCGTGGCCGACCGACCCATCCTCATTTAAGTCAATCAACCACAAGTTTCAGAACCGCATCTTGAACACCCCAAAAAATACCAAAGTTCAAAATAGGTCTCCCCAGACCGAACAGAACAGCAGGGTTAATCTGAATGACCACATTTTAACACTAATCTATTTCTATGCCCAAAATGTCATCATGAACTAATTCGGCAGTTGGCTCAAATTTGGCCAGGAAGTGCGATTTGTTTGCAAATTGAGTTTTCTTTGTTATGCTCTGAGGTCTCTCTCGAGACTCTCTGAGTAAAATAAATTTTGGATGAAAAAATATAGATTTTATACAGTCCTGGTCAAAAGTGTTGGCACCCTTGGAATTGTTCCAGAGAATGAAGTTTTTCTCCCAGAAAATTATTGCAGTTGCATGTTTTGTTATAAATGATTATTTTCTTTGTGTCCTTTGGAATAACAACAACAAAAACTAAGAAAAAAAACGGCAAATTGAGTATAATTTCACACAAAACCTCAAAATTGGGCTAGACAAAGTTGGTGGCAAAATCAACTTAATATTTGGTTGCACACCCTTTGGAATAAATAGCTGCAATCAATCACTTCCTATAACCATCAACAAGCTTCTTACACATCTCAACTGGAAGTTTGGACCATTCTTGTTTTGCAAACTGCTCCAGGTCCCTCATATTTGAAGGCGCCTTCTCCCAACAGCAATTATAAGATCTTTTAACAGGTGTTCAATGGGATTAAGATCTGGACTCATTGCTGACCAGTGACCACTTCAGAACTCTCAAACAATTTGTTTCCATCCATTTCTAGGTGCTCCCTGAAGTATGTTTGGGGTCTTTGTCCTGCTGGAAGACTCAAGACTAGAATACAAACCCAGCTTTCTGACCCTGGGCACTACATTGTAACCCAAAATCCTTTGGTAATTTTCAGATTCCATGATGGCTTGCACACAGTCTAGGCACCCAGTGGCAGAAGCAGCAAAACAATCCTAAAACATTTTTAAACCTCCACCATATTTGACTGTAGGTACTGTGATCTTTTCTTTGTAAGCCTCATTCCATTTTCGGTAAACAGTAGATTTATGTGCTTTATCAAAAAGTTCTACCTTAGTCTCATCTATCCACAAGATGCTTTCCCAGAAAGATTGTGTCTTACTCATGTACATTTAATCAGACTGTAGTCTAGCTTTTTTATGTCTCTGTGTCCTCCTGGGTCTCCTGCACCCGTGGAAGCACACTTGTGCGAAACGACCGTCGTCCGATCTCCTTTCCCCGCTCCCCTCACTGTTACCTGCCGCCTCTCCACAGATGTCTAATACCGCATAAAGCGAATTAAAGGACATTGTTTTTCAGCAATCTTGGGGTGAGTGCCACATCTTTTATGTTTGCATAACTTGTAACTCTACTATCCTGATATATGTAGAGCACCGCCCGCGGATGCACCAAATTCTGTGTGCTAAGTCTGATGAAAAGCCGGTCCCATATATCTATAGCCTGTGAAGATTACTAGTTACCTGGTGCCGCTCAGTTCTAAATCTTATTTGATTGGCACAACCATAATGTATACGCCTACCTAAAAGGGTATATAACTGCATGTAACCAGTAAATCTTTATGGCATCTGAAACAGATTATGTCTGTCTCTGTCCATCATTGCTCGAGCACTCTCATTCCTGGCAGCCATCCAATATTCCTGAGGGTCTGACTTGCAGACCACCCTAACACTTCCCCATTGGCCAGAAATATGAAGAATTTTAGAGATTTCTGTACACACTACTTAGCAAGGAGAGATTCCACTAACTAAAATGTAACGTTTAATGAAATCACAAAAAAAACCCTGAATAAATAAAGTGATAACCAACAAATAACAATGTGAGAAAGTGCTTGTGCTAAAGTTACCAGTGCTCAGTAAAAAATGGTTTGGTCTCACCTGTATACAGAACCCCCCAGCACCAAGAATGTTATGCAGTATATGTATGTATAATAGTTTCCATATAAAATGCATCAGTCCACAGGCTGCGCCCCATGACAAGATATTCTCTTTCTGACCTCCCCCCACCTTTGTAATTCCCACAGTAAATAGCGGCAGGCTCCGGCCCCCTGCGGCTATTGTAATGTATGTCTGGCCAGCTGTTTTCCTATTGGCCTGTCCTTTGTATCTGTGTTATATATTCTGTGTGCTGAAAATAAAGTGTGTTCTTTTAGACTGGAAATATGTGGGGTAGCAGTCAGCTTTTATATGCTCCCATGTACCCATACAATTCCAGCCAGCGTCCTTCATTCAGAATCCAGCAAAAGCAGCATGGACCTCCTGAAACACGGGGTGGTACTGAAAGAGGTACCCCAGCTTGGTAGACCTCGTTACATCACCACAATTTCAGTTGAACTTGTATTCAGCAGGTCACAAACACGCAGGAGCATGAACATTATATGTAAAGGATGGGGGGAGGAAGAATTCTCCTGAGATCCCTTGTCATGCCCGTTATTGCTCCTACCCTTACAAGGGCAGTCCCCAAGAAAGTCTGTAAAGATGTACCCACCAATATGTGTTTTATGGGTATATCTTAGCAGTCTTACTTGGGGACTGCCCTTGTAAGGGGGGCATGAAAGCGGATGTCAAGAGAATTCCTCCCCCCATTTACATATATTCTTCATTCTTCATGCTCCTGCGTGTTTGTGACCTGCTGAAAACAAGTTCAATTGAAATTGGTGAGACCAAACCATTTTTTTCTGAGCACTCGTAACTTTAGCACAAGCACTTTATCACTTTATGTTTTTTTGCTGGTTATTACTTGATTTATCCAGTTTTTTTAGTGATTATATTAAATTATAATTGAGTCAATGGAAACTCTCCTTGCTAATTAGATATTTCTCCTGAGGGTATTGATTATTGGGCTATACTGACCACGCTACTGCTGAGAACGTCCAGTTCTAGGTAATGTGATTATTGTGCCAAATTTAAGCGACTTATAAATTATCATCTTCACAGTTTTCCATGTTATATCTAAAGGCTTGGAAACATTTTTTATACCCTTCTGACATAACTTTCAACAATACCTTTGCTGTGTTGTAAGCTGTTTACAAACCATGGCTTTTGCTGTAAATCACAACTAAAATTACAGGAAAATCCTACTAGAACAAATAAACTTCATATGGTATTAAGCAGAATTACTGTAAACGATGGCAGCTTTGTACTGACTTTTATTCCCAGAATACAGAACCACGTCTCCTTTTTTAAGAGGGCATTCACACTTATTCAACCGTATTGTTTTAATTTTGTTATTTATATTTGTCCCCTCAAAATGATTTCAGATTGTTTCTCAATGGATTTGTGCAGATTATCAATGACATTAAAGGTGGAAAAGTTCCTGAAATTATTCATTTTGGTGTCATTTTTTGTATGACAAAAAATTGACATTTTAATGGGAATGTAAACCTTTTGTATCTTCTAGAACGTCTTCTACTGTGAGACATCAATTAAGCCAGGAGGAGTGTAAAACTCCCTCAGTAGTCTGGGTCTGCCCACCGGACTCTTCACAGATAGCGACAATTTAATTTCTGCCTTAAGTTACCATAAATATTTTAAGGAGTGACATCTTTAGAAACCCATTATTAACCATTATATTACGTCGGTGGCTTTTGGTCCATCATTGTATGTGTCAACAGGTCAACCTGTTCACAGGTCAACAAAAAAAAATTTTTTTTCTGGTGTCCAAAATATTTTAATGAATTTGGGGTATTTTTGGGGTGCTGATTCTGAATATGCTATCAGTTTTGCCAGAGTGGCTCAAGTTTTTGAGATTTTTGGTATCTTATTTATAGCACTTGTTGGTAAATGCGACTCATCATCTCATTAATTTCTTTGGATTAGTACTTGAACTGAGCAGTTCTCAATATAGTTTTGTGTTAATTAGTGTTCTAAAAGTTTGTTCATAGCTTGATTTTTGCACTAACTTTATGTTGTTGTCTGTTTTCCAGTGAAAAGCATGAACTCATCAAGAAGAAGTTGTCTTAACGATCCAGACTCATTCTGTTACATTTGTGGTGAATACACACTGCCAAAACATAGAAGAAACATAACAGACTTCGTAAAAAAAGTGTATTTTGCCTATTTTGGGGTTATGCTTGGGGACCAAGACAAGTTTTGGGCACCACACATAGTGTGCAAAGCATGTATCGAATTATTACGAAAATGGAGCAAAGGACAAAGAAAAAGCTTCAAATTTGGTGTTCCAATGGTGTGGAGAGAGCAAAAAAATCATCATGATGACTGTTATTTCTGTGCAGTGCAAGTGCAAGGATTCAATAAGCATAAGAAACGAAAATGGGAGTATCCTAACATGGAATCTGCAAGAAGGCCTGTCCCTCATTGTGAAGATGTGCCTGTACCTGTGGTTACCATGTTACCTGACCTTCCCCCACCTGATGATGATGAAATGCAGGGTATGGAGCTAAACATCAGTTCTGGAAGTGAACTAGAATATGAAGGAAGTTTCAGAACACCTACGCAATTTACCCAAGGAGAGCTCAACGATCTAATAAGAGACCTCAACCTCTCAAAAAGTGCATCCGAACTTTTAGCTTCAAGGCTAAGTGAAAAAAATTGTCTGACGCCTGGAACTAAAATTACATCTTACCGGACCAGAGAAGAAGCACTTCTTCAATTTTTCTGTGAAGATGACCTACTTGTATATTGTAAGGATATTCCTGGCCTGATGCTGCAAATGGGTTTACAAGTATATCGTCCTGAAGACTGGAGGCTTTTCATAGATAGTTCTAAAAGGAGTTTGAAATGTGTTTTGTTGAACAATGGCAATCAGTGTGCATCTCTTCCAGTAGCTCACTCAACTAAACTTGCAGAACAATACAAAAATGTCAAAATGGTCTTGGAGAAACTGTGCTACCATGAACATTCGTGGATGATATGTGTTGATTTAAAAATGGTCAACTTTTTACTTGGACAGCAAAGTGGATACACAAAGTATCCTTGCTTCATCTGCATGTGGGATAGTAGAGCAAAACATCAGCACTGGGAGAAACTGAATTGGCCTTCAAGGGATACCTTGACAGTAGGAGCATCAAACATAGTGAACGAACCTTTGGTGGACAGGGAAAAAATCATTCTACCACCACTTCACATAAAGTTAGGATTAATGAAGCAGTTCGTCAAGGCATTAGACAAAGATGGTAATTGCTTCATGTACATCTGCAGATCTTTCCCTGGTCTTAGTAGCGAAAAACTGAAGGCAGGAATCTTTGATGGTCCTCAAATTCGGAAACTCATTAAAGATTCAAATTTTCCTAAGGAAATGAATGACATTGAAGCTGCTGCATGGTGTAGTTTTGTGTTGGTAGTGAAGAACTTCTTGGGAAATCAAAAGGCAGACAATTATGAAGAACTGGTACAAAACATGCTATTGAGATTTAGAAATCTGGGTGTACACATAAGCATTAAATTGCATTATCTTCACAGTCACTTGGACAGATTTCCAGAAAACCTTGGAGATTTTAGCGAAGAACAAGGGGAGAGATTTCATCAGGATATTATGGTGATGGAGGAAAGGTACCAAGGCAGATGGGACAGACATATGATGGCTGATTACTGCTGGAATCTACAGCGTGACTGCCCGAATAGCTCACATAGAAGAAAATCATATAAAAAGCGCTTTTCCAGCGATTAAATGTCTCCTATCTTTCATGTCTTGTTCATTTTTGAAGATTACTTTCTAAAACTAGTTAAAATAAACTAAAATCAACATTTACTTTGTTAAATTTATTGTATTCATGACAATATCAATAAAGTTAATGCGCGTGTAGCAAATTACGTCTTTTTTTTACACATTTTACGAAAAATCTCAAAAACTTGAGCCAATCTGGCAAAACTGATGACATATTCAGAATCAGCACCCCAAAGTTACCCTAAATTCGATGAAATATCTTTGGCACCAAAAATGCTGTTGACCAGATAAGACTAAGATCCTTTTTTCATGATTCAAAACGTATAAGCTTAGCTTTTTTCTTTGGATGTGCGCATCATGTATTTAGCACATGTTGAAATACATTTATAATGTTTTTAACTTCATGAGAAGTACAAATTTTTTCCCTGATTGCTCGTATCCTAGAGATTCCCATTGAGAATAATATATTAACCCTACATTTATTCCGCAGTAACAGGAAATCCAGCCAGATACCCAGTCCTCTGACCTTACATATCCAGTTCTCCCAGTTCATTATTTATGTTTTGGTAAATTTATTCTGATTTTGAAATTGCTTCGCAATAATATTACAACAGCTGTTTACCAGAAATGTGGATTTGTAAGATTTTCAATCTTCTTGGAAGTTTGTAGAAGACTATTCCGACCTCTCACTGAGGGTCATTGTTCTTGTTGGCAGCTTACTATGTCTTGCATTATTTTTTGTGTGTTGATTTTTTTTCCTACCAGAATACAGTAAGTTCACTCATTATCGCCACAGATGTCCAAACAAGTACACCACAATGATCGCAGGAGCGGGAACACAGGACTGACTTGTACAGGCAATATTCATAAATCTACCTTGGCTGAAGTTCATTATTATATCCTGACTTGTCCCTACAGAGTTCTCTGTTTGTGAAAACAGTTAAATCATGACATGCATCTACATATACATCCATAGTCAGCTGCAAAAAGGAAAGACTGTTTAAGAAGTGGACAAAATGTCTTAGAAAAGGTAGACAATATACATCTTATAGGTTCTCTATCATTGACATCCTCAGCTTTTGAGTTGTCCTACTTAGTAGACCTTGGCCAATGCAATGGAACAAGAAATTGGCCAACTGCAGACATCAAATACTTCCAAATTCATCAAACAATTGAGAGTATATATATATTAAACCCTCAATTGTTTGAAGAATGTGATGTCTACAGTTGGGCGGCTTCTTGTTCCATTTCATTGGCCACGATCCGTCAGTTTCTGCAGTTTAGAATCCATATTTTTGACTAACTAAGGTTAGTCTGAACCAAACTAATTGATTTAGGCCTTAGCAGAGATCTAATATGGTTTGTTAGAACCACAGAAGTTCAAGCTATAGATGCATGGACATCTATCAGTGAACTATGTAAATCTTCAATAATTATGTAAACCTCTGAATGCTCTATCTTCATATCTAATAAAAAGAGTCTAATCACTGTGGACAACTTTTTGATCATTAGGGTTTCCACTGGTGAAATAGACTAGCATCTAACCTCCAGACAGTTAAAGCACCACTGTCGACACGTCTTTTCATTGCAGCGCAGGACTGGGGCAACTAATGAAGATTCCCTTTCCTTAGTATTATACTTACTAGATGCTGTCTTCACCTGTTCCTGGAACTGTTTCGTTCCCACACCATCACCTTGTGACCACAACTTCTGACTGAACATCTTGTGAGGTGTTCAGCAGCGCTCCAGTCCACTCTAGTGTCAGATGACCACGTTTGTAATCTGCCAAATCACACAATGTCTTCTTTGTGGAATGGAGGCAACTTTTTTTACATTTTATGAATGAAACTCCATGAGACTCAGACTCTAAACAAAGCTCAATTACCTTGTTCAACTTGACTTGCATTGAAAAAGTAACCAACACTTCATACAGCAGACACTATGTGATCCAGCAGGGGACAAAGGGGGTCACGTAACTCTGAAATGGAGCAGCGAGCTGCTTAAAGAGGCAGAATACGTCAGCATCATAGGTGACAGTTATTTTAGGGTTTGGGTTAGGCCCTTCTCTGTTAGTGTACGATGTTCAGAATGACAGTGCGCTCTCTTGTTTGCTCAGATCAGTAGTAAGGAGCGTGCAACAGAGCGCACTGTCAGTGCACATTGTAAGACGAATACCCAGCTTGCAGCGACCAGCACCACTTCTGCAAGTGATGTCACTTGCAAAGTCAGATCTGGTCTCAGCACTTCGAGTATTCTCACTGCAGTGATTGCAGCCTCTGGTGCCTGATGACGCTTTGTTTAAGTACCCCAGCATGCACTGGGATTCTCAAAGAAGCGTCATCAAAAAGGAAGTAATAAAAAAATAGAAAAGCAGTTAGTGTAGTTGGGAAGAATAGAGAATTTTTAATTAATTTGAAAATAGATTAAATGATGGCATTAATTAGATAGGCATTGATGATGACCACCAATTTAACCCTTCAGCATTTGCCAGATAAACATACCAAACTTACTTGGCAAGACAAAACTATTGTTGTCGATTCTAAACAGCAGTAGAATCAAAGGTAGACGACCAATCGTCAAGGCTAAGAGTTATAGTAAATTCAATAACTATCAGCAATACCTTCAAAAGCTGGAAAACATCGGTGTAAACTCTTGCACAACAAATAGAAATCCTGACATCTTACTCTTAATTACTACTCTGTGATGCCTGACACGTCGAAGCTTTCAGTTTTATATAGATATTTCTTTTTGCGGTTCCACAAAACCTCCATGTACAATTTACTTTCACAGCCAAGAAAAACTTATTGAGAACACTGTCAACCAGAGTACACTGGAGACATGTTTGTTCCAAGTTGCTGCCGGTTTGGCTTCTGTTTATGGACGAGGGTCATCAATGCTATCGTCAGATGGATTTTTAAAGCTCTCATGTTGTACGTCCTGCACTTTGGGTGGTAAATGCTGTATTTTGGGGTTTGAGAGATGATTTTACCTGGACATTAAATTATATTACTAGTACCGTAGGTTTCTTCAGATGTCATGTACTGTGAAAAGATTCAGTATCACATTATGTCACCTTATCTTACCTAGCGTAATTATACTCTACCTATATAAATTGTGCCTCATGTTGAGTCACATAAATACATTGCATTACTTACCTTGCAGTGGCCAATCTAATGTTCAACGATCCTCTTTGCTGAACTTCCTAACATCCTTTCTCCCTTTTATTTATTTGACTCTCTTATATGAAGGGCTATAGGGTTGAGCGAAACGGGTCGGCCAGATTCTGAAGTCGCCGACTTTTGGCAAAGTCGGGTTTCATGAAACCCGACCCGACCCCTGTGTGGGGTCGGCCATGAGGTCGGCGATCTTCTGATCTGGAATCGGAATTCCGATACCGAGTTCGATATGTTTAAGATATAGGGAATTGGTATCAGAATTCATATTTAAGTGTAAAATAAAGAATAATAAAAAAAAAATATTGATATACTCACCCTCGGATGTGCCCTGGTTCTCACCAGCAGCCTTCCTTCCTAAGAATGAGCGCCTGAAGGGCCTTCGATGATGTCGCGGCTTGTGATTGGTCGCGTGAGCGGTCACATGAGCGTCACGCGACCAATCACAAGCCGCAACATCATCTAAGGTCCTTCAGGCGCTAATTCTTAGGAAGGAAGCGTCCGAGGGCGTGTCCGAGGGTGAGTATATTCCTAATAGGTATATACTCACCCTCGGACGCGCCCTGGTTCTAACCCGCAGCCTTCCTTCCTAAGAATCAGCGCCTGAAGGACCTTTGATGACGTCGCAGCTTGTGATTGGTCGCGTGATGCCCATGTGACAGCTCACGCGACCAATCACAAGCCACGATGTCATCGAAGGTCCTTCAGGCGCTGATTCTTAGGAAGGAAGGCTGCCGGTGAGAACCAGGGCGCGTCCGAGGGTAAGTATATCAATATTTTTTATTTTGATTCTTTATTTTACACTTAAATATGGATCCCAGGGCCTGAAGGAGAGTTTCCTCTCATTCAGACCCTGGGAACCATTAGAAACCCAATGCACTGCATTGGGTTTCGTGTTTCGGCCGACCCCGACCCCGACTTTTCTATAGGATCGGCCAATTTCACTCGACCCGACTTTTGAAAAAGTCAAGTTTCGTGAAACCTGACCCGATCCTATAAAAAGAAAAGTCGCTCAACCCTAAAGGGGTACCCAAAAAGAACGAGAATTATTTATTTAAAATGCATTTAATATATTTTGTGCTAAAAATTATTCTTACATTTGGATTTAATTATAAAAGAGTTCACTGAGAATGCATCAGTCAACTCATTCTGATGAACGAGTTTGTAGAGTTTGAAAGTCTTTTATCTCTTAAACGGAATCTGTCCCCCCCCCACCCCACGGGATGTATATTGCCTATTAATATGGGCATACAGGTAATAGAAATGTTACACTAGTCCAACCTGTATGCCTCATATTAACGGTCTTGTTGAGAAATGTTATATTCTATTTTTATGTTAATGATTTCTTCCGGGCTCTGGGGCGTGCGGTGCCTGGAAGAAATCCCTGCCCCCTGTCCTCATTGTAATACTATGGCCCTCCCATGCTAGTCAATTAGAGCCTCAAAATCCCACGCCTGCACCCTGCACACCCTCAGAAATACATACCTCATCCTCCCTTTTATGGGTGCTGTAATCAGGGATTTTCTGCACAGGCGCCGGCAAGTCACGGTGATCTCCAGTGTGTGCGCCGATAAGGTGCTCTCCACACTTCCTCCCTGCACATTAATCAGTAGGAACCATGTGTACATGGCAATGACTATGCAGGCAGGAAGTGGAGAGAGCACCTTATCGGCGCTCATGCCAGAAGTTACTGGAGCAGAAGTCGCCTCCGCAGAAGATTTCTGAATGCAGCGCCCACAGAGGGGAGTATGAGGTATGTATGTCTGAGAGAGTGCAAGGCACAGGCGCAGGATTCCTTAAGTGATGCTGATGGGAGGGGGATTTCTTATAACACCGCACGCCCCAGAGCCTAAAAGAAATCATTAACATAAAGGAAGAATATAACATTTCCATACAACAAGAACATTAATATGAGGCATACAGGTAGGACTAGTATAATATTTCTATCACCTGTATGCCCATATTAATAGGTCATATACGTCCCAGGGGGTGAGAGATTCCCTTTAAAACTCAGCTGATTTATGACCACATAAAAGTTCAGCTCAGCTTTGACGTGGTCTGCAGTTCTAAATCAGTAAAGAGGAGCTCAGAAAAAGACAGATAAAAGGGCTACAAAATCTTTCGACTGAACGAGCTACATCTCATTCAACACTCATTTTCAAGAAACCCAATTGCAAGGCTCAGTTTTGCCCAAACCTTTAATGCAGTAAATGAAAGGATATCGCAGTTCAGAAGAAAATGTCTGCCAATAATATTTTTGATAGGAACCAGCAGAAATCTAGATACCGTACATTGCTGATTTTTCAATTGCAAGAGCTGCATTCACAATTCTGCTGGCTGCTACAAGATCAGCCTATGTGGATTTGAGGTTCTATTTTTGTTTGCCATAAACAATGTAGTGTTTTATAATAATGCAAATCACAATGCAGTAGAACTACTCTATCCTACAAGTAAAATATTTATTTGTATGTTACCAATTGTACCAACAGTATGAGAATTTTTCAAATTCTTTCAGAATGATGTCTATCAACCAATAATGGGATTGCCTGGCCACTGAATTTAAAAAAAACAAAAAACACAACACTCATAGGTTTGCAAAAAAAAGTAATACTCACTTTACATATTTCTCACAGCTCTGGGTGGCATCTCCTGTCCATTTCTGAACTTCATTTTTTTTTTACTCTAGACTAACTTCTGTCCATTGCTATCAATCACTGATCATGGACAGGGTTATGCGACTGGCTAACCTTCCTATTTTAATTGCTAAACTAAGCTCCTACCATATCTAAAATCAGCGATGAAAAGGGGGCTGGCTTAGATTTTGAATTGAGCTAATTATCCAATGCATTTCAGGTATCTCTCACGTGTTTAAACCAATTCGGAAGTCCTGAAACTCAATCGGGCGTTGACAGTAGGATACCGGTGAAGATTTGAAAAGAACAGTATATCAGTAAGTTGTATATATTTGAGTATTAAACACATTAATACATCTACAATAACAGGGTCTGGCGCATACCAAATGTGGTGCCAAAATTCAAAAAAGGGCTCAAAAACTGTGAAATGGCATATATAGGCTGGTAAGTCTAGCCTCCACTCTGGACAAAATCTTTGAGGGTTTTCTAAGAGAGGCAATCCTGGAATATCCTACTAAAAATAACCTCAAAACCTAGTTCAACATGATTTTATGTGGGATCAGTCAAACTAAGCTGATACGCTTCCATGAGAAGATAAAGCTCCAAACTTGACCAGGGTAAGACCATGGATCTATTTTATCTGGAATTTTCAAAGGCTTTTTTTTTAGTGCCACGTAATTGGTTGGTATATAAAATGAGAGCAATGGGACTCTGGGAAAATATGTGTAAATGGGTTAGCAACTGGCTAACAGACAGGAAGTAGAGGGTGGGTATTGATAGAACACACTTTGATGAGGTCACATTTAATAGTTGGGTACCACAGGAGTCAGTACTGGGCCCTCTTCTTTTTAACATTATTTATTAATGACCTCATAGAGAACATACAGAGTAAAATAGCAACATTTGCAGATAATACTAAACTTTGTATTGTAGTGAACAACTAAGAGGATACTTTAGTATTACATGGTTGTTTCGGTAAGTTGGAGGCTTGGGCTGAGAAATGGCAATTGAAGTTTAATGTAGATAAATATAAGGTTATGCACTTGGGCTGAGGAAAGAAAATGTACAGTTATTTGCTAAATAGTGAAACAGTGGGTAACTGAAAAAGACTTGGGTGTATGGGTGAATAGTAAACTCAACTTCAGTGACTAGTGTCAGATAGCTGCTGCAAAGTCTAATGAAATCATGATATGCATTAAAAAAAACAGAGATGCTCATGACAAAAGCATACTTTTGCCTATATCTAAGTCACTAGTCCGGCCACCTTTAAAATACAATTTTTGGTTCAAGTGTGTTAAAAGGACGTAACTCAACTAGAGTTGTTAATTCCCATAGTCCTTAGTTATAGGCTGGCTGAAAGCACTTCAATATACTAGCTATAAACCATACTGATATAACTGAAATATCGTAACAGTGAGAAGTGACCAAAAGGAGAAAATAAGGTTAAAACAATATCTTTATTGATTACAATATAAAAGAAAATATTAAAAGACAGGGGAAAAAGGAACTACCTTCAAAAAATGGGGAGGAAACAGCAGAGTCGCAAATGCCTGCACTGTAATCATAATATTAAAGGGACATAGCATGTAATGTTGGGAGACTTTGTGCAGCAGGCCTTCATGGTAAAATAGCTGCTAGGAAACCACTGCTAAGGACAGACAACAAGCAGAATAGACTTGTTTGGGCTAAAGAACACAAGGAATGGACATTAGACCAGTGGAAATCTGTGCTTTGGTCTGATGAGTCCAGATTTTAGATCTTTGGTTCCAACCACCGTGTCTTTGTGACACGCAGAAAAGGTGAACGGATGGACTCTACATGCCTGTTTCCACCGTGAAGCATGGAGGGGAAGGTGTGATGGTGTGCGGGTGCTTTGTATGAAGGCATACTGAACCAGCATGGCTACCACAGCATCTTGCAGCGGCATGCTATTCCATCCGATTTGCGTTTAGTTGGACCATCATTTATTTTTCAACAGGACAATGACCCCAAACACACCTCCAGGCTGTGTAAGGGCTATTTGACCAAGAAGGAGAGTGATGGGGTGCTACGCCAGATGACCTGGCCTCCACAGTCACCAGACCTGAACCCAATCGAGATGGTTTGGGGTGAGCTGGACCGCAGAGTGAAGGCAAAAGGGCCAACAAGTGCTAAGCATCTGTGGAAGACAAGATTGTTGGAAGACCATTCCAGGTGACATCCTCTTGAAGCTCATCAAGAGAATGCCAATAGTGTGCAAAGCAGTCATCAAAGCAAAAGGTGGCTACTTTGAAGAACCTAGAATATAAGACATAATTTCAGGTGTTTCACACTTTTTTGTTAAGTATATAATTCCACATGTGTTTATTTAGAGTTTTGATGCCTTCAGTGTGAATGTACAATTTTCATATTCATGAAAATACAGAAAAATCTTTAAATGAGAAGGTGTGTCCAAACTTTTGGTCTGTACTATATATATATATATATATATATATATGTATCTCAAAACAGTGCAAAATTGAAGAGGCCACATGTACTGGATTAGCTAGTCCCCACCTTTTCTTGATTCCCACCATTGAATGCTATGTCCCTTTAACATTAAGGAATATTTCCAATAATAAGGGGCAATTAGCATCTACCTCATAGGGTTTCAACCTTGAAACTACGAAACACTGAACAAATCTTTTGAAGAAATGACAAAGAAAAAAAAAGAAAGAAAAAAAATATCTATTAGTAGAATAAAAATCAAACTTAAAATAATAATATTACAAATAATATTACACATCTTCCTGGTATAATTCTGAAATCGAATGGTAAATTCCCGGTTGGTTTGATTAACACTGCCCAATAAAGCGCCAATTAATGCCATATGTTGTGGTGTTTTCTCAGTCATGTGAATACTCATCCACTGGGAACTGTTCAGAAACTACCAACCAATTTTATTAAGGCCAAAGGAACAGACCTCAAGTCATAACGTCTTTTAGATATTTGAATTGGCAAACAAGAGGTGAAAGGATCCATGTGTCAATACACCAAACTTCTCTTTCCGAAATTTAGAGTACTGTTAAATTAGGCCACAAAGACCAGAAATATAATTTAACACTGAACTGAAATTTCTGCCAAAAGAAATATTTTGGTCTTCCTTCTCCAAAAACTCTGCACTATCCACTTTAAAGCCTAATGATTAACTATGTTGTTTTGCAGATTATGCACTACGCAAATTATATAGTGTTCATTGCAATATATCAGAACAAATTCACATACAAATCAGGATAACAGATGTAGGAAATATAGCCAAACCCAAGTTGGTAGAATTCTGTCATTTGGATCTGTAGATAGAATTGAGCTTAACGTGCATTTTCAAAGTAATAGTACTGTGGTGCAGTGACCAATGTTGCAGCCAGGGGGCGCTGCATCTGCACTTCAAGATGCACTTGGAGACATAATTGTGTTGAAACAACAACTGGTCATGTGATTGATGGACGGTATGTGTCGCAGAGGGAGTCTGCGTGGTAAGTCTGAGGTAATGTGGTTGTTCTGGGACCTGTAGTCCCTCAACACTTGGTGTAGTGATGTATAATAGGCAAGGGTGACTTACTAGGCTAGTTGTGTGAGATGGGCGGGACAAACTAGCCACACATCCACACTCCCACCCAGGGGTGTAGTTTCAGGGTATATAATGTGACCAGGGTGTGGGTCACATGGTCTGAAGGTCCTGAAGTATGTGTTGGATTTCCTGGGAGGAGGAATCCTGAATAGCACATTGGGCTACCTGTGTTGGATTTCCTGGGAGTAGGAATCCTGAATAGCACATGGTGGGACTTTGCTACTGGTGGCCTGGGTATTGGACGGTCCCAGCTGGGGATGGACGTCCTGAATAGTACCCGGACTGGCCACCTGTGTGATCCTGTGTAACCTGGGTGTTGGGAGGTCCTGGGAGTAGGACCAGATCCCTGAATAGCATGAGGTGAAGACCGGGATCTGCAGAGCCAGTGACAGCTACTGTGTGGGGAAGCTACAGTCCTTCGGTGGGTCTGGACTGACTAATGTGTGCCGGCCAGGCAAGTTGGTGATCCCTGTGAGGCAGCTTACCCGGAGGAGTGGACTGACAAGGAGTCAGCAGGTGGAGCAGGAGCTCCCATCAGGTACTATACAGACTGTTGGTGCCTGTGATGTTCTATGAACTGTGTAACACAATGGACTCTACGTCATGTGGTTTATGATGTGTAATAAACCAAATAAGACTGATATGTGTGAGATATCGTGCCTGAAGAGTTTATCCTGCTGCCAAGCGAGTATTCCCCAACACACTCAGGTAGTGTATCCCCACAGTACCCAAACAGAAAGAGATGTAACTTGAGGCTTTTAAACCCTGTATAAAATAAGTTAAGGACACCCCAGATCAACATGTCCATGTAAGTCTACACTCACCTTTCAAACTTGTTAAGAGTGTGCTCCAATGACACTTTCTTTCATGACTCTCGCACCTTCTGGCCTCCTAAGGAAGTAATAGGAGCAAAAGACTTTGTTGTCCTCCAATCATTTTCTGCTTTAGGTTTCATGAAAGGTCATTCCTCATTATTTTGAGCCTGAACAATAAGGTTCAATATACTTTTGTACTGTGCAAAAGGGTTAATTTGATCTGTATGCCTTCAATTTCTCAGGGCTTATTACCCTATCACGTGTACGCATCAGCTACCTTGACCCCTGTGTGTTGGACTCCGATGCTTGTCTGCTGATTTGCTGCAATATTTTGGTGTCACCAGATGATTTAGATGCAAAGTGTTACCATCCAAGGATATTCTAGGGGTATTAATCGAGAGATACCTTGTGGGTAAGTTTTCACCTGAATGTGGAAAAGAGTTTAGAGTTCCGAGTGTGCTCCCAATTTAGGAGTCAAATTCATTTCACCTCCTAGGATTACTTCTTTGTAAAAGATAACATTTAGCTTGATAAGTCTTTGCTCACACTACGTATTTTGATATTTTGGAATTGTACAAAGTTTCCTTTCTTTCTTTTTCTTATCTTTTACATTTTTTTCCTGTTTGGACTGACTGCAAACATAATCACTAGTTATTCTGAAAAGAGGTTGGCAGGTTAAAACAAGTTATCTCCTAGCTTGGATGGGAAATAATGTTTTGATTGGTGGAGACCTGACCACTTGGTCCAGTACGTTATCTCCTGGCTGGATAGGAAATAATGTTTTGATCGGTGGAGGTCCGACCACTTGGTCCATTACGTTATCTCCTGGCTGGATAGGAAATAATGTTTTGATCGGTGGAGGTCTGACCACTTGGTCCAGTACGTTATCTCCTGGCTGGATAGGAAATAATGTTTTGATCGGTGGAGGTCCGACCACTTGGTCCAGTGCGTTATCTCCTAGCTGGATAGGAAATAATGTTTTGATCGCTGGAGGTCCGACCACTTGGTCCAGTGCGTTATCTCCTAGCTTGGATAGGAAATAATGTTTTGATTGGTGGAGGTCCAACCACTTGGTCCAGTACGTTATCTCCTAGCTGGATAGGAAATAATGTTTTGATTGGTGGACGCCCGACCACTTGGTCCTGTACTGATCAGCAGTACAAGGAAATTTTATTCTTGTGAGAATGGAGCGTATGGTCAACATGTGCTCTATTCATTCCTTATAGGGCTGCCGAGTGCAGCATTTGGCATTTTCCAGCTCCCCATAGGGAATGAATGGAACAACGGATGCGCATTTGACCTACTGTTCCATCTTGTAATGGGGATAACATTTCTCCATCAAGAATGAAAGCTCCTTAAACTTCTAAATAGTGCGGCTCCCTACAGTGGGGCATCCACAAATCATCAAGTTGATAAATTGTTTTATATAGACAACCCATTTAACATCTGTTTGCTGCCTCTAATGAAGAACATACCAATGTCTCAAAAGACCATCATTAAGTTTCAAAAAATCTTGGACACCACTTGATGTCTTTAAGTCGTTTGCCAACATGTATAAGTATGTCTCGATGTTCACAAGACTATGACTTCTTAAATATCCAGATGAAGCAACTTTTTCAGTCTTTGGATTTAGATGGTTGAGAGGGTTTTCAAGGAACCTTGATGAATATTATTCCGTGTCTTCATAGATGATAAACCATAAAGACAATAAGATGAGTGATAGTTCGTATATTATACTTTGCAAAAAGTCTCTTAAAGCAGGAACATGAAATGTTGATTTTTCGTGAAGTCCATGGGAAGCATTGGTGGTATGAAAGTTATGGTGTGGTTTTAAAGAATCTTTTTAGAGTCACGAATCAGAGAAGAGCATTGCCAAGTTGCTACTAAGTTGCTCTGGAAATTACACTGTACGTTCTTTCATTTTACTTGCCAGAAGCCTCATGAGTCCAGTATATGCGTCAGCATCGATGACCCACAGCACTGGCAAGAAGTTGAACCGGAGTGGAATTATCTTTGAAGCTTTAAAGATCGATGAAAGAGACAAATCACATATCTAAAAACTCAAGCCAACTAGCCATTAGTACCAGGTTGATTTTTTTTGTCATGCTTAGCAGTCCATTCTAATCTATCATATTTGGTTACATAATAGAGGGAGGAGGTCTTATTCGAAGAAATGTTCCTTCATACTGTGTCCAGCCTATTTATAAAAAGAAAAAGGCATTAATTAGATTACCGCAAGACCTCTCCTGTTCCTACAAGAACAAACCTTATTTCCTCAGCTATTTCTTATTACTAAATTCTCTCTGCCCACAGCAGCACCACATCTCATGGTTTTGTCATTTGACACGTAGTATTAGTAGCCGTTACATAGTCCTTTTGTTGACTGAGGTTGGAAGTAGAACATGGCAGTAAAGAAAAAAAACAGCTGGCATCAAAAGTAGCAATAAGCAAGTTTTTTTGGCTTTTGTTTGACCCAATTATGCTTCCAATGCAGATTTGTTAAGTTCCCACAGTTTTAAATTTCCTTGAAATATCAAGAAAAGCAACAATCTTGCGGTATTCAAATGTAAGGTAATAAGCAAATGATTCTTCTTTTAGCCTGTGCCACATTTAATGTTTGTGCATTGTGATACATAAATGTCTATCGGCTACAAAGATTTTATATCTTGCTCATTATTTTACAAAAAAAAAGATATGATTAAGTGATAGCTAATTATATTGTGGAGAATCGAGAAAAGATTCTATTTATCCAACCCCACCTCCCAGAATTTATCAAAGGTTTTTGTTGGCACTGTATTGTATGTGTTTAGTGTGTCGTGAATACGAAAGCCAGGACGAGGGTAACTGGGAAAATAGCAAGAGCCTCAACAAGTGATTGGTTAGGGTGGGATCATTTGGCCTCATGTCTGTAGCATAAAGTGCTTGTATAGAGGAAAATAGATCTCTATTTAATAAATTAATCACAATCCATCACCATTCTCTTATTATGATGCTATGATACCAGAATTTTTAATCTTTCAAAAAAAAAATAAAGATATTTTTTTCAAAGAGGAAAATAAATAATACATTTGAAAATAAATAATACATTTGTCCAGAGCAGTGTTTTCCAACGCCAGTCCTCAAAATTCACCAACAGGTCAAATTTTCAGGATATCCTTAGTATTGCACACGTGATAATTTCATCACCTACTCAAGCATTAATTCCATCACCTGTGCAATACTAAGGAAATCCTGAAAACAGGACTGAGTTGGGAAACACTGGTCTAGAGCATAGTATTAGAGACTTGAAAGAAAATTTCTTTTACTATTACATTAATATAATGTTGCTCTGCATGGGAGGATCTAGAGTGGAGGAGCTGGAGAGGCAGGGGCTGGGCCTGTGCCATTAATGCTGTTGGTAGGGTGAATGCTTGCGACACCTCTGCCTTGCACAAGAGAATTTACATTCTATAAGAATAGGGCAGAAAATGTCATTTTTGCCTGAGTTGAATGAAAGCTTATTTTCATGTGACCACCTGCTGTCACTTATAACTCCTTTGTTCCAAATATCATTTGAGCTATTTACTAGAGATGAGCGAACATCGTCGGCTCCCTCCTTATTCGGCTTACCAAAGAAGCTGCATTGGGAACCCGGATACCTGGAGCGTTCGCGATGATCAGGTGTCCAGCTCCGCAGCTGCATGTGTCGCGGCTGTGTGACAATCACAACACCCAGGCTCTCCATGCATGTGCTGTGACTGTCACACAGCCACGACACATGCGGCGGCGGCGGCTCCGAACAGCTGATTATCGGGAGAGCCCCAGGTATTCGGGATCCCGATGCAGCTTCTTCAGTAAGTGCTATAGCTTGACGAATAAGGAGGGAGCCGATGATGTTCGCTCATCTCTACTATTTTCGAACTTATTTCTTAACTCTTTCTAAACTAGGCAGATAGGAAGACAACGTGTAAAAAAGACGTGACCAATGTGCAAAATTTACTCAGCATATTTCAATGAATAGCGGTAGATGTACAGACCTTGACCAGAGCAGAAACGTCCTTTAAAAATCTTGTCTTGACAGGACTTTGGTTTGAAAGAAGTTCTTTGGCATGGACTGGCCATTTAAGAGGCTATGGGGTATCCTATTGTAACTAGTCTGTTTTGCTTAACATAAATCAAAATAGTCCAACCAGGTCAAAACATTCATGACTTTCCTTATATTTTGGAGGTTCACTTCAACTTTATAAACTACAGATACAAGTACAAACTCATTTCTAAAACAAATATTAAGAGTTTCACTTAAATTAGTAACTTAAAAATTAAGAAGCCAACGTAACACCTGCGTCAATCCTCTAACCAACATGTGATATTTATTTTGCTGATGGCCTTTTATTCGGTGGCCGTGAGTCAACGTTTGAAACCTACAGATATGCTGACTATTGCCCACTTACAATAATTAACATCTGAGGACTCACAATTTACAACCGTAATCCGAGTGGCAGGAGAAGAACTTGTACTGATGCCATCTGCAATTAGCCAACATGAACTTTTGACCAAACCATTTGGCCAGCACCCTCAGACTGTAGCTCCATCGCCAAGTTGTGTTTGTGGTCAGGAAGGAGGAGCTAGCGGTGGATGACTGATAATGTACAAAGATTTTAAGTGAATAAAAGCTTCCTATTCCTATCCAATTGCAAAGATTGCTGCTAGCATCACAAATCGTACATTAATAACCGCATAACACTCTATATTTCGAGACAAGTATCATTTTTTCCGGTAGCTCCACTAGCAACTGCACAAAATCATCTCTGGTTTCCATTTACTGTTATCATTAAAGTCACTTTTTTTTTCTTCATTTCTTCCTTTCTTCTTTGATCCTTTCTATGTGCTATGCAGTTTGTTTGCCAATTTAATAGTACTAATCTGAACCTGGAAGAAATCCTTGCTTTATTCCATCATCCAAGTATCTTATATCCACAATAAAACATAATGGTCCCCAGCTAATCGTTATGGTACTTCTGGGCAGCCTTCCGCTTGAAAAGATTCCATTTACCATGTCTTTCCTGACAATCCGCCAGGGTCGAAAGCACCAAGCAGTTTCTTAAGTTTTTTTTTGCAAGAGAAAATCTTGCAAGCTGTAACTTTCCAGTGCTTTTATGATTTCTAAACTAACCTTACATTAAAACATTAATTACTAATAAAGAAAATAGGGCACATATTGGCTCGGAAAATACTGAGGTTGATGCAGGATATAAAATAGTGTATGTACTTACATAACTTATGACCATTTTTTACTTTTATTTTACTCATTGCTGATAGTTTTATGTAAGTAATGTAGTTAAAGATTTGGACCCTGATTCATTAAAACTTGGGTTTTGTTTGACAACACTGGTGTAATGAATTTCACGCATTTTACAACTGCCATACACCTCCGCCAGAAATGTTACTCCAGCCAATGGCTGGAATCCATTTATGGTGTAATTTTGTGGTGTAAATTATGATGAATTTGTCAGATGAGATTCACCATGTCCTGTCCCACTTCCGTGGTGCCTTGTTTTCTAAAAGTTGGCAAAAGCCGGTTAGGACCTGCATAGAAATGCCTAAAATGACAAAATTTTTGCTTGTCTTTGAAATTGCAAAAAAAATTAAATTCAATGAAGAATCAAGGCCTTGGAGTGTGGCTCACTGAAAAAGCAAAATATTTCTGCATTATAAAATGATATTTAGGAAACAGCTGGTTCTTCATCGGTAATTCATTCTCAATATATATTTAATTCCTTTTCCCCCAAGGGTGGTTTGCACATTAATGACCATGCCAATTTTTACAATTCTGACCACCGTCAATTTATGTTGTAATAAGTCTGAAATGCTTCAACAGATCCTGTTGATTCTGAGATTATTTTATCGTGACATATTGTACTTCATGATAGTGGTACAATTTCTTCAGTATGACTTACGTTTATTTGCGAAAAAAATGAAAATTTGGAAAATGATGCAATTTTACAACTTTGAATTTTCATGCCCTTAAATCACAGAAACGCATGTGGTCAAAATTTAGTTTTAGCCCCAGATTTTACATTTTCACACAAGAAGTTGGCAAAAATGGAACCATAATTTGAACCACAATTTCTACTGAATGTGGCAATACCCCATATGTGGATGTACAGTACTACTTAGCCATACGGAGAGACTCGGGAGGAATGGAACGCTATTTGCCTCCTAGAACGCAGATTTTCCTAAAAGAGTTTGAGGAGTTGCCGAGTGAAAATTGCAAACTGCCTTTGTAGAGACGAGTATGCTGTAGTGACCAGTACATTGCAGACACCAGTACGTTATGCCCAGCCCGTGCTTCTAGAAACATGCATTGGTAAGTTAGGTGGACTCTCATCGCTTCAGAAATGTCAAACGCGTGGACTCTATATGTGGTTTAGTTACACTGTAGGGCTCAGAAGGGAGGTGGGCATTTGGATGTGGGAGCTCAGAATTTGCTGAAATTCTTGTGGAGGGTTATAGAGCCATTTTACCTTTCCCAAGCCTTTGCACTACCAGTAACAAGGAAGCCTCCTATATTTCCATTAACAGATGACAGAACTGAGTGGGGGTCTTGCTTTTTTTTGTGGATTGAGTTGAAGCATTTATTGGGAACATTTTACATAATGTTAGGGATCACATTTATCTGATGCTCTACACTGACCACTTACTTTGGGGTTTCCATCTAAATCTCTGAGTGACGTGACAGATGAAACTACCGAGGAATCCATTCACTATAATGAGGCAGCAGAGTTACTCTGGACTCTGTCTCGCCTCTGTTCAGTAGTGTACTTCTTTTTAGAAATGCACAAAACTGTGGCACTTTTATGCAATCCTAAAAAGACGGACCCTGCCGAATCACAGGTCAGACAGCGTCCATAGTACCTCCATCTGCCTCGTTATAGGGAACCTTCCACTGAAGGTTCCGTCTGAATCACGTATTTCAGAGATTTACACGAAAACGCTCAGGCCAGAGCGCAGCATAAATGTGCACCTTTCTGTGATCTTTGGGAAGGCAGAATATAAAAATCAACAGCAGGTGAAGAATTGGTTTTCTTTATTTTTTACGCCATTCCTCATGCGGTCTAAGTGATTAGGTAACTTTATTCGTTGGGTTGGTGCGATTACAGCGATACCAGATTTATATCGGGATTTTATCTTTGGCTGCTGTTACGCACTAAAAGATGCTTTTTATTGCAAAAAATAGCTTTTGCATCCCCACATTATGAGAGCTCCAAATTTTGGCCCACAGAGTCATGTAAGGGCTTGTTTTTTTGTGCGATGAGTTGACATTTTTATTGGTACCATTTTCGGGCACATGACTTTTTTTATTGCGTTCTATTCCGATTTTTGGGAGGCAGAATGAACAAGAACCAGCAATTCAGGATATTTCATTTTTGTTTTGAGGGGGTAAACACTATGCCGATCCGTGTGTGGTAAAATTGATAAGGAAAAAATTAACTGAAAAAAGAAAAGAAAATTAACAACATTAATGAGAGCCATACTTGCAATACCATTTCCATATACAAATGCACAAACAGGATGCAGCAGATCAAAGCAGGGGCAAAATGCTGAAAACAAGTAATTTACTAACCTTCCAAACATCCGTGGGGCGGCTGCCTAGTATTCCAATTGCACAGATGCCTGCATAGGATGTCGTTCACACTCTTATGTGATGATGCCCCTACTATTACATCAGGCGGGCAGCCAGTATAATATGTGCACGAACTTGCTAGACACCCCACATTACCTAGCCACCACTAGAAAGACTCGGACTGCACCCAGCATAAAAATGTGCAAAAAACATGTAAATAACAGATGAAGTATTTGTCACTACTTTGGCCAAAATACACAAGCTCGCAATCCGCGTCAAGGGTCCTCAATAACTTGCGAGATCTACACTAAATTAAAAAAATTCACTGAAAAAAAGAAGACAAAATTAACATCACTGAGAGCCATACTTGCAATACCATGTCCAGGATTTTTTGAATTTAGTGTAGGACCCTTGACGCAGGTTGAGTTTATTTGTGAAAATATCGGAAATTTTGCGAAAATGTTTGCATTTTTCAAATTTTTCATTTTTATACCCTTAAACCAGAGCGTTATATCACACAAAATAGTTAATAAATTACATTGTTATATCACACAAAATAGTTAATAAATTACATTACCCACATGCCTATTTTACATCAGAACAATTTTTGAAGCATAATTTGTTTTGTTAGGAAGTTAAAAGAGTTAAAAGTTGACCAATGATTTCTATTTTTTCAAACAAAATTTACAAAACTGTTTTTTTAGGAACCCCATCACATTTGATGCTATTTTGAAGAGTCCAAGTGACAGAAAATCCCAAATAGTGAAAACATTCTAAAAGCTGTACTCCTCAAAACCACATTCAAGGAGTTTATTAACCCTTCAGGTGCTTCAGAGGAATTAATGGAATGTGGAAGGAAAAATGAACGTTTAACTTTTTTTCACTTATATTTTTTACTTTAGACCAAATTTTTTTATTTTCACATAGGCTATTGGAGAAAATGGACTCTAAAATTTGTAGTGCAATTTTTGTTGAGTACGAAAATACCCCATATGTTGGGGAAAATCACTTTGGATGCTTGGCAGGGCTCGGAAGGGAAGGAGCGCCGTTTGAATTTTTGAATGCAAAAATGACCCCATTTTAAAAACTAAACCATTCTAGGAACTTTTCTCTCAGGTAAAGATGGTGTGCAGAGCCGTGATCGCTATTTTAGATTAACCCCTTTGGAGCTTATTGGCTGAACAATAGTTACTGGCCAATCAGCGCCAAAGGGGTTAATCATGATGCAGCCAGATGACCACAAATATGGGCTCCATATGTATACTTTGCTTTGCCGGAACACAGGTCTGTCAGAGCAGTATATATATGGCGCATGTCGGGAAGAGGTTAAAGTGTTCAATTTAGAAATGACCTGGCACAAGATTCTTCATGTCGGAATGATTATGATGATAATTTATATAGCTGTTTGATACTAATGAAAAAGTTTTCAGAAATTTGTAAATAAAAAAAATGTAGTTTACAATGCCGTATTCTGAGACCCATAACTTTTTATAAAAAACTTTTCAATCCATTTAGCTATATAAGAGCTTAAATTTTGCAGAGGATGATTACATTTTCTCGCTACCTTTCTGGGGTATATACGACTTTATTATTGTTGTTATTATTATTTTGTATTGATATATTATTGTATTACATTAGAATAATTTCTGTAGCCTTTTAATATGGGATGTGTCAGGTTCATTGTATTAAAGCAATTGTAAGCCGTCGGTGTCATCAACTCTGCGTTTTTTTTTAGCTAAGATTAGTCTTCGGATAAGCCACTTTCCAAGCTGTCCTTAAACTAATTGCCTAGTCATGGTCACGCTTTGTTCAGAACATCCGTTGTGTATTCCAGTAAAGTTGATGGTTTCTTAAATGGACCAGTTCTTTGGTACTTTCAGCTTTTTTTGTATTTGTTGTGTGTAAACCAATATACTTAAGTTGGACACTTATCTGCTTCAATTATCTGCTTCATCCAAACCACAGAAAGTAACTCAAGGATTGAGTTGTGCGCGGGACTTTGTTGTGGTTTCCTCCCACAAGGGAATACATTTGCTTAATATCCATGTGTTTAACAAAGCGTTTTAGGTTGGAGACGAAGCATAAGATCAACAGTCTGCTCAAGGTATCTGAACATCTACATTTTATCTAGGATGACTGTCATAACAACATGTATCCAAAAAGTGTATGGTATCTCTATTCTTATGAAATAGGGAAAATCCGTCCAAGTCTCAATTTTCATCTTTTAGAGTAGACCTCTTCTTCAATTTACCATCATGGCAGAGATGAAATGTAAGTACGGTAGATATTTTTTATGTAGATGTGATGTCATTACCACCAGACACAACTGTTTAAACCTTCTACGTATTACAAAACCCAATGTACAATACATGTAACCACAAAGGTCTTCCATCTTCTATGTCATATCTGAATCCTTTGATTACTACCTCACATAAATAATGTCATATTTCTAATCGATGATTGTAACATTTGTGCCGGTTTTTGCTGTGGCCCATTGGGGCAGTCACACCATTGTTGTGGAGGATGCTTGATAGCATCAATCCTATTTAACTGCTGGGAGCTTGTGGCTCAGGCCAGTCCATAAGCTATTGGGTTAATCTTGTTAATTTGGTCTCTATCTGCTGTTAGCACTGGGTGTGACTGTTCTATATAAACGCTTGAGAGCTAGTTCCCTCCGGCGGTCAATAGTGTTGACATCCTGGTGTATACTGATGCGGTCCTGTTCTGATTTTAAGTGCTCACCTTGAGAGACAGCAGCGTACAGATCCACGACTTTCTAATGAATCGGTATTCTGCTCTTTGTGGGGTCAAGCAGGAACTGTATGTTCCTACTTCCCAACCTGTACACTTTAGTCTTTTAAGCAATTAATATTGGGCTCTGGACCAAATTGGAAGATTAAAGAAGCTAAAACATATGAAAATTGTCCAATGTTTAGCTACAATATAGCAAACAGTGCCCTATCGCTGTTAGCCCAGCAATCTTTTGTATTCTGTCGTGAAATCTGCCAGTAAGTGTTCTGCAGCCCCACCAGTGGTGAAATGAAGGATTACACCATGCCAATTTAAATCGATTAACTATCTATATAATATGGGAACTTGCTCAATCTTCAAGGGATAAAGAGAGCCTTTTTGTAGATGGGAACACCACTTTATTACTTTAGAGCAGAGGTCCCCAACCACCGATCTGGGAACCAGGACCGGGCCGTTGGAGTTTTTTTGCCGGTCCGCTGCACCATGGTGCAGAGCGCACTGCAGGTGCCTGCCCTGGTGGTACATTATCACTGGGGCGCACGTACGCACTCAGCAATCATCATCAGAATGCTGTGACACACGTGTAGCTGGGAACGCGCTGACATGTTTATTTGTCAGCACTGTCTGTGAGTAGAGAGCAGCCGCTGCCCGACTGGAAGAGCAGCGAATGAAGACAGGAAGAGAGGTGAGTATTTTTTTTTTATATTGATTATACATATATCAATCAGTACTTTGTGGGGCCAACATACTATAAATAGGGGGATTATATGTGTGGGGCCATCATACTATAAATGCGGGGATTATATGTGTGGGGCCATCGTACTATACATGGGGGGATTATACAGTATGTGTGGGACCATCTTGCTATACATGGGGGGTTTATATGTGTGGGACATGGGTGATTATACAGCTCTGGCAAAAATTAAGAGACCACTGCAAAAATGTTCAGTTGGTCTGATTTTTCTCTTTATAGATATATTTTTGAGTAAAATGTAAATTGTTCTTTTATTCTATAACTATTGACAACCTGTCTCCGAAGTTACAAGCAATACATTTTGTATTTATTTTCTGAAAAGGAGAAATGGTCAAAATAACAAAAAATGCATTGCTTGCAGACCTCAAATAATGCAAAAAAAAAAAAAGTTCATAATCATTTAGAAACAACAATACTAATGTTTTAACTGAGGAAGAGTTCAGAAATCAATAATATGTGGAATAACCATGATTTTTAATCACAGCTTTCATGCATCTTGGCATGCTTTCCACCAGTCTTTCAAACTGCTTCTGGGTTATCTCATGCTGCCACTCCTGGTACTAAAGGTACCGTCACATTTAGCGACGCTGCAGCGATATAGACAACGATGCCGATCGCTGCAGCATCGCTGTTTAGGTCGCTAGGAGACGTCAAACACAGCAACACCAGAACGATGCAAGAGCGATCGAGTGACGTACTTATCGTTCTCGCTGGTTGTTCGCTCCATGAAGAAACATTGCAGGCATCGTTGCTTTTGCTGTCAAACATGACGATACACGCCGACCTGACGACCAAATAAAGTTCCAGACTTTCAGCAACGACCAGCGATGTCACAGCAGGATCCTGATCGCTGCTGCGTGTCAAACACAACGAGATCGCTATCCCGGACGCTGCAACTTCACGGATCGTTGTCGTTCTCGTTGTAAAGTTGCTCAGTGTGAAGGTACCTTAAAAGTTAAGCAGTTCTTCTATGTTTGGTGGCTTGTGACTATCCATCATCCTCTTGATTACATTCCAGAGGTTTTCAATGGGGTTCAGGTCTGGAGATTGGGCTAACTATGATAGGGATTTGATGTGGTGTTCCTTCATCCACTCCTTAATTGACCTAGCTGTGTGGAATGGCACATTGACCTGCTGGAAAAACCAGTCCTCAGAGTTGGGGAACATTGCCTAAGCAGAAGGAATCAACTGTTTTTCCAGGATAACCTTGTATGCGGCTTGATTCATATGTCCTTCGCAAAGAACAACCTGCCCAATTCCAGCCTTGCTGAAGCATCCCCAGATCATCACCGATCCTCCACCAAATTTCACAGTGGGTGCAAGACACTGTGGCTTGTACACCTCTCCAGGTCTCTGTCTAACCATTAGACAACCAGGTGTTGATCTAGGGATGATTCAGCAAGGCTGGAATTGGGCAGGTTGTTCTTTGCAAAGGACGTATGAATCAAGCCGCATACAAGGTTATCCTGGAAAAACAGTTGATTCCTTCATCTCAGGCAATGTTCCCCAACTCTGAGGACTGGTTTTTCCAGCAGGACACTGCGCTGTGCCACACATCTAGGTCAATCAAGGTGTGGATGAAGGAACACCACATCAAATCCCTGTCATGGCCAATCCAATCTCCAGACCTGCCCCAGCGTCTTCTCTTACACACAGAAGTCAGATGGCTTTCTAAAGGTAGAGCACTGGCCAGAGTTTTTAATTACGAGACCCGCTTCATAGATTTCTTTTAGAAAAAGAATCGCCACTTGCAGCACATTTCAGAAGTAAGGAAGGGGTCACAAAACTTGCTTACTTATGTGACATATTCAACTTGTTGAATGAACTAAATCTGTCACTTCAGGGGAGAATGACAACTGCCTTCAAGTTGGCAGATAAAGTTGCTGCATTCAAACCCAAACTAAATCGCAAAGCCACTAGAGACCCAAGGTCCACAAAAATTCAATCCTCAACAGCAGAAAAAAAGGCAGCAACACTCACCTGCCCTGACCTTGGAACAAATGCACCACAGGGTGCAGCCAGCCCACAAAGCAAGATGTTAGCAACACAGGTGCAAAATACCAGATCAACAGCCACTCTCCACATACCCACTCCTGGAGAGGGTGACTGCCCAGTATACAATTGCACAATAAAGGCCCATATAGGGCGTTGTTCACACAATGGTACTGCATAGTGTCTGGTTTACAGCCTATTAGTCACGCCCCTACATTTCGATTAGCAGGGAGTTTAGAAGAGACCAAGCCTGAACCTTCATTCTCCCAGCTGGTGCACCTTCATCTATCTCAGCTTTCACTACAGTTTGAGCATTACTTTCCAACCACAAAAGACCCACAAACTAGGAAGGAATGGGTTTGCAACCCATTTGTGAACAAGCCAGGTGAATCGACCTTGCCCGTGCTTGAAGAAGACCAACTGCTTGAGATTGCAAATTATGGTAGCCTTAAAAGTATGCTTGAGATGTCAAATCTCCCAACATTCTGGATTAATGTCAAGGCAGAATATCCTGAGAGTGCCACAAAAGTCTGCTTCCATTTCCAACATCCTATCTGTGTGAAACTGGATTTTCTGCAACGACAGCAGCAAAAACGAGATTACGGAGTAGAATGGACATAAGAGCACACTTTGGGTGTCACTGTCTTCAATCACCCCAGATGGGACCGTCTTGTTGCAGGAAAACAAGCCCAGTGCTCCCACTGATCCAGGGAAACAAGCCCGGTGCTCCCACTTATTCTAAACCTATGGTGAGTTGAGTCACATTCACATTATAAATGTTATAATTAAATGATTAGTATGCACTAACTAAACCCCAACCACCTCCATATCCCCGCCAACATATGACCAAAGCCCCACCCCTGTCCCACCCCGCGCTGCCGGGCCATGCAAAAATAGTCTTGCTTGATGCCATTCCCTGATGCAAAAAGGGTTGGGGGAACATTGCTTTAGAGTTTCCTTATCGGACGTTTGGAAATAACTTTGGTAAACCAGATAACTCCTTTAAATATTAAAATATTGCAGCTCCTGTAGAATCAGATTATACTTTCTCTTTGACCAGCACTTTTGAGTTGGACTTACCAAACACACAACAAGCAATGGTTAATGATTAGAAATGAAAAAATCGTTTTGATGTAAATTGAATTTGTGGCAAATTTTAGGAAAGTAGATCTTGTGAATGCAAACAATTTGCAATTCTATTTATGCAAATTCCTAAAAATGCCCATCACTGTTTTACTGATGCAGATGATTGGATCAGCCAGAGAAAGCTCCCATGATCTTGGGCACAGCTGGGTGGACATCTTAATAATGCCTTGACGCTATCCAATCACATAAAGTAGAGCACATCACATAGTAGAGCACATCACATTGTTGCAAAGCTTATCATGGCCTGTATAAAAGCTGAGGCAGGGAATCCAGAAGAACAGGAATCGTTTTGGGGTAAATCTGTCACATCTCAAAGCTTAGCTATAAAAATAGGGAAAGAAAGCCAAAAATATCTGAATATACTTTACAGAAAGTATGTGTGACAAAACTGCAATGAAGAACAATTACCATCCGTTTTCCCAAAATCATATATGTGGAGGTCATGGTGACATTACTAAGGCTATGTTTGCATCGAAGAGTTGGAAAGAGGTTGGATACAGTCCTTGAAGACCACAGAGTGTTTTTATCTTTTCAGGTCAAATTGGGCACCTGCGATTCACGGTGAACTTATTAATTGCAAATCGAAAAACGTTTGAAAACATTTGCTAAAGCTTGCGAATATGAATTTCAAAAGATTTAATCATCTCGATAAATAGTGATGATAAAGAAAGTAAAATGAACTTATTATGAGTCTTGTATTGCTTTATATTATTAAAACGATGTATGGAATATTTATGAAACTCATGAGCATTGTAGCTTAGGAGGAACCATACCAACACCGCCGGTTCCTGAAGATACAACAGTCCTTTGTTACATCCAATAATTTATTAGTCTCGAGTTCATCCTGGAAATATTCTTGATTCCTATGGATGATAATTGCTCATAAGAAATTAATTACTCAGAACAAAACAACTACTGAGTTATTTTTCCTGTAAAGAGATTGTATTTCATCTTGTGGAGCAGAAAACAAATATACAAAATAAAGTCCAGACTTGCAGCCTCCGTTACTGAAAGGCTCCTTGACAGTTGGACGGAGTTACAAAGCTCTTTGGCTTGGTACTACAGCTACTGTACTCACTTTACCGTAAAACAAAATGGTTCTACGGATTTCCTCTTTAGGCATTTTGTGTTTTTAATCCTTGTTTGTGTAAATTGACAGTTTTCAAAGCTTATTCATAATCTTAGAATTTTGTACCCATCTTCGCATTTGCATTGATGTCATAGGATCTAACCACAATGGCCACAATTGGCAAAAAAAAAAGGAACTCAAAGAAAGCTGCGGTTCAGGCGTGGAAAAATGAAGACTGGGCTGAAAAAAAAGAAAAAGAAAACACTGTGCACAGCTTGATTAAATCAATTAGTCTTAGGCTCATGCACATGGCGGAGTCATATGCATGAAAACTATCAAGAAGCTCCCGGGGTGCCTTCATCTCTGTAACTTCTAATCGTAGGCACTTTGCATGTGTTTTAATGCTGGCTCCATTAGGAATTAAATCACAGAGATATTTTCTACTAAAAGTAATTATCTAAGCGATCAATACTAGAGATGAGCAGATCTGCCAAGATTTAAATTAAAGGGAATCTGTCAGCAGGCTTTTGCTATGTTGCAGAGGCAGAGACCATGATTATAGCAATATATCACTTACTGGGCTGTGCTTTGCTGTTTCAATAGAATCAGTGTTTTATCAGCAGGAAATTATCACTACAGGACTAGGTGTCTCGTGTCTTCTGGTCCAACCACACCTCCACCACTGAATGGCAGCTTTGTGTCAGTAAACAGTGAGCACAGAAAGTGGCCAATCAGTGGTGTGGGTGGAGTTATACAGTGCTCAGCATTCAGAGCTCTGCGAGATCAGGAGAGAAAACAGTAATTATATCACAACTGCTGCACCCAGTGAATTAATTGATACATTACAGTGATACGCCTCTACCCCTACATAACACTTCTATCAGATTACCTAGAAAAGCTGCTGATAGATTCTCTTTTCACTCAAAATTAGTGGGGAAATGCAATTTTCATGAAATTTATTTAATGCGATTTGAAAGAAGACCCTTGATTGCTATTAAAAAAAAGCTATTTATTTTGCTACTAGATGGTGGCCTGATTGTAACGCATTTTGTATTCTTGAATATGTATGTAGTTTATGTATGAAGTATTTATGAAGGGTCGGCGGGTGAGGGGGTGAGGGCGCTGAGGCATACTTACCTGCTTCCAGCGATCCTGACGCTCCCCCTGCCGTCCCACGGTCTTTGGTGCAGCAGCCTCTTCCACTGTTCAGCGGTCACCGGCACCGCTGATTAGAGAAATGAATAGGCGGCTCCACCCCTATGGGAGGTGGAGCCGCTTATTCATTTCTCTAATGAGCGGTCCCACGTGACCGCTGACAGGAAGAGCTGCAGCACCCGAAGACCGTGTGACAGGCGGGGAGCGTCAGGATCGCTGGAAGCAGGTAAGTATGCCTCAGCGCCCTCACCCCCTCACCCGCCGACCCTGCCAACCACCTTGACTTGAGTATAAGCCGAGAGGGGCACTTTCAGCCCAAAAATTTGGGCTGAAAATCTCGGCTTATATACGGTACTCATTACTCGAGATTTCCTGAGCATGCTCCGGTGACCTCCAAGTACTTTTTAGTTTTTATTGCCGTAGCTGAATGATTGGAGGTTTCCTGGTAGCTAAGAAATCCCCACATGTAATCAAGCTGGCTAAGAGATGTAAATCATTCAGCTGAGGTGAGGAAAACTAAATCTCCGAGCACTAAAAAAATACTCGGAGGTCACCCGAGCGTGCTTGGGAAATCTTGAGTAACGAGCATATTCACTCATCACTAATAAGCATCTGACATTAGCCAAATTCAAAGGGTTTTGAGTCACAGATCAGGGTTGCCAACCATCAAAAAATTCCAGGGTAGTCCATAAAAGTAGGGCACTTTTTTGTCCTGTCAGTAAAAAAAAAAAATTGAAGGCGTCTGTGACTTTTCTTAAGCTGAAAAATCTTATACAGAATATTTTGAATCTAATTCTCACCATTTTACAGTTTACAGTGACTGCAGCTGAGGTCTTCGTATCAGAACTATGGACTGTAGTCATGTATCACTTAGAGTCATAAATGATTTATTATGAGTTTTTCAATCTGCACATGTTGTATATCAATGATTTTTGGTAAGATGTCCAGAAAAAGTAAAAAGTCAATTTGCATCCCTGTCCCAGATTAGTCCCAAGAATGAAGGGTAAGAAATTCTGACTGGGCACGGTGCTCCTTCAGTTCTGCTCAGCTACTTATGTATGCACTCATAGAAAGTCTATTAACCATTCACCATTAACAGTATCTCTAATAGAATTTTTCAATCAAAACTGATGAAAAGCCAGCAGCAAATAGTAGTGCACTTTTCCTTTCACCATACGTGATTTTTGGGGGCCTTAGTACCTAAGAAAAGACCAAACTATGTACGAGCTGTGTCTTTGCCACCAGTGAAATGTTCCTTCATTTGAAAACCTTGTCCAGTCACTTAATTGTTGATTTGCCCTTAGCTATTATCGTGTTTTGCTGTCATTGTTTCATCTTGAGTGATCATTGATCTGAGAAGGTTGAAGCCCTTTACAACTTCTGGTTTGTCACCATCCATCCCAAATGAGTCCTGGCAGTAGACAACATCTTATAAGACACGGTGTTAGGGGTCGAGTTCCCGCTTCTGCACAGGGGGAATCTCGGGCCGCTTCTGCTGCGGTCTCCCATTCCTCTCCTGCCGCAGGTAAACCTGCTCAGCAGAGACGACGGTCCTTGCGTCTGGCTCAGTCTCACTCTGTGCTTAGGCTTGCTGTTGCTTCTCCAGCTTTTGCCATTAAAGCCAGTGCTGGGCAGCAGCGACTGGACGCTTTTGAGACTAAGTCCTGCTTTTTCCCTTCTGAGCATGCCCAGGGTGAGATCTCCAGTTGGAGATCGAGGGTCACATGCTCAGATGCTGCAGTTGTTCCCATTGGTCCTCCTGGCAGGTCCTGAAAGTACTGCAGCTATATAAGCTTTGCATGACCGCACGGCCATGCGCTAGTGTACAATTGTATACGTGTGTTTGTTGTGAGTGAAAGTCGTTCATTAAATACCCCTACCCTATTGTATGACTGTTCGCGTATGGTGTATGGCTGCTATCTAGCGCCCGACTAACCACTCAACGTGTCACACACGTATCAGCGTCTATTGCTGTGACCGCCAGTGCGGCGCCACGCGCCAGTAGTGCGCCTCCTGACCCACGTCTGGGTTCTTAGTGGTGTCTGCCAGCTAGGCACAGTTCGCACTTCGGTGCTCTAATTATTACTGTTACCTAACACACCCAGTTGCGGTGTTGAGTGCTAGTAGTCTGATCGGACTTCAATCCTGAGTCTTGGGGTTGAGTTCGCTGACTCCTTGCTTGCACTCCTAGGTGCGGTATTGCGGACCAGTGGCTTAACTGGGTTCGCTTCCACCGCCATATTATGCTGCCATTTACTAGCAGCAGGTTTTCACCTGCACGGTGGACCCCGGACTGCGAACGCATCTATTAATATTACATCTTATTCTAGGTGCGTTCCGCCAGTCCTAACAGAACACTAGCGCCAGGGTCTGGCTAGTAAATGGTGGACGATCAGCGTTTACAGCGGTACATCCAGCAGCTGGAGGGAAGGTTGGCGGCTCTAGAGCGTTCAACCTCAGCTGTGGATGTCACTGCTGTCGCTGTTCAGGCTGCAAGTGTAGCCGCAGCCAGTTTGTCCGCTGCCACCCCTGCTCCGACTTTATCCCGTCTCCCGCTTCCTGACAAGTTTGCTGGCAACAGTAAACAATGTCGCGGATTCGTGAGCCAGTGCTCCATACACCTTGAGCTCCTGGCGTCACGTTTCCCTACGGAACGGGCGAAAGTGGGATTTATTCTATCACTCTTGTCGGGCAGGGCGTTGGAGTGGGCAACGCCACTTTGGGAGCGAGATGATCGTGTGGTACAGAGTGCTCCTCTCTTCCTGGACACTCTGAAGCAGGTCTTTTTAGGACCTCGTGTTACCCACGATACCGCGCTCCAGTTGTTGTTTATTACTCAGGGCTCGTCCGTGGTCAGCCAGTTTGCCATCCAGTTCCGGACTCTAGCTTCTGAGTTAGAGTGGCCAGACAAAGTTCTTATTCCGGTGTTCTGGAGGGGACTGGCAGACCATGTGAAGGACGCCTTGGCCACCAGGGAGATACCCGCCACACTGGAGGAACTTATTTCTGTATCTACCCGCATCGACCTCCGTTTTCACGAGCGGAGGTTAGAGCGTACCCAGTGTAGGCAGAGGTTTCGGCTGGCTCCCACCTTCGCCAGACCTCTTGAATCTCCTGTCTTGGCGTCCGACTCCCATGAGGCCATGGAGGTTTCTCGAGCGGGACCTAAGTCTCAGGCCGCTCAAGTACCCGTGGTTTGTAAAAACTGTCATCAACTAGGACATTACACCAATAAATGTCCGCGGCGGTCGGGAAACGATCGCATCTAGTAACCATTGGGGGAGGTTCACTAGACACAGCTGCATTTTCCTCCAAACTGTCCTTTCAAGGGACAATCCTGTTAGGCTCCTCCACTCTAACAGTCGAGCTTTGTGTGGATTCAGGAGCAGAGGGAAACTTCATGTCCTCTGCTTTTGCTCTGCGCCACGCTATACCACTAGTCATGCTCGCCAAACCTGTAACAGTTAGAGTTGTGAATGGGGCGACACTTCCACTGCAAATCACACACCAGACAGTTCCATTCTCGCTGTCCATGTTCCCTTCCCACCAGGAGATTATTTCCCTTCTTGTTCTTCCCGAGGGAATGGATGAGATTTTGCTGGGAATACCCTGGCTCCGTTTCCACTCCCCACATATTGAGTGGTCCTCAGGGAGAATATTGGGTTGGAGTAAGTCTTGTATGGGCAGGTGTGTGAGTGAGTGTGTACAGGTTTCTACTACCAAGGTACCCGCAGACCTTTCTTCTCTTCCCAAGTGCTATTGGTGCTATGCTGACGTATTCTCTAAAAAGGCTGCTGAGACTCTACCGCCTCATCGCCCCTACGACTGTCCTATTGACCTCTTGGCAGGAGCTGAACCTCCTCGGGGAAGGGTATATACCCTCTCTCTCCCAGAGACGGAGGCTATGTCTCAATACATTTAGGAGAATTTGGCAAGAGGGTTCATTAGGAAGTCAGTGTCTCCTGCAGGGGCGGGATTCTTCTTCATACAGAAGAAGAACGGGGAATTACGTCCTTGCATCGATTACTGGGGTCTTAATGCTATTACCATTAAAAATAAGTACCCGTTGCCCCTGATATCTGAGCTCTTTGACAGGCTAAGGGGAGCAAAGGTTTTCACCAAACTAGCTCTGCGGGGTGCCTACAACCTGATTCGCATCCGTGAGGGGGACGAATGGAAAATGGCTTTTAATACCAGGGATGGGCACTATGAGTATCTGGTGATGCCCTTCGGGCTCTGTAATGCCCCAGCCGTTTTTCAGGACTTTGTCATCGATATCTTCCGGGATATGCTTTCCATCTCGGTTGTAGTCTATCTGGATGATATCCTCATCTTCTCTCCAGATATTGACTCCCACCGGAGAGATGTTGGCAGAGTCTTCGAACTCCTACGGGCGAATTCTCTTTATGCTAAGTTGGAGAAGTGTGTGTTTGAGCAGGAGTCCTTACCTTTCCTGGGCTATATCATCTCGGCCCAGGGATTGGCTATGGATCCTGCCAAACTACACGCTGTGATGGACTGGCAGGAACCCCATTCTCTTAAAGCGGTGCAGCGCTTTATGGGGTTCATAAATTACTATCGCCAGTTCATCCCCCACTTCTCAACTTTGGTAGCTCCCTTGGTATCCCTCACCAAGAAGGGAGCGAATCCCAAATTGTGGTCGGAAGAGGTCTCCAAGGCCTTCACTTCTATAAAGTCCCATTTTGCTAGCGCTCCCATCTTACATCGTCCCGATGTGGATAAGCCATTCCTTATGGAGGTGGACGCCTCATCCGTTGGTGCTGGAGCAGTCCTCTATCAAAAGGATGCTCAAGGTCGGAAGCATCCATGCTTCTTCTTCTCAAAGACCTTCACACCAACGGAGAGAAATTACTCCATCGGGGACAGGGAGTTGCTAGCAATGAAGTTGGCCTTTTCAGAGTAGAGACATCTTTTGGAAGGTGCTCGGTTTCCCTTCCAAGTCTTCACGGACCACAAAAATTTGGTCTATTTGCGTACAGCCCAGCGGCTGAATTCTCGTCAGGCTAGATGGTCCTTGTTTTTCTCCCGGTTCCACTTCACTCTCCATTATCTCGCCGGGGAGAAGAACATTCGTGCTGACGCTCTCTCTCGCTCCCTTGTGTCAACTGAGGTGGAGGAAGAGGAGCCTCGGCTTATTGTCCCTTCAGAGAGTCTGAGAACCGTAGCTCCGGTTTCGCTAGAGTCTGTGCCTCCGGGCAAGACTTTTGTTCCCATCAATTTGCGACCGGAGGTTCTCTCTTGGGCTCATTCGTCCAGAGTGGGTGGACACTTTGGGGCAAAGAGGACATCTGAGTTGCTGGCGAGAATGTACTGGTGGCCGCATATGGTTCGTGATGTCGGAGACTATGTTCGGGCATGTGTCTCTTGTGCCAAAAATAAGTCTCCTCGTCAATGGCCAGCTGGATTGTTATATCCTCTGCCGGTGGCAGACAGGCCCTGGAAGATGGTCGGGATGGACTTTGTGGTGGGTTTGCCCAAGTCACGTGGCTGTACTATCATTTGGGTAATCACCGACCATTTTTCTAAAATGGTGCATTTGGTGCCGCTTCCTCGGCTACCTTCTGCACGGGCCTTGGCAGCGTTGTTTATTAAACATGTCTTCCGCCTACACAGTATGCCGGACAAAATTGTCAGTGATCGGGGTCCTCAGTTTGCGTCTCGGTTCTGGAGAGAGCTTTGTCATCTTCTCAGTATTGAGTTAAATCTCTCTTCTGCCTATCATCCCGAGACAAATGGGTTGGTGGAGAGAGCCATCCAGACCTTGGTCACATATCTGCGACATTTTGTCTCTGCCAGGCAGGATGACTGGGCATCTTTGTTACCATGGGCAGAGTTCGCCCTTAACAACGCTGTAGCCGATTCCACCGGTCAGACTCCTTTCATCCTTAATTACGGCCAGCATCCGCGGGTTCCAGTGCCTATGCCCGTGTCTTCTGCTGACTCCAGGGTGGCAGACTGGGCGGTGGAGGCACGAGACATTTGGGACCACACTCAGGATGCCATCCGGGCCTCCAAGGAGAGAATGAGGTCCTCTGCCGATGCACATCGGCGCCCTGCTCCGACCTTTGCTCCAGGTGACTTAGTGTGGCTCTCCGCTCGTAACATCAGGCTGCGTGTTGAGTCCACTAAGTTTGCTCCTCGCTACTTGGGTCCCTTCAAGGTCCTCGAACAGGTTAATCCTGTGGTTTACCGTCTAGCCCTTCCTCCACGCCTAGGTATCACTGACACCTTTCATGTGTCCCTCCTTAAGCCTGTGTACATGTCCCGGTTTTCTGAGTCATCTACCGGGACGTCGGGTTCGTCTACGGACGATTACGAGGTGAACGCTATTTTGGGGTGCAAGGTGGTTCGTGGCAGAAAATTTTATTTGGTAGACTGGAGGGGTTACGGCCCTGAGGATAGATCCTGGGAGCCTGCTGAGCACATTCGGGCTCCGCAGCTCATTGCTGCCTTCGAACGTAGCGAGGCCCAAGGAAGGGGGGGCCCTAGGAGGGTGGGTAATGTTAGGGGTCGAGTTCCCGCTTCTGCACAGGGGGAATCTCGGGCCGCTTCTGCTGCGGTCTCCCATTCCTCTCCTGCCGCAGGTAAACCTGCTCAGCAGAGACGACGGTCCTTGCGTCTGGCTCAGTCTCACTCTGTGCTTAGGCTTGCTGTTGCTTCTCCAGCTTTTGCAATTAAAGCCAGTGCTGGGCAGCAGCGACTGGACGCTTTTGAGACTAAGTCCTGCTTTTTCCCTTCTGAGCATGCCCAGGGTGAGATCTCCCGTTGGAGATCGAGGGTCACATGCTCAGATGCTGCAGTGGTTCCCATTGGTCCTCCTGGCAGGTCCTGAAAGTACTGCAGCTATATAAGCTTCGCATGACCGCACGGCCATGCGCTAGTGTACAATTGTATACGTGTGTTTGTTGTGAGTGAAAGTCGTTCATTAAATACCCCTACCCTATTGTATGACTGTTCGCGTATGGTGTATGGCTGCTATCTAGCGCCCGACTAACCACTCAACGTGTCACACACGTATCAGCGTCTATTGCTGTGACCGCCAGTGCGGCGCCACACGCCAGTAGTGCGCCTCCTGACCCACGTCTGGGTTCTTAGTGGTGTCTGCCAGCTAGGCACAGTTCGCACTTCGGTGCTCTAATTATTACTGTTACCTAACACACCCAGTTGCGGTGTTGAGTGCTAGTAGTCTGATCAGACTTCAATCCTGAGTCTTGGGGTTGAGTTCGCTGACTCCTTACTTGCACTCCTAGGTGCGGTATTGCGGACCAGTGGCTTAACTGGATTCGCTTCCACCGCCATATTACGCTGCCATTTACTAGCAGCAGGTTTTCACCTGCACGGTGGACCCCGGACTGCGAACGCATCTATTAATATTACATCTTATTCTAGGTGCGTTCCGCCAGTCCTAACACACGGTTTGTACATAGTTTGGTCTTTTCTGTGGTAACATATGGATGCAAAACCTGGATGATAAGGAAATAAGATGGGAGAAAAAACGACGCCTTCAAAATGTGCTGCTGGAGAAGTATGTTATCAAGATCAAAGCAAGGCAGATGCGTCCCTCAAACCAAGGATCACCAAGCTATGACTTGCCCACTTTGGACACATCATTCGAAGAGAGCAATCACTGGAGAAGGACATCATGATGAGAGAATAGATGGACCAATGCAAAGAGGAAGACCAGAAACCCGATTTCTTTATACTATCAAGATAATGGTAGAGAAGACTCAGGTGGACCTTTGTAGGCTTGCACAAACTCGATCTTCCTAAAGAGTGTTCATCCATCAAGTCGCCGTGACTAGAGATCGAGCCAAAGGCCGCTAAATAATGATAGTAATATCTAAGCCGCAATGAATCAAAACTTCTATCATCTGGCGGCCTCTTGTTAATAATCATATCAACTTTCTCATAACAGAGTTTTTGTATTATGTCCAGGATGTCACATGGCTTACCTTAAAATGCATATACGGTATGAAGAACCCAATAAACTAACATGATGAAATCTGAAATTCTATATTATAGCATAGTATCATTCTCGGAGACTGAGTATTAATCGATCAATAATCCCCCGAAAACAAAAAGATATTGTTCTTACAAATGTTAAATGTTAATTTTTTAGCTAATACTCATTGCCCCATTGGTTCGAAATAACTAAGTTATTCCCTTGCAGACTTACTACAATTTCTAAGAAAACACACATTTTTGAAGTTATGGCTAGCACTAAAAATTGCTATCTTCCATCAAGCTTTTGGAAATTTTTTCCATTGTGATATATCTGTTCAATTTACATCATGTCACGGAATAATTTAGATCATGTTTTTCGTTTTACCATGTAACAAGCTCTGTTTTCAGGACTTCCGAGTGCTGGATGATATCCTCAAAATTTATACACAAATTTAAAAACCTCAGAAACATACAAGATCACGTCGAGATTAATTCTGGCAGAAATCGTAAGACCGTTGTGTCCATTTTTATTGCAGTAGTGAAGCGAATTTCAGGCCAGTCAGTGTGCTGACGTGTCTGCACGTATTCTGGAAAATGTCCTTAATTAAATCCAAATTGATACCAATAATTTGTGCTTCATAATGAAGTGCTTCGAGACTGAAGACAGAAATGCATAAAGTGGATAAGTAGATTTGTTCAACCAATGAACATTAGACAACGTTCATAAAAGGTGATTCTTATGGAACAATGTATTAGATTCTGGTGACTTGAGGGTTCCATTACTGATACTTTCTAAAATAAGTTACATGATAAATATGAGAAAAGCTTTTCGTTCCAGAGATATGAACCACAGATGGATCACAAAGGTGGCGAAGCAGGCTCCAAAGTGAACAGTTCTTGAAAAAAAAAGTGCTGCTAACTGCAACTAGATAAGCCATGTAATTTATGACTTTCTTTGAACCTAGCATATACAGTACATTGTTTGACCCATACCCCTAAATAATCAAATAATTTATCAAAATATTATTTAAAATCATTTATTATGACTTGTAATTTAATCCTAATTTTTGCCATAATTACCCAACCCTAAACTCTAAACATCTACTAACTATATTGGATCATAGCACGTTAGATTGCCAGGTTGCTAATTGCAACAGATTAATATATTGCTTCATATTTATAAGGAATCTGTCATCAGGTTTTTATTACCTTATCTGAGAGCAGCACAATGTAGTTAAAGAGACCCTGAATCCAATTATGTATCACTTAGTCCGCTGGGTGTAGCAGTTCTGACACAATCAAATACTTACATTTAGCAATGCAGCAGAGCTGAGAAAGCTGACCCCGCCCAAACAACAGCTGACCCCGCCAACACCAGACTCTGAATGTACATTATCTATAGACAATTAGCTGCTTGTCACAGGAGGGGCGGAATCAGACTAGCATGCACCTACTGCTGTAGCTGCTGATGTCCAGACAATGATAATGAACAGGTGATACAACTTTCAGTTTAAGTAAACACCAGCACACAAATCCTGACATGTGACACATCATTGAAATCTGTACATTAACCCCTAACTCATTCTGTCCTCAGATTACATTGCAAAAACCTGTTGGCAGCTTACCTTTAAGTTAAAGAGTGTCTATCTTCACAAAATATAATTCAAACCAAGCACATGCATTCTTTTCACCCTTTAGTGCACCTTCCCACCTACTTGTTTCCATCTATCTATTCTCTACCTTTTTCTGATGCTTATGATGTCAGAATTATCGAAGTTGGCGAATTTGATTTTCAAAAGATTCCCTCTTCTCTAAGGCTTATGCGGCGCCCCAGAGTCCTGGTTCGTTGCAGTAATGTTATTCTTCCACCAGGGGGAGTGATGTTACGTCTGAAAGCAATGAAGGAGATCTTCTGTCCAGGTATCACAGCCACACACACACTTCACACGCCAGTCCACCAAGGGGAGCTAAGGGTTCTATCTATTAGGCCACTCCTCACATTAGGGTAAAACTTGGGGGTTGGTTAGGAAGTTAGTCAGAGTCAGGACGAGAGGTCTGAGGAGAGTTCCTGGCTGGGGACCGACAAGGAAAGGTCTCCCGGTCGAGCTGGCTAAGGTGATCTCTAGACAGATCCAGACTGAAGTCTGAGGAGGAAGAAGGACACAGAGCTGCGCCTGCAACCCATGCGGCAGCATCCTAAGAAAGGACAAGAAAGGAATTGTGCTGTAGTGAGTGAGAAAAGAAGTCATAGCAACAGGAGTGAAACATCAGTGGGAGACCAGCTAGAAGCAGGCTGCCTCCATCTGAAGCACAGATCCGGTGGCCAGAATACCAAGGGAGTAAAGAGCTCTATGACATTACTTCAGAGACTGGCAGGACAGTTAATTCCAAGTTGGCTGTCTGACCTTTATACCTAAGAATACACGATGGCAACTTGTGGGGGTCGGGGCGTCTCTAGGGTCCCTATAAACAAACCTCAGGCCATCAGTCACACGGGTTTTGTCCTATCCCTACCATCTGTGGGACAGAGAGGAGTAACAACAGTGAGGACCTTATGGTAGTTTATGCAAGTAGGGACCTACTGAGTTACTGTGCGCTAGGGGAAGACTATTGAATTCCTCCTGGATAAGGGGACTCTGGATATTGCCTTCAGACCGGCTGGGCTCTGCCTACCCTGTGGTCCCTACCCTGGACTGTGGATGCTAAAGCCTTCAGTAAAGGTAAAGAGACTACACACCTGTGTCCTCGTTATTCACTGCGCCTTGCACCATCCACCATCTAAACTCTTGGGAAGCCCTAGGGACATACTTCACCTGTGAAAAGGTATACCATCTAGCTGCCATAACATCACCCCAGTGGACCCCTAAGCAGCGTTGGTCACCCTGACCGAACACCACAGGTGGCGTCACGAATATTATCCCTTTAAAGACCTTTCCCCCACTCCACCAACGGACCTCCCGAGGGCCACGGACCGGGTCAGCCACCGTGACATCCCTACTGAGAACAGAAGAGGGCCCGGTACCGAGTACTCCACGGCCCCCGGGGGCGATCCACTTATACTTGCTCATTTTTCCTGCTGACAACAAATCAACTTCAAAAACTGACTGTTCACTCGAAATTATTTTCCCTTGACAGGAGCCAGGGCCGGATTGTCATGGGCCTCCTTGTCTGCTACGCTGTTAAGAGAATTGGTGTTCTCAAGACACCCAGGGGCGTAACTACAGCAGGTGCAGGGGTAGCAATCGCACCCGGGCCCTGGAGCCTAGGGGGCCTTAAAAGTCTCTTTGGCCTATAGAAAAAGACTATTGCTATTAAAGATTTAAAATATTTGGGGGCCCTGTTGGAGCTTTCGCATCGAGGCCCATGAGTTTCAAGTTACGCCACTGAAGACACCCATACTGTTAAGAGTTGTGACATTGATATCATTAGAAATATTGGTCTTGTAGTAAATCTTGCTTTCCTCCATTCAGGGTAATATTAGTAATATATCCCCATCTGGTGCTGGGGGCGGGACACCATGGGCCTGTGTGATCTCAAATGCCAGGGCTGAATTTCAGCCCCCGTCCGTACCAGACAGGAGCTATTGTCAAAAGGTGCAATAAAGTATTCCTGAAAGGGTGCCAAGATGCTACCATCCAGGCTGAGAACCACTGACAAATGAGCTGCATCATTGAGCCGCAATGACATCATTGAGCAGCGATGACGTCATCAAGGTTACTGCTGGTCACTGGGCCAATGAACTGCAGTGACCTCAACACCATGAGAAAAAGTCTCACGTTGCAGAGGTGAGTTTACCGCACTTCACCGGGAGAATTTCACTGTGAATTTGAACTGCGGTGAACTTACTTCCGCACCATGAGAAAAAGTGTCACGGTGCTGAGGCCACTGCAGTTCATTGGCCTGGCTGGGGACGCAGCCTCAGTGACCTGAGGTAACCTTGATAAGGTTACTGCTGCTCACTAATGCTGCGCTCGCAGCAGCTCATTCATCAGTGGTTCTCAACCTGGACAGTCACACCTTGGCACGTCCAGGCTTAAAACGAGTAATTTCCAGACATTGATTATGGCATGGGACAGAGCGATGAACAGGTGAGGGATATTGTTGTTTTTTATTTTTGTTTAATTACAGAAGATGAGGGCTTCAATGGAATGGGCATTAGGTAAGTATAACTGTGTTGTTATTTTAAAATAAAAAAGGAAAACTGTTTTGTTTTTATTTCAAATAAAAGACTTTATTCTGGCTGTGTCTTTATTTTTAATGTAACTATATGATTAGCAATGGATAGGTGTCTTATAGACGCTTCTCCATTACTAAGCCGTGGGCTTAATGTCACCAGACAATACAAAGGTAACATCAACCCCACAAATATTACCCCATTTGTCATTTTCTACAGGGCAAGTGGGAATAGCTGGGCAAAGTTCCAGAATTGGCGCATCTAATAGATGAGCCTTTTCTGAGTGGCTGTGGACTGCTATTTTTAGACTGGTGTGCAATGTCCATGGTCTCTTACCAGCTTGAGAATACCAGCCCCCAGCTGTCTGCTTTAGCAAGGCTGTTTGTCAAAAATGAGGGTGAAGCAAAGCCTTTTTTATTATTTATTTAAGTAATTAAAAAAACAGCATGGCAAGCCCTCTATTCTTGATAACCAGCTTTGCTGAGGCTGAGAGCTGAGGATTGCAGCCTCAGCTGTGAGTTTTGCCTGGCTGGTTATCAAAAATACAGGGGAACCCACGTGTTTTTTTAAAATAATTTATTTAGAGTGCAGATGCCGGCTGATGAATACTCTCATCAGTCGCTCCTGCTCTCACTGTTATTAGTGGCACCAGGCGTTGGCTGATGGAAGTAGTCCCATCAGCCGACACCAGCGACTGGAGGTAAACTTGATACCTCTGATTACAGCTGCGGGCTCAAGATGTAATTTGACAGTGTGGGAACTGCGGCTGTTCGATCAGCGTTAAAGATTTTACTTCCGATCATAAGCAATGTTTACCATGCTGTCATACACATGACAGTGCGACAAACACCTGTGCTCCGAGGCCAAACCCAAACAGTAACACAAACTTCCTGGTGAAGTCCATGCTCAGTGTCCATGCCCAAACGGACAGTAGGTGTTCGGTACGGATGCCGAACTTTACTGTTCGAGTTCGCCTATCTCTGTATAAGAGCTTATACTCTATAGGAATGAGTACCCTGCTAACCATAAAAGCTTACTCTTGACAGATGAGAGAAAGAGGACCTCACTTACTATAATAGCTTCCACTCTATAGGAGAGATAGTACAAAAAGGACCATAAGAGCTTATATTCTACAGACGAGAGAGAGACCCCCACTGATCATAACATCTTAGATGAGAGAGAGTTAACCCCTCTGACCATAAGAGCTTACACTGAATAGAAGAGAGAGACTTATCCAGTCACTCTGCTGTATAAACTGTACTCCACTAGGAACCTCTGATCTTTGATGCTCCAGGTGCTTACCACCACTGCACAAGATATGAAAATCCATTAGATGTCATAGCTGCAGGACATTATGGGAAAACCCCTCCTGAAATTATTTCACCCAGTCCAAAACTATTTATTTACGCATACAGCTCTTTCAAAAACAAGTCCTGCCAAACTTTACATGGCAGTCCGTTCCTCTGTTACTGAGAAATCAGTGTTTGAATTAGTATTCAAATGAAGCTGAAGGACTTTGGTATATCTGAAGATCTAAATCTGTAGATCTGTCAGTCTCTATGCTATGTGACTTCAAGCAAAGTTGTCAGTCAAGCAGGAGCAAGTGGCGCTGGGGGGAATAGACCTGGAGAGACTTCAGATCTACAAATAGTTCTTTAGCCTCATTTGCATGTCACTCAAAATGATGATTTCTCAGTAATGGAGGAAAAGACTGGCCATGTAAAGATATTGTGGACTATTCTTTGCAAAAGCTAAATATGCATACAATTACATCTACAGAATAAAAGAAATAGAAGTAAGCAAGAGAACGTGTGAAAAAGACTTGGGTATATTAATAGATTACAGACTGCACATGAGTCAACAGTGTTATGCAGCAGCAAATAAGGCAGACACAGTTCTAGGATGTATTAAGAAAAACATTGAGTCTAGATCATGAGAAGTAATTATCCCCCTCTACTCCTCCTTGGTCAGGCCTCATCTGGAATACTGTGTCCAGTTCTGGGCACCACATTTTAAAAAAGACATTGAAAAACTGGAGCAAGTTCAGATAAGAGCTACCAGGATCGTGAGTGAACTGCAAGGTATGTCCTACAATACAAAGAACGGTTAAAGGATCTTGGAATATTTAGCTTGGAGATTACAGATTACATATTAGAAAAAACTTTTTGACAATGAGGGCAATCAATGAGTGGAACAGGCTGCCAAGAGAGGTGGTGAGTTCTCCTTCAATGGAAGTCTTCAAACAGAGGCTGGACAGACATTTGTCTGAGATGGTTTAGTGAATCTTACATTGAGCATGGGGTTGGACATGATGACGCTGGAGGTCTCTTTCCACTCTAACATTCTATAATTCTATGATATAAATAGTTTGGGGAGTGAATTACATCTGGCAGATTGCCTTTAAGCAATTTTTTTTAAGGGCATAGGCTTATAATTTCCTTTAGAAAAGTTCTTATTGGGGAAAAAACATTCATCCTGTCAATTGTTTCAATATTTGCTGTTGTGTCATATGGCTGTAATATCACAGTCAAATAGATTTCAAAAGCCCAAGGCATTGGGAAAATTCCAATTCTTTTTTTATTGCCAAAAACACATGGGGATTCCAGGGATTCAAGCTTCAGGAGGCTAATTTGCATATTCCAGGTGCCTTCTGGGAGAAGCGAAGTCTCCCTAAGCTAGAAGATCGTTGGGTACAGCCGGGACCAGCTGCTTCGAAAGCATCACCAAACCGCGCGCCTTACGGCGCGCGAATTTTTGCCTGTAGGACATTATTGCAAGAGAGCTTGGCTGAGTAGATTACACAAGAAGGAAAACACACAGCAAGTCAGCAGGATCTAGGAGCAACATGGCAGATGTGACAACCTACATGGTGAGCTGCAGCATGTGCTACATGTTCACAGATCGACCAGAAGAAGAATCCAATTTCACCTGTCAGAAGTGTAGACTAGTGGCCCTTTTAGAAGAAAAGGTGCGGGGTCTGGAAGAAAGAATAGCAACTTTGAAACTCATCAAAGAGAATGAAGACTTTCTAGACAGAACAGAAGCATCTCTACTGGTCACAGAAGGTGCAAAAAGTGTCAGAGAACCTCCAAAAGCAGATGAGTGGAAGCATGTGACCAAAAGAAGCAAGAAGACCATGGAGAAATCACCAACCACACAACTGAAGAACCGATATCAAATCTTTGTAGAGGATGAAGATGGCACACCTAAGAATGAAGCAATACCAGCAAGCAAAAAAGAAAAGGGCACACAGCAACAAGTGACAGCAAAAAGTACAGCCAAGAAGCAACGAAGAGTGGTGGTGGTGGGAGACTCACTACTGAGAGGCACCGAAGCAGCCATCTGCAGACCGGACATAACTGCAAGAGAAGTATGCTGCCTTCCAGGTGCGATGATCAAGGATGTGACCGATAGGATACCAAAGCTCTTCAGCTCCAAGGACGTCCACCCATTTCTTCTGATACATGTTGGCACCAATGACACGGCAAGGAAGGACCTACCGACAATCTGCAAGGACTTTGAAGAGTTGGGGAAGAAAGTAAAGGAACTGGATGCACAGGTAGTTTTTTCTTCTATCCTTCCAGTAGACGGGCATGGCACCAGGAGATGGAACAGGATCCTTGATGCAAACAACTGGCTAAGACGATGGTGCAGACAACAAGGATTTGGATTCCTGGACCACGGTGTGAATTACTGGTATGATGGACTCCTCGCCAGAGACGGACTACACCTCAACAAACCTGGGAAACACACATTCGCCAGAAGACTCGCTACACTCATCAGGAGGGCGTTAAACTAGAAGAAGAGGGGACGGGAAGAAAAACATTAGACTCGAACAAAGACGACCCAGGAAAACATACTCAGAAGGGAGGTAAGAACATTTCTAAAACAATTCACAGTGAGGAGATTGGAACAAAACAAAATCCTCTAAACTGCATGCTCGCAAACGCCAGAAGCCTGACAAACAAGATGGAAGAACTAGAAGCAGAAATATCTACAGGTAACTTTGACATAGTGGGAATAACCGAGACATGGTTAGATGAAAGCTATGACTGGGCAGTTAACTTACAGGGTTACAGTCTGTTTAGAAAGGATCGTAAAAATCGGAGAGGAGGAGGGGTTTGTCTCTATGTAAAGTCTTGTCTAAAGTCCACTTTAAGGGAGGATATTAGCGAAGGGAATGAGGATGTCGAGTCCATATGGGTTGAAATTCATGGAGGGAAAAATGGTAACAAAATTCTCATTGGGGTCTGTTACAAACCCCCAAATATAACAGAAAGCATGGAAAGTCTACTTCTAAAGCAGATAGATGAAGCTGCAACCCATAATGAGGTCCTGGTTATGGGGGACTTTAACTACCCGGATATTAACTGGGAAACAGAAACCTGTGAAACCCATAAAGGCAACAGGTTTCTGCTAATAACCAAGAAAAATTATCTTTCACAATTGGTGCAGAATCCAACCAGAGGAGCAGCACTTTTAGACCTAATACTATCTAATAGACCTGACAGAATAACAAATCTGCAGGTGGTTGGGCATTTAGGAAATAGCGACCACAATATTGTGCAGTTTCACCTGTCTTTCACTAGGGGGACTTGTCAGGGAGTCACAAAAACATTGAACTTTAGGAAGGCAAAGTTTGAACAGCTTAGAGATGCCCTTAATCTGGTAGACTGGGACAATATCCTCAGAAATGAGAATACAGATAATAAATGGGAAATGTTTAAGAACATCCTAAATAGGCAGTGTAAGCGGTTTATACCTTGTGGGAATAAAAGAACTAGAAATAGGAAAAACCCAATGTGGCTAAACAAAGAAGTAAGACAGGCAATTAACAGTAAAAAGAAAGCATTTGCACTACTAAAGCAGGATGGCACCATTGAAGCTCTAAAAAACTATAGGGAGAAAAATACTTTATCTAAAAAACTAATTAAAGCTGCCAAAAAGGAAACAGAGAAGCACATTGCTAAGGAGAGTAAAACTAATCCCAAACTGTTCTTCAACTATATTAATAGTAAAAGAATAAAAACTGAAAATGTAGGCCCCTTAAAAAATAGTGAGGAAAGAATGGTTGTAGATGACGAGGAAAAAGCTAACATATTAAACACCTTCTTCTCCACGGTATTCACGGTGGAAAATGAAATGCTAGGTGAAATCCCAAGAAACAATGAAAACCCTATATTAAGGGTCACCACTCTAACCCAAGAAGAGGTGCGAAACCGGCTAAATAAGATTAAAATAGATAAATCTCCGGGTCCGGATGGCATACACCCACGAGTACTAAGAGAACTAAGTAATGTAATAGATAAACCATTATTTCTTATTTTTAGTGACTCTATAGCGACAGGGTCTGTTCCGCAGGACTGGCGCATAGCAAATGTGGTGCCAATATTCAAAAAGGGCTCTAAAAGTGAACCTGGAAATTATAGGCCAGTAAGTCTAACCTCTATTGTTGGTAAAATATTTGAAGGGTTTCTGAGGGATGTTATTCTGGATTATCTCAATGAGAATAACTGTTTAACTCCATATCAGCATGGGTTTATGAGAAATCGCTCCTGTCAAACCAATCTAATCAGTTTTTATGAAGAGGTAAGCTATAGACTGGACCACGGTGAGTCATTGGACGTGGTATATCTCGATTTTTCCAAAGCGTTTGATACCGTGCCGCACAAGAGGTTGGTACACAAAATGAGAATGCTTGGTCTGGGGGAAAATGTGTGTAAATGGGTTAGTAACTGGCTTAGTGATAGAAAGCAGAGGGTGGTTATAAATGGTATAGTCTCTAACTGGGTCGCTGTGACCAGTGGGGTACCGCAGGGGTCAGTATTGGGACCTGTTCTCTTCAACATATTCATTAATGATCTGGTAGAAGGTTTACACAGTAAAATATCGATATTTGCAGATGATACAAAACTATGTAAAGCAGTTAATACAAGAGAAGATAGTATTCTGCTACAGATGGATCTGGATAAGTTGGAAACTTGGGCTGAAAGGTGGCAGATGAGGTTTAACAATGATAAATGTAAGGTTATACACATGGGAAGAGGGAATCAATATCACCATTACACACTGAACGGGAAACCACTGGGTAAATCTGACAGGGAGAAGGACTTGGGGATCCTAGTTAATGATAAACTTACCTGGAGCAGCCAGTGCCAGGCAGCAGCTGCCAAGGCAAACAGGATCATGGGGTGCATTAAAAGAGGTCTGGATACACATGATGAGAGCATTATACTGCCTCTGTACAAATCCCTAGTTAGACCGCACATGGAGTACTGTGTCCAGTTTTGGGCACCGGTGCTCAGGAAGGATATAATGGAACTAGAGAGAGTACAAAGGAGGGCAACAAAATTAATAAAGGGGATGGGAGAACTACAATACCCAGATAGATTAGCGAAATTAGGATTATTTAGTCTAGAAAAAAGACGACTGAGGGGCGATCTAATAACCATGTATAAGTATATAAGGGGACAATACAAATATCTCGCTGAGGATCTGTTTATACCAAGGAAGGTGACGGGCACAAGGGGGCATTCTTTGCGTCTGGAGGAGAGAAGGTTTTTCCACCAACATAGAAGAGGATTCTTTACTGTTAGGGCAGTGAGAATCTGGAATTGCTTGCCTGAGGAGGTGGTGATGGCGAACTCAGTCGAGGGGTTCAAGAGAGGCCTGGATGTCTTCCTGGAGCAGAACAATATTGTATCATACAATTATTAGGTTCTGTAGAAGGACGTAGATCTGGGTATTTATTATGATGGAATATAGGCTGAACTGGATGGACAAATGTCTTTTTTCGGCCTTACTAACTATGTTACTATGTTACTAACTATGTTACTATGTTTAAGCTACATATATTTCCAGAATTAAATCTGATTTAAATTATATCGAGTTTTTCAACTTTACAGAGGTAAGGGACACATTCTTTGCACATACTGTAGCTTTTTGGAATGATAGCTGGAGAAGTCATAGAAGCCAGTGGAACAGGAAGCTGCCAAAATGAGAGGCTTGGAATCGGATCATTCCCTCTTATTTATGGAAATTTTTTTTTCTTTATCATGTCAACTAAAAATTTTTTTACTGTTCATGCAGATTTGAGTAACCAATCAATTGCCTTGTGAATTTCCTTAAATCCGAAGGATATGTTCCTATGATGAGTATTTGGTGATTTCTTGATGTTGCAGATTTTTAATTGCGTTTTTGAGTGTTTTCTACATGTGTTTTTATCACATTTTTTACGCTGCTTTTTTGTGTTTTGTTGGTGTGTCATGTTTTAAATAAAAAAATGATTTTTTTTAAAAAATACTTCCTAGAATGTAAGTCCGCAAGGACAGGGTGCTCTCCCCTCTGTACCAGTCTGTCATCGTAAATTTGTTTACTGTTAACGATATCTATAACCCTGTATGTAACCCCTTCTCATGTACAGCACCATGGAATTAATGGTGCTATATAAATAAATAATAATAATAATAGTATTTGGCTTTGACAAAACTTTATTGATACAGTGATGTGCAGATTACTGCGCTATTAATGTGTTTCCGCAACCAAACTGCACTTAAAACGCTCGTATGTTTTTTACCTGCGTTTTTTACGCTTTTTATGGAATTCTATTGGGAAAATCTGCACATAATTATCATACCTGCAAGAGACATTGAAAGGTGACGGATCTGAAACACGCACCGCAGGTCAGTTTACAATGAGCAAAAAACAGCACAGTGGGCAGGAGATTTATATAAATCACATCAACTTTACTAGATCTGTCATTTTGATGCAGTGAAATTATGCAGCATATAAAAGTCACCAAAAAATCACCAAAAAATCACCGTGGGTACACAGCCTAAAATAGTGAAAATAAAATAATCCTTCTGCACAGTCAATAAAATAATAATAAAAAACAATTTTTCAGATTATAAAATGCACTTTTTCTCCTCCATATTTGGGAGGAAATAGGGGGTGCGTTTTATAATCCAAAGTGAGCTTACTGGGGGAAGGCTTTGGTGGATTGGGGTCACAGGGTGCAGGGTCACTGCTTCAGGAGGCGGCGGCGGCAGGAGCTGTGATGTCACGGGTTCAAGGCTTTCATGAGATGTCGACACCAGTAAGAAGAGTCCCCTTTCCCATAGATTTCCCTGCAATGACCTTCGGCACAATGGCGGCGCATGTGCAGATTGAGATATCGGAAGACCAGATCTCGTCTCCCGAGATCTCAATGTGTGCATGCACCACCTCCAGTTGCCATTTACCCGAAGCCCACGGCAGGAAAATCATTGGGCGCCAACATCCTATGAGAGTCTGCAGCATTGCCCTGATGCTATTCCACCGCAGCCACCTCCCAGGTAAGTTACCATTAAAACTGACCTTTTTTCGATTTTCCCCCCAAAAATTTGGGGTGCATCTTATGGTGTGATGCATCTTATAATCCATAAAAATATGGCATGTTTACTCAACTTCCAATCCCTCTCAATACCACAAACAGGTCTGCCAACAATCTCTTTGCCTTCTCTTCCACTAAGGACATTACTCGATCATTGCAGTCAATTGGTGTCCACAGCCGTGAACAACGCATCATAGCTGTGACCAGTGATTGACTGCAGAGGTCAAATGTCTATGCAAACAGAATCAAATGCACCTGTTTCCCCATTCCTTTCCAGCAGGAACCCAGAAGCAGAACAGAGTGAGATTGGCAGATATGTATATATATTTGTTTGTCATGGTGGGATGCAATTTAGAAATGAAAAAAATTACTGGACGACATCTCCACATTCCATTTGCCAAATGTACTCATGGGCTCCTATTCACCAAATGGCCAAAATAATGCCCTGGCTTATGCTGGGCCATTCATTTATACCAGTATAGGTCCAGTCTACCATTTTTGTAGTCAGCAGAATGTTCTTTTGCATAAAGAGGCCCACGAGGAAAAAATGTACACTGCATGGCACACTAAAAAAAAGTGAACCGAGTGATGGAAACCAATATAGGCCTATCCAATGACATAATGAAGGTCATATGTTGATGATCCTCTAGATGTACACTTCAAACAGACCCCATGTAACAACATTTTCAGATTGCTTAAGGACTCACTCAGATATCCATTTTTCACATGCGTATTCTATTCTTTATTTTCTTGGATAGACATGTATCCACTGTTGCTTTTTTATTGACCATGTGTCCACAAAATAAAAAGCACAGAGACACGTCCGCTTTTGATCATGCCACAAATCAAAATCACCCATACAAGTCTAAAATCATGGACTCACATGAATGTCTGCCTTTAAGGGCTCATGCACGTGGCAGTATTTTCGGTCATAGTGCAATCTGACAAAACATCAGATCACACTCGGACCAATGTTATTTTGTGGGGCTGTGCACATGTCAGATTTGTTCCTCGGACCAAGCCGGTCCATGGAAAAAAATTGCGGCATGCCCAAGTTTGATCCAAAATTTGGATCACCCTCAGCATTGCAAGTCATTGAGTCCGCGGAAAACATCGAACTGCATGCAGATGACAGAATGGAGAAGATGGAGAAACATATTTCCACATCTTCTCCTCAATCGAGAAGAACTGGACCACAGTATGTCATACTCACGGTTGTCTTCATCTATCCTACCATTGTAATATTTAGGAAAAACAATGAAATTGTTTGTTTTTTTACTTACTAGAAAATTGCTGATGATAAAAATGGACACGCTGACCAAACCCAAATGAAAATCGATGGTCTATATTTTTCACGTATGAGAAAAAAATTGGACGTCTGAATTACCCCTGAAAATAGTTATCAATTTTGTTATGGAGAAAATCTGTAATATGTGTGAATACTAGTGTTGAGCATTCCGATACTGCAAGTATCGGGTATCGGCCGATATTCGCTGTATCGGAATTCCGATACCGAGTTCCAATATTTTTGTGATATCGGAAATCGGAATCGGAAGTTCCTATAAGTTCCCAGTCATCTTCGGCATGTGCGGTGCGTATGGTTCCCAGGGTCTGGAGGAGTGGAGACTCTTCTTCAGGCCCTGGGATCCATATTCATGTAAAAAATAAAGAATAAAAATAAAAAATATGGATATACTCACCCCTCCGACGGACACTAGCGGTGCAAGTGTCTGCCTCCTTTCCTAAGAATGCAGTGAGTGAAAGACATTCGACATTATTTTTATTCTATATTTTTTACATGAATATGTATCCCAGGGACTGAAGGAGAGTTTCTTCTCTTTCAGACCCTGGGAACCATCCAGGATCGCTTCCGATATTTGTGTCCCATTGACTTGCATTGGTATCGGGTATCGGTATTGGCGATATCCGATATTTTTTGGATATCGGCCGATCCAATCCGATACCGATACTTTAGAATATCGGAAGGTATCGCTCAACACTAGTGAATACATAAAACTTCAAGGAAGAAAAACTTTGTTGCTTCCTTTTGGAGGTAGGACCTTGTATGTCAGTGTCTGACCTCTTAATGAGTGTTTTTATGTCAGAGGTCTACTTGACGCTGGAAGCCCCTGTGCAGAGTGAGATTGCTCAAAGGGAATGTCCTGTACTTCAGGAAAGAAGAGGCTGGTAAGCTGAGGCAGCGGGATAGATCATTGCAAGGTAAGAATCCATTTTTCAAACCCTTCTTTAATCCCTTTATGACTGATGATTTGGCTAAATTTGCAAAGTGAACAACAAAAATTTGGACTTCAGAACAATACAAATATTTTTTGTAAGATTTAAGGTAAACACAATTTGCCTCAAACAAATTCACTCATTTCTGTCTCTAATCTACAGTGGGGAAAATAAGTATTTAATACTCTGCCGATTTTGCAAGTTTTCCCACCTACAAAGAATAGAGAGGTCTGTAGTTTTTATCGTAGGTACACTTCACCTGTGAGAGACAGAATCTAAAAATAAGAAACAGAAAATCACATTATATGATTTTTAAATAATTAAATTGCATTTTATTGCATACATAAGTATTTGATCACCGACCAACCAACAAGAGACCATATATCCCTAGATAGGGGCACTGACATCATTAGTCAGTTAGCCGGGCTTGACTTGACACTGCAAGCACCCATATAGTCCTTTTTCTCCACTGATGAACCCCCTAAACAGGGGAAGAAATGCGTTGGAAGACTATACAGGGAGGCTACACAATCCATGGGAGGCTGCACAATCTATATGGGCCATTGATAAATAGGTTCATACTTGGGCACTGCCCTTGTTAGGGCAGGAGCTAAGCAGGGGCACGACAAGTAGGAATATATGGACTATTTCATTACTGTAATCCCCCTCTTTCCTCTCTCCACGTTTTTCTTATCTTCCCTAATGGTGGACAGATTATGGAAGAAATGAACAGGAATCTATATTTGGTGAGATTGATGCAATTTTATTAATAGAGCACTTTTAAACATGAGCACTTGCATTTTTTGACAATTAATGTATGTTTGTTTAAGGTATATATTGGTCATTGTTTTACGTATACCTAGTAAAAGTTAAGTTTTAAATAAATGTTTACCTGGCCATGCTATGATCTTGCTTTGCCTTATTGGTCAGATACTTTTTTGGATTAGATGGGAACTAATCTTTTTTGCTGGTTAACCTCCTACTCTGCACTCATAACCTGTATTAATTGCACCTGTTTGAACTCGTTACCTGTATAAAAGACACCTGTCCACTCACTTAATCCATCACTCTCCAACCTCTCCACCTTGGCCAAGACCAAAGTGCTGTCTAAGGACACCTGGGACAACATTGTAGACCTGCACAAAGCTTTGATGGGCTACAGGACAATAGGCAAGCAGCTTGGTGAGAAGGCAACAACTGTTGGCACAATTATTGGAAAATGGAAGAATTACAAGATGACGGTCAATCTTCCTTGGTCTGGGGCTCCATACAAGATCTTGCCTCGTGGGGTAAGGATGATTCTGAGGAAGGTCAGGAATCAGCCCAGAACTATACGGGAGGACCTGGTCAATGACCTGAAAAGAGCTGGGAGCAAAGTCTCAAACATTACCATTAGTAACACACTGCACCATCATCGATTAAAATACAATGACAATCTGGATGATCTAGAGGAGACGTGGGAGAAGGTTATGTGGTCCGATGAGACCAAAATAGAACTTTTTGGTATCAACTCGACTCACCGTGTTTGGAGGAAGAAGAAGGTTGAGTATAACCCCAAGAACACTGTTCCACTGTGATCAAACTATGATCAGATTGTGATTTGAATGATTGACCCGATTCTCTTCGAGGAGAGAATCTACACTCTTTTGACCCTAACCTTAGAGTTATATATCAATGGAAGTGATTGTTATCCATTTAAAGCTTTCAAAGTACCCCTCCACTCAGTGGCCATTTTGTTGGTTGGCATTTCTGAAGATAAATCTCTCCAATGAAAGCAACATACAAACCCTAAGAATTTGTTGACATGTCTGAGGTCACCGTTAATGCACAAGAGAAAATTGTTCTCCTCCAAACTGCAATGATCACATTTCAAATCTACCAATCAGTCCCAAAACGCTTGAATCCCGCATTCAAGAGGCAATCAAGAAAACCATTAGCAGTAAATATAATGCTGCAGTCTCTATATTAAGGAAAATATGAAAATCTCATTTTACAGTGATAGAACATCAGCACTCCCCGCCCTAAAAACCTCAAATCATTATTATGGGAAGGGTTCTAGAAGCACTAAAGAGGAAGCAAAGCTAAAGTGCATTCTTGAACCATGAAATTCATTTAACATATGGCAACTATTATGTGTTGTAAACTGCCCATCTTACAAGATTATTTAACAGAGAGGAATTTAGCAGCCTTATAGTTAACATAGTTCATAATAACAAACCACAGTCTCTTAAAGAAAAAAAACAAAGAGCCAAAACATAGGATTTACAAGTTCCATAGAATGGGGGTATAGAAAGATTTTTAGCTCCTAATGATTGCACTTCTTGATATATATCCTGTTTCATACATTTTATAGGGCATATGCTTCCTGTTTTTCTATAACCAGGCATAGTTATAGCATACATGTGCAATGCTATACATGAAACTCTTAAATTTGGAAATTACTTGTAGCATTTTAACTCTTTAGGCTACCAGGTGACCTGTTGTGTCTACAAGGATGAAAGTGGCCCACACATAGCAAAGACTACGCTTGGCTCCCCCATTGCGGTGGAACTTTTAGCCACCAAGGATATGTGAGCTTGGTTTCCTCTCCTTCCTCTGTTCATGGACCTGGCTGTAAGTAGTTCACATGGCAAATGCTAACCTGGGCTCTCCAATAGCGGTGGATTTTTAGCCATTAAGGATAGATATGCATGGTGTTTGGTTTCCTCTTCTTACCTGATTCATGGAGCTTGGGATCAGTCAGGTCTACATAAATAAAGATAGTAGTCCACATGACAAAGACTAAACTGGGCTGCCCATTGTGGTGGAACGTCTACGAAGGATAGATGTGCTTGGTGTTTGGTTTCCTTTCTTTACCTTATTCATGGGCCTTGGTGTTTGGTTTCCTTTCTTTACCTTATTCATGGGCCTTGGGACAATTCCACAATCCCTTGTTAGTATCAATGCACTTCCTCTTTATATTACAGACATTCAGCACACAATAGCTTGGAGGACCAACCAAGACTGGGTGACATCTTTTCTATATTCTCGTACATGACATGTAAACCCTTGCCGATGACCTTTCAATGCCAAAAGGTTGCATGACCATTTTACCCACTAATCAGCATAAAAAACTGATTCATACTCAAATGAAAATGGATTTACTTAACTTAGTTACTACTAGGTGATAACTACTTGATAAGTGGGGATGACTGCGAAATACTCCACTTGACAGAGGACTTAATAAGTGGTTGTGCTTCCACATGATAGCAAAAAACAACTCTATACTAGGTTATCTCCAGCAGTAAAGAGAGATTGAATGAAGCAACAATGCACACAAGTCCTCATTTTTGGTCATTCATGGGGGTCTCAGTATTCACTTTTTCTTTTAGTAACCTTTAGGTTTTTTTTTCAGCTCAATCACGAGAGTCCATCTTGGCCATTCCTTATTGAGACCAAATACCCTTATCTATGGTACTTTTCAAGCCTGATGATGCTACCAAAGTGGGAAGTCACTCACCTAATAATCTGTTATTTGGGTAAAAACAAGGGAATAAAAAATACTAACAGGAGATACTAAAATCACAGAAATCTCTGATCACCAGTGAGAGAGGAACTTTTACTCAGCACCGGTCACCAATTGAACGATGAATCAATGGATAACCTCCCGGGGAAAAATTCTGTTTGCATCTTCAACTACTGAATCTTATTTTTACCACAATGTAACTGCTTCCACCGTAAAGTAGAGATATGTGTTTATTATTATTAGCGCATTTTTGAGAGCTTTTGAAGTTTATTCTAGTATTTTATGCCTCTTTGGACAGACTTACCTACTTGCGTATTTGGACAAAACAATATTATGGATCCCCATTGGATCATGGAATAAATAATATCTCAAAAATCAAACTTAAGCTTGCTCCTAATATATATCTGCAATATTTTGAATATAATGCCAGTAACATGTACCTAAATTACCAATGCATTCAATTATGTTGATCCATTTTTTTAAAAAAAGAGGGTAAGAAATTTAAAAGATCTTCTACATTGCAAAAAACATTTATTTGTTGAAAAAAACCCACTTTTTTAAAACTTTTGGACCTTTCAATTAGCTATAGGCGTTGGACCCTTGAATTTTTTGCAAATCCATAATTCCCTGTTCTTGACTGGCGTGTGGGATGCACTTGCCTTGTCCATTTCCACAAGAAGACATTTGAGAAAGAAAAGATGCTGATAACTCAGTTGATTATGTTGCTCTTATTGACTGTGCATTTTGGACTCATTGACTTGCATGGCCGAGTGCAAGCCAATACCGGATCAAATTTGGGCGTGCAGCAATTTTTTTCCTTGGACGGACTCTGTCCAAAGAAAAAAATCGAATATATGCACAACACGATAAAATAACATTGATCCGAGTGAGATCCGATGTTTTGTCGATCGCACTCGGACTTAAAATACACCTGCTTTCGGAATAAAAAAATGAAATTAATTTGTTCGGATTTAATTATACAATACTTTTTTTCCTTTAAGCTCTATAAGAACCAAAAACTAGAATATAAAACAGCAACCCTTGGTATTGTTTTTGTCAGTCCGCAGGTTCTTTTGACATAAAACAACTGCATAAATCAAATACTTAAAAAAACATAAAAAGTTGAAGTCAAATAGATAAATATCTTTTTACGTAGAACAAAATCAGTCAAAACACTAAGTAACTAAGGAAAGACGTCGACACAAATGGTCGGGCAGCACCCGTATGGTACAGCTTATTCATTCATACTAGTCATCCTCAGTTAATGTTGTCCCTGACTTATGTCATAAAGCTGATTAAACACCCCGTGGTCTTTCCAATGTGGTTAAAACCACAAGGAAGTTAAAACACACTTCAATGAACACTGGAGGGTCATCAAACAAGCTCTGGAAACCAACACATTGTAAAATACTTGGACTTTGCATAGTCTGTCCAAGATTGATGGCACGAGGTCTTGCTGGCTCCATTTAGTGTGAGAACGACTACATTAATAGGATATTAAACTGTCCGTTTTCTTGGAAAATAGTACTTTTACAATTTCCTATAACATTGTTAATGGCGCTCTAAAATTCAGGATAAAGTCACTTGGAGGCATGACAGCATTTAAGAATTTCGTTAGGGCCCGCATTTATGTACAAATCACATGGCAATTGCATTTTTATTTGTAATATTATTATTATTTCAATTTTATATTTTGGAACGGTTTAGGCTATTGGTGCACATGGAAAACAAAGTACCTCGGGGAGAGCATACCGGTTCTTATTAAAGGGAACCTGTCATGCTGCCCAATCCACGGGCAGTTGTTCAGCCAGGCTCTAATTCATGCTGCCCGTGGATCTAGGAGCCTCAATCATCTGACAGGTTCCCGTTAAAGAGACCCATCTGGTGATTGATACCTCCTCACAGGCAATAATCCATGGGAAAGTTCATGCAAATTAGCTCTCGTCTGGCAAACCCGATACTTGTTCTTTCTTACTTCAGTTTTTTATAAATCTTTTCATCTACAGAAGGAGGAAAACTATCTAAAATCTGCAAAATCAGATAGCTATCAGCAGACAACTGTTTCAGGATTTTGCCCCTCATCAGTACAGAACATGATCCTGATGGGCTGGGTTAGAAGTCGTTGATGCAGCTATTTTTATGGTTTTTTTTGGCCATTTTTCATAGAGCATTGCCTATAAGTCTCCATACACTAGCTGTGTCTTCTAAATGAAAACAAGGGACTTTTACCATCGCAACTGGTCAGCAAGTATCCTGCTCTGAACTGATGAGGAGCAAAATACTGAAACAGTTGTCCCAAAATGAGTATCTATGTTGTTTCTTTTGGAGAAAAATAGCTAAAAATGTTTATAAAAAGAGTACTGTAAGTTTAATTGGTGCTTTTTGGGTGTCTTATCCTGTTATCACTACAATGCTTTGCACAGTAATATTCTATCTATTACAATAATTGTTGTTGTTATTTAAGTCTTATTTCCAGGAACATTTTTTCCTGGTACTAATTTGTATAGAGTGTATCAATCGCAATCCTATGCATCATTTTTTTTTACATTTTAAAGAACCAAATATATTACTGGCCAAACAATAGTTTCTATTGCAATTTACCTTGGTGGATATATCTCCTATACATTAAGTGTTTTGGTCGGTGAATTCAAGTTTGTTGTCATAATGACATATTGATTTATATATAAAGAGTTTTATTAACATATAAATTACAACAAATTAACAATAAAGTACATAAGAACAATTAAAAAGACTGATGGGCCAATGTGCTCAGTAATGAGCCTAGAAAGTGTGTGGCACCACAGCTGGACAGGAAACACTGCTGATATTGGCAGTTAATGGAATTTATATGAACAACATGTAAACCATAGACAGCAATGAAAAATCCTAGTTCCAAAAGTTTGAGAGCAATACTGACGAAAAGCTAAAGTGCATAGTGCATAGTATGTACTCTCCATGTAAACAGAGGATCAAAATGTGCTGTCAGAATAACATAACAGATAAGGTTATACTGCGAGATCTAAGCCATGGTTTCCCTGTACTGCAGCGATAGTGCCACTTCCCCGACGCACGTTTCGGCGGCATGCCTTGGTCAGGAGCAGTCAAAGCTATTTCGTATAATAGAGGGGAAATACACCAAGATTGAGCTGCCCTACACTTCTTTGCACCAAATGGAAAGTTTTTCCTATTTTGTGTTGTCTAAACCGAGGGTGCAACTCATAAAACGGTACCCTATCCTCAAAAAAAAAAAAAAACGGTAATTACAATTATTAAACAAATATGCAAAAAAGTCATGGTTCTTGGAAGAAAAGTAAAAAAAGTGAAAAACAATATTAGAGGTTATTAATATTGATAGAATACGCATGTGAAAAGTTTTTGATTGGCACATGTACATCTCTTTCCATACATTTCTATGGGATCTCCAAAAACGTATGCATAATATTTTTGGCTGTGTTTTCCAAAAATGGGATGTTTTCCCAAGAGAGCGGAATACATGTTGCGCTTATTACTGTTTCATGGGAAGATATGTAACTATAAGATAGAGATCACACAGCAACAAGAACTCCCTACAGGTCCACAATAAGCGACTCGCGAGTCTACTGGAGCCGTCATTGAATATGCAGTGTGATGATCTATGTGGATGCCGCACGATATTGAGCTCTGTTAACTAATGTACAATGTCTTCCTATGGGGAAACGAAATAAAAGCTAAACTGCAATTATGTTTTATTGGTGTTACAAATCTAACTTGTGCAATAATTCAATAATGAAACAAATATTGTAAAAGCCATACCGCAGTCCCTTTCATCTTCCTGTAAAAGCAATATAACTGTCTCTTTTAATCTTAGAACATTTTCAATAAGATCGCTCTTCTAACCGGAGCAGCTGTTGAATGGTTGTCTCACTGTAACGCAGATGCTACCCTTGTTGGAGAGAGAAGTCCGGCCAGTCTCTGGATTTACCAACCATCCAGGTATTGACACGTGCAAAAACTGTTGTCAAAAACACCTATCACAACTTACAAAGGACAAGTAAAATTATTCTCGGTGATGTTCAGTAGATAATGGGGGTATAAAAGTTGGAGTCCTACTGGCAATCTAATGCAGTAAGGGGAAAAAGGTCATTCTGCCTTATGGATCCCCTCTGTCATTAAATTTGGTTTTCTAGATATAGAATAATATGATAAAATGTTCTCTATTTTTGCCCATGTGACCCCTGTCCTCTTGTTGTGTCTGGTATTTCAGTCCAAAGATGTTCTTCCATGATTTTGTTTTTCTTTTTGTGGATCACTTTTATCGAATCTTTGGTTTCGTGATTTGAACGAAATGAAGTTTATTTCACTAGTCAGTATAATCGTGGCAATACAAAATTATAGTCTTTTATGTTTTAGGATTGTTGCATAAAACACGTTTTTTAAAGTTGTTTTTGTGTCACCATCATCTGAGAGCTAATTTTTTTTTAACTGACTATGACCTGGTCCAATACCATTCCAGGAAAGGGGTTAACTCCTAGCATACCAGCCACCTCTCTCCAGCTCATTCATTTCTATAGAGCAGTAATCTGCTCACCTCCCTTACTCTCTCTCAGCTCCTGACTGAGCTGCTGTTATAAATTTTGAAATATCACCCGTCCTGCAGCATCAGCTTCTCCCAGAGCAGTTCTCCTAATATTGACTATTGTCTTGATCAGCATTCCCCAACTCTGGTCCTCAAGAGCCACCAACAGGTCATGTTTTCAGGATTTCCTTAGAATTGCACAGGTGATAATTGCATCACCTGGACAGGCAAGCATTGAATACGCCTGTGCTATACTAAGAAAATCCTGAAAACATGACCTGTTGGTGGCTCCTGAGGGCCGGAGTTGGGGAACACTGCTCTAGATCTATTGTGCTAGCAGAGCAAACTTAGAATAAACCACTACTAGACGGATGTGTTACAGCAGAGCTTCCTGCTGTGTTATAGTTTTACTAATGCTACAGGTTTGCCAGTCACCAGAACTGTCACTCTTGGAGAAGAGCCCGCCCTGCCAGAAACAGGAAAAAAGAAAGGTATAAGTGGACTGGATAGCTTTAAGCTGCTCAGAGACAACATGAGAAAATCTTTTTAAGGCACAGTAAATAGAATACATGTGTATTAAGGTATAGTCTACATGATATGTTGTTAGGCAGTCAAATATTTAATTTTTTTGTAACTTAATTACAATTGTAACTTAATTAAATTACTTAAGCAAACTTCATTAATTTTATGAGAAAACTTTGAAAACAACCCTAATAAGATTTGCCTGCGTGTCCCTGTTATTTGTTCTTCTTGATGTGGTAGAAATATGCAGCATCTGCTAATCCACCAGGGGCAAATTTTCCATTTTGGCATCTTCAGGAAGTTTGCAATTATTTTTATTTGAATTTAAGGCCAAGATGTAAAAATGTTTCAGTTTAAAAACTAGCCATCTGTTTCCCAATAAAATGCGAGTTTTGGCAAAACATGATGGATGAAGCTACAGCGAGCTCGTGTGGTGCTATTTTTTACCACTTGTTGAGTCCAAGAAGATCCTACTGGGAGACAAATTGCCATTAAGTGTAGTGAGACATTCCTAAGAGACATACCCATCAGAGCAGTTAAGACAGGAGGCAATATCTGAATATTATTCTCTTTTAAATTCCCAATTTACTAATATGAGATTAGATGTGCATATTTTATTATCTGTAACACATACAGACTGAAAACCACAAACTACAGCTAATAATAATATTAATAATACCAGTCTTTATTTATATAGCGCCAACATATTCCGCAGCGCTTTACAGTTTAACAGCTTCAAACACAAAAGTCATAAGTAACAATGTTAACAATACAATAATTAAAGCGAAATAAGATGACCCTGCTCGTGAGAGCTTACAATCTACAATGAGGTGGGGGAGATGCAAAGTACAGGTGTGTATTTACAATTATGTATTTACAATCATGGTCCAGCCATCTTCAGGGGTTGGGAAATAGATGGAGATAGTGAATGGGCTACACACACACACAAACATAAAATGACTTTGATTAGTGAACGTGATAGTCCGCTCTGAACAAATGTGTTTTGAGCGAGCGCCTAAAACTATGCAAATTGTGGATGGTCCTAATATCTTGGGGTAGAGCATTCCAGAGGATTGGCGCAGCACGGGAGAAGTCTTGGAGTCGGGAGTGGGAGGTACGGATTAGTGCAGAGATTAGTCGAAAGTCATTTGCAGAGCGCAGTGGTCTGTTAGGCCGATAGACAGAAATGAGGGAGGAGATGTAAGGGGGTGCCGCACTGTGGAGAGCTTTGTGGGTGAGAACAAGTACTTTGAATTGTATCCTGTAATGAATGGGCAACCAGTGTAATGACTGGCGAAGAGCGGATGAGTCCGAGTAATGATTAGCCAGATGGACGACCCTGGCTGCTGCATTAAGGATGGACTGGAGAGGGGAAAGTCGAGTGAGGGGGAGGCCAATTAATAGAGCATTGCAGTAGTCCAGGCGGGAGTGGATCAGGGCGACAGTGAGGGTTTTAGTTGTCTCCATGGTGAGAAAAGGGCGGGTTCTAGAGATTTTCTTTAGGTGTAAGCGGCACGAGCGGGCAAGAGATTGTATATGGGAGGTGAAGGAGTCAAACATAACACCCAGACAGCGTGCCTGCTATATAGAGCAGGTGAAATATACAAGTATTGAACACGTCACTAATTTTCTATGCAAATATAATTCTAAAGGTGTTCAAAATTATTGAACACATGAAGAAAGAGAAGTGCAAAAAGCCATGGAAAGTCATGACACCAGCTGAAATCTATCAGCAATTGGAAAGCAATTATTAGTGAAAAATTATATCAACTGGATCAACTGCTGGCCTATGAAAAGGTTTCTCATTGCCAAGGTGCCACACAAGAAACATCTCTTGATGGGTTAAAACAGGTGAGCTGTCCCAAGACCTTCACAACCTTATTGTTGCTAAACATACAGATGGCATTGGTTACAGAAGAATCTCTAAACTACTGGAGGTTTCAGTGAGCACTGTTGGGGCCATAATCCAGAAGTGCAAAGAGCATATCCCCATAAACCAGCCACGCCCAGGTACTCCCCACAAGATTTTAGATAGAGGAGTGAAAAGAATTATGAGAAGAGTTATCTAAAAGCCAAAGACCACTTTTGGGAAGCTACAGAAAGTCTTGGAATCAACAGGGACAAAGAAAGCTATCAGTAATACACTCAACATCCATGGCCTGTATGCATGCTCACTACGCAAGACTCCATTACTGAACAAAAAGCATGTTCATGCATGTTTAAAGTTTACTCAACAACAATTAGACAAGCTTGTGAAATACTGGGAGAAGAGTCTGCAAAAAGTGCTCGTGAATAAAAACAACCTCACTAACTCTGTTCCCTGCTGGTAACAAAACCTGCCTGACTGTGGGGGTTGACGCCCTACTTGTCAGCGGATATGGTGCCCCCACTCAACGACGGCTGACCCTTGGAGACCCTATGGATATTAGTTTACTTAAACATGTTTAAATGGTAAGCTCACATTTGGTAGCCACTAGTGTTGAGCATTCCGATACCGCAAGTATCGGGTATCGGCCGATATTTGCGGTATCGGAATTCCGATACCGAATTCCGATACTTCCCGCGTATCGGATACCGGAATCGGAAGTTCCCAGAATTCAAACTGAACGCAGCAGCCAATGAGGAATGATTGGAAGTGTGGGCACATCCTGTTTAGCATGGTGGGCATGTAAGTACTGGCAAGGCTTGGATTGGCTGCTGAAATGATGTCACTCTGCACTATAAAAAACGCTGCCGCCATTTTGCGCTCACTCTGCTGTGATTTCAGTTAGGGACAGGACGCTGTGTTCTAACTGAGGGCCAGTCGAGCTAGCTAATTGCTTTATTTTCCTTTCCAAAGGCTAATTTAGCAAAACGCTGTGTGTTCTTCACTGTTCACCTTGCTCTTGCCTTGCAGCGCTGTTTTAACAGCGTTCTGCAAGGTCTCTGTGTGTGTGTGTGTGTGCAGCTCACTCTGTAGTCTGTGTGCAGCCATATACCCGGTTGTATTCAGCTCAGGGGGGGTTCACACTGCCTCACACAGTTGTCCTTTTTTGCTCTTAGTGCAGCCTGCTGCACATTTTTTCTCAAATTTCCTATTAGTGTTTTTCCACCAGTCTCCAGCTCTATTGTGGAAAAACACTACATAGGATAACCTAGAGGGGGGTTTTTGGGCCTTGCAGCGCCGTTTACGGCTGTCTGCACGGTCTCCGTGTGAGCCCAGCTCGCCCTGTAGTCTGTGTGCAGCCATAGCCGGTTGGATTCAGCTCAGGGTTCGTTACTGGCTCATACCTTGAGAAAAATTTTACTTTTTTTCAAATAGTGCAGCCTGTTTAAAATTTGAAAAAAAAAAATTCCTATTAGTGTCTTTCCACTCGTATCCAGCTAAATAGTGGAAAAACACTATATAGGATAACCTAGAGGAGGGTTTTTTGGCCTTGCAGCGCCGTTTACGGCTGTCTGCACGGTCTCCGTGTGAGCCCAGCTCGCCCTGTAGTCTGTGTGCAGCCATAGCCGGTTGGATTCAGCTCAGGGTTCGTTACTGGCTCATACCTAGAGAAAAATTTTACTTTTTTTCAAATAGTGCAGCCTGTTTAAAATTTGAAAAACAAAAATTCCTATTAGTGTCTTTCCACTCGTAGCCAGCTAAATAGTGGAAAAACACTATATAGGATAACCTAGAGGAGGGTTTTTTGGCCTTGCAGCACCGTTTACAGCTGTCTGCACGGTCTCTGTGTGAGCGCAGCTCGCCCTGTAGTCTGTGTGCAGCCATAGCTGGTTGGATTCAGCTCAGGGTGCGTTACTGCCTCATACCTTGAAAAACAATTTCCTTTTTTTCAAATAGTGCAGCCAGTTTAAAATTTGAAAAAAAAAATTCCTATTAGTGTCTTTCCACTCGTATCCAGCTAAATAGTGGAAAAACACTATATAGGATAACCTAGAGGAGGTTTTTTTGGCCTTGCAGCGCCGTTTACGGCTGTCTGCACGGTCTCCGTGTGAGCCCAGCTCGCCCTGTAGTCTGTGTGCAGCCATAGCCGGTTGGATTCAGCTCAGGGTTCGTTACTGCCTCATACCTTGAGAAAAATTTTACTTTTTTTCAAATAGTGCAGCCTGTTTAAAATTTGAAAAAAAAAATTCCTATTAGTGTCTTTCCACTTGTATCCAGCTAAATAGTGGAAAAACACTATATAGGATAACCTAGAGGAGGGTTTGTTGGCCTTGCAGCGCCGTTTACGGCTGTCTGCACGGTCTCTGTGTGAGCGCAGCTCGCCCTGTAGTCTGTGTGCAGCCATAGCCGGTTGGATTCAGCTCAGGGTGCGTTACTGCCTCATACCTTGAAAAACAATTTCCTTTTTTTCAAATAGTGCAGCCAGTTTAAAATTTGAAAAAAAAAATTCCTATTAGTGTCTTTCCACTCGTATCCAGCTAAATAGTGGAAAAACACTATATAGGATAACCGAGAGGAGGGTTTTTTGGCCTTGCAGCGCCGTTTACGGCTGTCTGCACGGTCTCCGTGTGATTTAAACTAGCTCTGTAGCCCGATCTGCACCAAAAAAAAAGTTAAGTTCACCAAACACAACTTAACACTTGTGTAGGCCACATTTGAAAAATAATAAAGTTTAGTCCACAATTTACAACATTAGTGTTTCTTACACCTGTTAGGAGGAGCATTTCAGGAATAAGCACACTAAGGCCTTAGTACTTTTCTGCTTATCTTTATCTGTCAACCAAGATGAAGAGGGCAGGGAGTAAGGCACGTGGGCGTGGGCGCGGAGCAGGGAGAGGAGCAGGGAGAGGACGTGGTGATTCTGTGCCTGCTGCGGGCACCGGTGACTCGTCGTCACTCAGTTTCAGCAGGGAACAGTCCTTCATGCGCAGCTTTGTCGGAGAGCGCCATGCACCGCTGCTACGTGAAGACCAAATTGAAGCCGTTGTCGGGTGGATGGCAGCTAACGCCTCGGCATCGACTTCAGTTAGTGCCACATCCTCTCAGGCACAGAGCACTGGAGAGCAGCCATCTGTCTCTTCACCACCTGCCAAATTGGCCAGGCAGTCAGAGAGCCCAGGACAGGAGCCGTCTCTACTTCTGTTCTCTGAATCTCTTGGCTTGGAAACAGGGGGCCAGCCAAGCAGCATTGGAGAAATGGAAGAAGAGGCAGTGTGCAGTGATGCCCAAAAGCTTTATCTCTCTGACTCTGAAGAGGCAGGTGGGCCAGTGCCTCCGGTGACCACAGCGCAGTACGCATCTGATGATGAAACTCAGGTGCCGCTTTCTGATGCGTACTGTGCTGCCGAGACTACCCAGGAGGAGCAGTTGGTGGCAGAGGGTAGTGGAGATGATGAGGTCCTTGACCCATCGTGGCGTGAGGAACAGGAAGGTGGTGGGAGCAGCTCTGAGGAAGAGCTTCCCCTTACGGGCCAAAGAGGGAGAGGGAGGGGGAAGACTGCGGAGCCTGTAGCCTCCACTTTGGCACCCGTTAGGAGCCTGTCTCTTTCCAAAGCCAAAAAGGGCGCTCCCAAGACTTGCAGTGCCTGGTCCTTTTTTGACACAGTTGCAGATGACATTTGTTTTGTCAAATGCAAGCTGTGTCATCAGAAAGTAAAAAGAGGTAAAAGTGTCAGCAACCTCAATACCACAAATATGTGGAAACATGTGCGGAACAGGCACGCGGTGGAGTTACAGAAACACAGTGAAGACGTAGGCCAACCAACAGCGGCAGCTACCACCTCTTCATCTCGTGTTGCCTCTTCCTCCACTGTTGTCCAGAGACCTAGTGTAATTCCACCCACAGCACCACCTTCCCAGTCATCCTCACACTCCCAGTCTACTCTACAGCCATCGGTAGTCCAGGCATGGGAGAAAAGGCGGGCATTCTCGGCCAACCACCCCCGAGCACAGGCTCTGAATGCAGGCATTGCCAAACTGTTGTCCCTGGAAATGCTCTCGTTCAGGCTGGTGGAGACTGACAGCTTCCGTGACTTGATGGCATTGGCAGTCCCACAGTACAAGGTGCCCAGCCGCTTTTACTTCAGCAGGCAGGCTGTCCCTGCCCTGCACAGGCATGTTGAGGCAAACATAAAACATGCACTACTGAACGCCGTCAGTAGCAAGGTCCACCTCACCACCGATGCATGGACCAGTCAGCATGGACAGGGGCGATATGTTTCCCTCACTGCCCATTGGGTTAATGTTGTTGAGCCAGGTACAGATCGTGCGAGTGGCGCAGGACGTGTCCTGCCCACTCCAAGGATTGCAGGAATCCAGTCTGTACGCATCGACTCCTCCTCTTACACCAGTTCCTCTGATTCCTCTCTGCAGGATCCGTCACAGTCCACCTCCACATGGACCCGTGAACGTTTACCTATGACCGACATGAGCACAGCCGTGGCCAAACGTCAGCAGGCCGTCTTGAAACTAGTTTCATTGGGGCATCGAAGCCACACAGCGCAGGAGCTCTGGAATGCCATCAAGCAGGAGAGCGATGTGTGGTTACTGCCAGCGAATCTCCAGCCAGGCATGGTAGTGTGTGACAATGGCCGAAATCTGGTGGCAGCTTTGGCCCTTGGCAACCTCACTCACATCCCATGTCTGGCACATGTGCTCAATTTGGTTGTGCAGAGTTTTCTGAGGGACTATCCGGATCTTGATGCCCTGCTGCACAAGGTCCGCCTAGAGTGTGCTCACTTGCGGCGTTCCAGCTTGGCCAGATCCCGCATTGCTGCTCTGCAGCGCCGATTCCGCCTTCCGGAACACCGCATCATATGTGACCTACCTACCCGGTGGAATTCCACGTTACATATGTTGGAGCGGTTGTGTGAGCAGCAGCAAGCAGTTATGGAGTACCAGCTGCATCAGGCGCAAAGAAGTCGCAGTCAGCGCCGATCAGACTTCACAACCACAGAGTGGGCCACTATGAAGGACGTCTGCCAGGTTTTGCGTCCTTTTGATTATTCCACGCGGATGGCAAGTGCAGATGATGCACTAGTCAGCATGACTGTCCCCCTTATCTGCCTGCTTCAGCAAACTTTGCAAGGGTTAAGGGATGATGTGGTGGAAGAGGTGGAGGATGAGGAGTCACCTTTTCCATCAGCTTCTGGAGAGTCAGCGCCACGTGGTTCCTCACAAAGGGGTACGCAGGGGCCAATTTGTGAGGAGGATGAGGAGGAGTCAATGGAGGAGGAAGAGCTCCGTCCAGAGGAGGGAGCGACACAATTGTCCAGTGGTCAGTGTGTACAGCGAGGGTGGGGTGATGACGAGCGGGCAGAGATCATGTCTCAAGCAGGGGACAGCGTTTCTGGGCCAGTTGGCACTCTGCAGCACATGGTGGATTTCATGCTGCAGTGCCTGAGAAACGACCGCCGCATCGACCACAATCTCAACATACCTGATTATTGGGTGTTCACCCTCCTCGATCCTCGCTACCGGGACAACGTCCAAAACCTCATCCCTGCGTTGACCCGGGAGCGTAAATTGCGGGAGTACCACGACACACTGGTGAATTCCATCATCTTCTCCTGTCCAACTGAGAGGAGTGCTGCTAGTGCTTTACAAAGCAGCTCAGTGCGTCGAGGCAGTGGGGGAGGCTCTGCCCAAAGAGGGAGCAGAAGCAGTGCCTCTGCCCAAGGCAAGCCCAGTATGGCACAACTCTGGCACACTTTTGTGTGCCCGCCCCAAATGTCTACACCATCACCGGCGGCTCCAGTCAGCAGGAGGCAACGGTTCCGTCAGATGGTGACAGACTACATGGCTTGCCCTCTTACTGTACTCCCAGACAGCTCTTCCCCGTTCAAGTTTTGGGTCTCTAAGCTGGATACATGGCCAGAGCTAAGCCAGTATGCATTGGAGGTGCTGGCTTGCCCTGCGGCTAGTGTCTTATCGGAACGTGTCTTTAGTGCCGCAGGTGGTGTACTAACAGACCGTCGCATGCGACTATCCTCCGATAACGTTGACCGGCTTACTTTCCTGAAAATGAACCAGGCCTGGATCTCGCAGGAATTTGCCACTCCTCTGCCTGATTAAGTAATTGGGTGTCATCCAGGTCTCCTGCTGTGTTCATCTTTCTACCACCTGAACTGCTATTCCTGGGCTCCAACACCGCCAGTTGCGGCTCAGAAGTGCAGGCTGCACAGTAAAAACATACGACCCAGTGTTATTGGGTTTCAGTAACGTCAGCTGATCCCCAGCTGTGTAGCCGGCAATGTGTCCTGCGACCGCCACGCTGGCACAACAACCTAAATGTAAGGGAACCTGTCCCCCCCCCCCCGTCGTTTGTTACTGAAAGAGCCATCTTGTGCAGCAGTAATGCAGCACAAGGAAAAGGTAGCTCTTTTTTTTTAGCTCTTTGCACACGCAGAACTTAACACTTATAAAATGTGTTCACTGATACCGTTATACCGTCCCGGAGCTGGGACTTTCCTTCGTAATGTGACACAGCACAGCCGTCATTCCTACCCCCTTGGTGCCATGCGCTGCCTCCTCAGCGTTGTTTTAAGCTGTCACGGAGCCTGCGCTGTTCTGCTATCCCTTGGGCATGCCCTATTTGCGCTGCCTGTCTTCTGACATAATTTGGTGTCAGGCTGGCTGCGCCTGTGCGGCCGCGCTGCCCGAGATCCCGCCTCGCAGTGTCTTCTGATTGAGTCACACTGCGGGCCTGGGATCCATGGGCATGCGCAGTGCATATCTTCCCCTCGGGCTCTCGCTCATTTCCCTCCGCCTTCTTTAGACTGTGCGCCGTCAGCTGATCCCTAGCATGCCACGGCCGTGACACCGCACAGTCTGAAGAAGAGGGAAGGAGGGGAGTGAGAGTCGAGGTTATGCACTGTGCATGCCCATGGTTCCAAGGCCCGCAGTGGGATTACGTTAGACGAGACTGCGAGGTGGGATCTGGAGCAGCGTGGACGCACAGGCACTGACAGCCTGACACCAAATTTTGTCAGAAGACAGGCAGCGCTAATTGGGCATGGCCAAGGGCTAACAGAACAGCGCAGGCTCCGTGACAGCTTAAAACAACGCTGAGGAGGCAGCGCACGGCATCAAGGGGATAGGAATGACAGCTGTGCTGTGTCCCATTACGAAGGAAATTCGCACCTCCGGAACGGTTTAACGGTATAAACGGATACATTTTTAGTGTTTACTTCGGTGTTTGCAAGGAGCATAATTAAAAGAGCAACCTTTTCCTTTTGCATCCTTAGTGCTGCACAAGATGGCTCTTTCAGCTACAAACGTTTTTTGGGGGGGGTTAAAGGTTTCCTTTCAACTTGCTCCAATCAGGCTTCGGCCTGCACTCTGTTCCTCTGCTCCTCCTGCTGTCCCTGGGCTCTAACACCGCCAGTTGGTGCCTGGAAGTGCTGTGTGCACAGTCAACAGTCGCTCCTCTGTTATTGGGGTTCAGTAACGTCAGCTGATCCCCAGCTGTGTGTGCGGCAATACCTCCAATCTGCTCCTCCTGCTGTCCCTGGGCTCTAACACCGCCAGTTGGTGCCTGGAAGTGCTGTGTGCACAGTCAACAGTCGCTCCTCTGTTATTGGGGTTCAGTAACGTCAGCTGATCCCCAGCTGTGTGTGCGGCAATACCTCCAATCTGCTCCTCCTGCTGTCCCTGGGCTCTAACACCGCCAGTTGGTGCCTGGAAGTGCTGTGTGCACAGTCAACAGTCGCTCCTCTGTTATTGGGGTTCAGTAACGTCAGCTGATCCCTAGCTGTGTATCCGGCAACGTGTCATGCGACCGCCACGCTGGCACAACTAAAATGTAAGGGGACCTGTCCCCCCCCCCCCCTAGGCGTTTGTTACTGAAAGAGCCACCATGTGCAGCACTAATACTGCACAAGGGAAAGGTCGCTCTTGAAATTATGCTCCTTGCAAACGCTGAACTACACACTCATGTAATGTGTCCCCTCACACCGTCCAACCGTCCCGGAGGTGGGACTTTCCTTTGTAATGTGACGCAGCACAGCCGTCATTGCTACCCCCTTGGCACCGTGCGCTGCCTCCTAAGCGTTGTTTGATTCCGTCATGGACCCTGCGCTGTTATGTTATCCCTTGGCCATGCACAGTTTGCGCTGCCCGTCCTCTGACATCATTTGTTGTCGTCCTGGCTGCGCCTGTGCGTCCACGCTGCCCGAAATCACACCTCGCAGTGTCGTCTAATGTGATCCCACAGTGGGCCTGGTATCCATGGCCATGCGCAGTGCATATACTAGCCTCTCACTCCCCTTCTTCACGCTTCTTCAGACTAGGCGGCGTCAGCTGATCCCTAATAGCATGCCACGGCCGTGACGCCGCACAGTCTGAAGAAGCAGGAAGGAGGTGAGTGAGAGGCGATGATATGCACTGCGCATGCCCATGGATCCCTGGCCCGCAGTGGGACTACATTAGATGACACTGCAAGGTTGGATCTCGGGCAGCTTGGACGCACAGGCACTGCCAGCCTGACACCTACATGATGTCAGAAGACGGGCACCGCTAACTGTGCATGGCCAAGGGATAACATTACAGCGCGGGCTCCGTGACAGAACCAAACAACGTTGAGGAGGTGGCGCCCGGCACCAAGGGGGTTGGAATGACGGCTGTGCTGTGTCACATTACAAAGGAAAGTCCCACTTCCGGGATGGTTTGACGGTGTGAGGGGACACATTATATGAGTGTGTACTTCAGCGTTTGCAAGGAGCATAATTTTCGGAGCCACCATTTTCCATGTGCAGTATTACTGCTGTACAAGATGGCTCTTTCAGCAACAAATGCCTGGGGGGGGGGGTTAAAGGTTCCCTTTCAACTTGCTCCACTGCAGGCTTCGGCCTACACTCTGCTCCTCTTTGATTCCCTGGGTTTCAACACTGTCAGTTGCCACCTGGAAGTGTTGTCTACACAGAAAAAACACTAGGTGATGTGTCAGTGGGGTTCAGCACCGCCAGCTGTTCCCCTGCTGTGTAGTCGGCAACGTGTCCAGCACAAGCCACGCTGGCACAACAGAACAAAAGCTGCCACCAGTGCAGGCTTCGGCCTACACTCTGCTCCTCTCCTCCTCCTGCTGACCCTGGGCTCAAACACCGCTAGTTTTTGCCCGGAAGTGCTAGCTGCACAGAGAAAAACACCAGCCAATGTGTTAGTGGGGTTCAGCAACGCCAGCTGTTCCCCTGCTGTGTAGCCGGCAACGTGACCTGCAAACGCCACGCAGGCACATGAACTGAAATTAAAGGGAACCTGGCCCCACCCCCCAGGTGTTTCTATGTATAACAGCCACCTAGTACAGCAGTACTGCTGCATTTGTACAAGGTGGCTGACTTTTTCTCCTTGCCCACGTGGAACTCAACACATACAAAATGTGTCTCATTGAGACCATTCCACTGTCCCTGTAGTGTGACTTTCCTTTCTAATGATACGCAGCACCACCCTTGTTAGCGCTGCCCGTCTTTTGACATCATTGGTTAGCTGGCTGCGCCTGTGCGTCTGCCCTGCTCGAAACAACGCCCCTCGGTGTCTTATTTTTTTGAACAGCGAGGGTGTGATTGATGGGCATGTGCAGTGCATATGTTTGCCTGTGTTCACTCATCTCCTTCCGCCTTCTTCAGACTGGGTGTCCTCATGGCCGCGGCAGGCGATAAGGGATCAGATGAGGCCGCCCAGTCTGAAGCAGGTGTAAGGACATGTGTGAGCGTCAAACATATTTACTGAACAAGGCCACGAATCCCAGCCACGCAGTGTGATTTTTTGAAAACACACTGTGGGTCTGGGATTCATGTCCATCGCTAACCGTAACGGCCGACATTAAATGAGGTCAGAAGACAGGAAGCGCTCACAGCGCATGGCCAAGGGATCCCAATAGCGCAGACTCCTGTACAGCAAATAACAACGCTCAGGAATCTGCGCACAGCAGCTAGGTGTAAATTTTGACACCTGTGCTGCATCTCCTTAAAAAGACAAGTCACGCCTCCACTACTGTTTGACAGTATAATGGGCTAAATAGTGTACGTGTTTAATTCAGCGTGTGCAAGGAGCAAAATTAAATAGAGCAACCTTTGACTTGTGCATCATTAATGCTGTTCAAGGTGTGGCTCTTGTACCTTGCAACACCTGAGGGGGGGGTTAAAGATAACCTTTGAAATTGGTTCAACTAGGCTTCGGCCTACACTCTGCTCCTCTACTCCTCCTGCTGACCCTGGGCTCAAACACCGCTAGTTTCTGCCCGGAACTGCTAGCTGCACAGAGAAAAACACCAGTCAATGTGTTCGTGGGGTTCAGCACCGCCAGCTGTTCCTTTGCTGTGTAGTTGGCATCGTGTCCAGCACAAGCCACGCTGGCACAACCGACCAAAAGCTGCCACCAGTGCAGGCTTCGGCCTACACTCTGCTCCTCTCCTCCTCCTGCTGACCCCGGGCTCAAACAACGCCAGTTTCTGCCCGGACATGCTAGCTGCACAGAGAGAAACACCAGCCAATGTGTTAGTGGGGTTCAGCACCGCCAGCTGTTCCCCTGCTGTGTAGTCGGCATCGTGTCCAGCACAAGCCACGCTGGCACAACTGACCAAAAGCTGCCACCAGTGCAGGCTTCGGCCTACACTTTGCTCCTCTCCTCCTCCTGCTGACCCTGGGCTCAAACAACGCCAGTTTCTGCCCGGACATGCTAGCTGCACAGAGAAAAACACCAGCCAATGTGTTAGTGGGGTTCAGCACCGCCAGCTGTTCCCCTGCTGTGTAGCTGGCAACGTGTCCTGCAAACGCCACGCAGGCACATGAACTGAAATTGAAGGGAGCCTGCCCCCCACCCCCCCAGGTGTTTCTATGTATAACAGCCACCTTGTACAGCAGTACTGCTGCATTTGTACAAGGTGGCTGACTTTTTCTCCTTGCACACGTGGAACTCAACAAGTACAAAATGTGTCTCATTACAGACCATTACAATGTCCCTGAGGTGTGACTTTCCTTTTTAATGACATGCAGCACCCCCATTGTTAGCGCTGCCCGTCTCCTGACATCATTGGTTGGCTGGCTGTGCCTGTGCGTCCCCCCTGCCCGACACAACGCCCCCCGTTGTCTCATATATTTTGACTGCGAGGGTGTGATTGATGGGCACGAGCAGTGCATATGTTCCCCTGTCTTCACTCCCCTCCTTCCGCCTTCTTCTGACTGTGCGGCCTCATGGCCGCGGCATGCGATAAGGGATCAGCTGAGGCCGCCCAGTCTGAAGCAGGTGTAAGGACATGTGTGAGCGGCGAACATATTTACTGCACAAGGCCACGAATCCCAGCACCGCAGTGTGACTTTAGGAAAAGCCACTGTGGGTCTGGGATTTATGGCCATCGTTAACCGCACCGGCCAACATGAAATGAGGTCATGAGACGGCCTGCACTAACAGGGTATTGCCAAGGGATAACACAAGAGCGCAGTTTCCTGTACTGCAAATAACAACGGTAAGGAATCTGCGCACAGCACCTAGGTGTAAATTTGTACACCTGTGCTGCGTCTCCTTAAAAAGACTAGTAGTCACGCCTCCACTACTGTTTTACAGTATAATGGGCTAAATAGTGTACGTGTTTAATTCAGCGTGTGCAAGGAGCAAAATTAAATAGAGCAACCTTTGACTTGTGCATCATTAATGCTGTTCAAGGTGTGGCTCTTGTACCTTGCAACACCTGAGGGGGGGGTTAAAGGTAACCTTTGAAATTGGTTCAACTAGGCTTCGGCCTACACTCTGCTCCTCTACTCCTCCTGCTGACCCTGGGCTCAAACACCGCTAGTTTTTGCCCGGAACTGCTAGCTGCACAGAGAAAAACACCAGTCAATGTGTTAGTGGGGTTCAGCAACGCCAGCTGTTCCCCTGCTGTGTAGTCGGCAACGTGTCCAGCACAAGCCACGCTGGCACAACAGAACAAAAGCTGCCACCAGTGCAGGCTTCGGCCTACACTTTGCTCCTCTCCTCCTCCTGCTGACCCTGGGCTCAAACAACGCCAGTTTCTGCCCGGACATGCTAGCTGCACAGAGAAAAACACCAGCCAATGTGTTAGTGGGGTTCAGCACCGCCAGCTGTTCCCCTGCTGTGTAGTCGGCATCGTGTCCAGCACAAGCCACGCTGGCACAACTGACCAAAAGCTGCCACCAGTGCAGGCTTCGGCCTACACTTTGCTCCTCTCCTCCTCCTGCTGACCCTGGGCTCAAACAACGCCAGTTTCTGCCCGGACATGCTAGCTGCACAGAGAAAAACACCAGCCAATGTGTTAATGGGGTTCAGCACCGCCAGCTGTTCCCCTGCTGTGTAGCTGGCAAAGTGTCCTGCAAACGCCACGCAGGCACATGAACTGAAATTGAAGGGAGCCTGCCCCCCACCCCCAGGTGTTTCTATGTATAACAGCCACCTTGTACAGCAGTACTGCTGCATTTGTACAAGGTGGCTGACTTTTTGTCCTTGCCCACGTGGAACTCAAAATGTACAAAATGTGTCTCATTGAGACCATTCCACTGTCCCTGAGGTGTGACTTTCCTTTTAATGATACGCAGCACCCCCCTTGGTAGCGCTTCCCGTCTTCTGACATCATTGGTTGGCTTGTTGCGCCTGTGCGTCTGCCCTGCCTGAAACAATGCTCCTCGTTGTCTTATTTTGACTGCGAGGGTGTGATTGATGGGCACGAGCAGTGCATATCTTCACCTGTCTTAACTCATCTCCTTCCGCCTTCTTCAGACTGTGCAGCCTCATGGCCGCGGCATGCGAGAAGGGATCAGCAGAGGCCGCCCAGTCTGAAGCAGGTGTAAGGACGTGTGTGAGCGGCCAAAATATTTACTGCTCAAGGCCACGAATCACAGCACCGCAGTGTGACTTTATGAAAAGGCACTGTGGGTCTGGGATTTATGGCCATCGTTAACCGCACCGGCCAACATGAAATGAGGTCATAAGACGGGCAGCTCTAACAGGGCATTGCCAAGGGATAACACAAGAGCGCAGACTCCTGTACAGCAAATAACAATGCTCAGGAAGCTGCGCCAAGCACCAAGGCGTTATTTGGGACACCTGTGCTGCGTCTCCTTAAAAAGCCAAGTCACGCATCCACTACAGTTTGACTGTAGAATGGGCTAAATTGTGTACGTCTTTCATTCAGCGTGTGCAAGTAGACAAATTAATAGAGCAACCTTTCACTTGTGCAGCATTAATACTGCACAAGGTGTGTCTCTTGTACTTTGTAACACCTGAGGGGGGGTTAAAGGTTTCCTTTGAAATTGGTTCAAATAGGCTTCGGCCTACACTCTGCTCCTCTCCTCCTCCTCCTGCTTCAACACGGGCTCTAACATCGCTAGTTTTTGACCGCCAGTGCTAGCTGCACAGAGAAAAACACACGCCATTGTGTTAGTGGGGTTCAGCAACGCCAGCTGTTCCCCCACTGTGTAGCCGGCAAAGTGTCCTGCAAACGCACCGCAGACACAAAGCTGCCTCCAGTGCAGGCTTCGGCCTACACTCTGCTCCCCCTGCTTACCCTTAGCTCCAACACCGCTAGTTGGGGCTCTAGGAAGACAATCTTTAATAGGCAACGCATCTGGGTTCCAGCACCGCCAGCTGGTTCTCGGCAGTGTTCTTGTCACAGGTACTCCCTCGTGCCAAGCCTGGTTTCAGCACCGTCAGCTGTTTCCGGGTTGTGTCAAGCTCACTGAGACGCCTATGCTTGCCCCGTCGTGGTGCGGTCGGGTTAGCCAACTCCAGGGTGCCTCCAGTTTAGGAGCTTCCTATGTGGGCTGCGTGAACTGGTAGTCAAGGCTGGTTCTGTAGTGCCAGTAGGCCCAGCTCCCCCTGTAGGACTGTTGGGGTTCGGTAACTGCGGCTGCCTCGCGGCCTAGCTGTTCTCTCCTCTCCTGTGGGCCTTGGGGTCCACCACCTGGTTCCAGCACCGTCAGCTGGTTCTGGGCCGAGCCTTTGGCTTAGGTGCCTCCTCTTGGGTATCCGAGTTCCGCCAACGTCAGGCGGTCCTTGGTAGTGCTTTTAAGCGCGGGCACCTACAGCTTAGTAACCGGGTTCCAGCACCGCCAGCTGGTCCTCGGTCGTGCCATTGGCTCTTGCACACTGGGGCAACGCATCTGGGTTCCAGCACCGCCAGCTGGTTCTCGGCAGTGTTCTTGTCACAGGTACTCCCTCGTGCCAAGCCTGGTTTCAGCACCGTCAGCTGTTTCCGGGTTGTGTCAAGCTCACTGAGACGCCTATGCTTGCCCCGTCGTGGTGCGGTCGGGTTAGCCAACTCCAGGGTGCCTCCAGTTTAGGAGCTTCCTATGTGGGCTGCGTGAACTGGTAGTCAAGGCTGGTTCTGTAGTGCCAGTAGGCCCAGCTCCCCCTGTAGGACTGTTGGGGTTCGGTAACTGCGGCTGCCTCGCGGCCTAGCTGTTCTCTCCTCTCCTGTGGGCCTTGGGGTCCACCACCTGGTTCCAGCACCGTCAGCTGGTTCCAGGCCGAGCCTTTGGCTTAGGTGCCTCCTCCTGGGTATCCGAGTTCCGCCAACGTCAGGCGGTCCTTGGTAGTGCTTTTAAGCGCGGGCACCTACAGCTTAGTAACCGGGTTCCAGCACCGCCAGCTGGTCCTCGGTCGTGCCATTGGCTCTTGCACACTGGGGCAACGCATCTGGGTTCCAGCACCGCCAGCTGGTTCTCGGCAGTGTTCTTGTCACAGGTACTCCCTCGTGCCAAGCCTGGTTTCAGCACCGTCAGCTGTTTCCGGGTTGTGTCAAGCTCACTGAGACGCCTATGCTTGCCCCGTCGTGGTGCGGTCGGGTTAGCCAACTCCAGGGTGCCTCCAGTTTAGGAGCTTCCTATGTGGGCTGCGTGAACTGGTAGTCAAGGCTGGTTCTGTAGTGCCAGTAGGCCCAGCTCCCCCTGTAGGACTGTTGGGGTTCGGTAACTGCGGCTGCCTCGCGGCCTAGCTGTTCTCTCCTCTCCTGTGGGCCTTGTGGTCCACCACCTGGTTCAAGCACCGTCAGCTGGTTCCAGGCCGAGCCTTTGGCTTAGGTGCCTCCTCCTGGGTATCTGAGTTCCGCCAACGTCAGGCGGTCCTTGGTAGTGCATTTAAGCGCGGGCACCTACAGCTTAGTAACCGGGTTCCAGCACCGCCAGCTGGTCCTCGGTCGTGCCATTGGCTCTTGCACACTGGGGCAACGCATCTGGGTTCCAGCACCGCCAGCTGGTTCTCGGCAGTGTTCTTGTCACAGGTACTCCCTCGTGCCAAGCCTGGTTTCAGCACCGTCAGCTGTTTCCGGGTTTTGTCAAGCTCACTGAGACGCCTATGCTTGCCCCGTCGTGGTGCGGTCGGGTTAGCCAACTCCAGGGTGCCTCCAATTTAGGAGCTTCCTATGTGGGCTGCGTGAACTGGTAGTCAAGGCTGGTTCTGTAGTGCCAGTAGGCCCAGCTCCCCCTGTAGGACTGTTGGGGTTCGGTAACTGCGGCTGCCTCGCGGCCTAGCTGTTCTCTCCTCTCCTGTGGGCCTTGGGGTCCACCACCTGGTTCCAGCACCGTCAGCTGGTTCCGGGCCGAGCCTTTGGCTTAGGTGCCTCCTCCTGGGTATCCGAGTTCCGCCAACGTCAGGCGGTCCTTGGTAGTGCATTTAAGCGCGGGCACCTACAGCTTAGTAACCGTGTTCCAGCACCGTCAGCTGGTCCTCGGTCGTGCCATTGGCTCTTGCACACTGGGGCAACGCATCTGGGTTCCAGCACCGCCAGCTGGTTCTCGGCAGTGTTTTTGTCACAGGTACTCCCTCGTGCCAAACCTGGTTTCAGCACCGTCAGCTGTTTCCGGGGTGTGTCAAACTCGCTGAGACGCCTATGTTTGCCCCGTCGTTTTGCAGTCGGGTTAGCCAACTCCAGGGTGCCTCCAGTTTAGGAGCTTCCTATGTGGGCTGCGTGAACTGGTAGTCAAGGCTGGTTCTGTAGTGCCAGTAGGCCCAGCTCCCCCTGTAGGACTGTTGGGGTTCGGTAACTGCGGCTGCCTCGCGGCCTAGCTGTTCTCTCCTCTCCTGTGGGCCTTGGGGTCCACCACCTGGTTCCAGCACCGTCAGCTGGTTCCGGGCCGAGCCTTTGGCTTAGGTGCCTCCTCCTGGGTATCCGAGTTTCGCCAACGTCAGGCGGTCCTTGGTAGTGCTTTTAAGCGCGGGCACCTACAGCTTAGTAACCGTGTTCCAGCACCGTCAGCTGGTCCTCGGTCGTGCCATTGGCTCTTGCACACTGGGGCAACGCATCTGGGTTCCAGCACCGCCAGCTGGTTCTCGGCAGTGTTTTTGTCACAGGTACTCCCTCGTGCCAAACCTGGTTTCAGCACCGTCAGCTGTTTCCGGGGTGTGTCAAACTCGCTGAGACGCCTATGTTTGCCCCGTCGTGTTGCAGTCGGGTTAGCCAACTCCAGGGTGCCTCCAGTTTAGGAGCTTCCTATGTGGGCTGCGTGAACTGGTAGTCAAGGCTGGTTCTGTAGTGCCAGTAGGCCCAGCTCCCCCTGTAGGACTGTTGGGGTTTGGTAACTGCGGCTGCCTCGCGGCCTAGCTGTTCTCTCCTCTCCTGTGGGCCTTCGGGTCCACCACCTGGTTCCAGCACCGTCAGCTGGTTCTCGGCAGTGTCTTTTGCTCTTGTACCTTCTGCTCCCCATCCTGGTTCCAGTACCGTCAGCTGGTTCCGGGCAGAGCCTTTGGCTTAGGTGCCTCCTTCTGGGTATCCAAGTTCCACCAACGTCAGGTGGTCCTTGGTAGTGCTTTCAGGCACGGGTACCTCCTGCTTAGTAACCGGGTTCCAGTAACGTCAGCTGGTCCTCGGTAGTTCCATTGGCTCTTGGACCTTCGGCTACCCATCCGGGTTCCAGTACCGTCAGCTGGTTCTCGGCAGTGTCTTTTGCTCTTGTACCTTCTGCTCCCCATCCTGGTTCCAGTAACGTCAGCTGGTTCCGGGCAGAGCCTTTGGCTTAGGTGCCTCCTTCTGGGTATCCGAGTTCCGCCAATGCCAGGCGGTCCTTGGTAGTGCTTTTTAGCACGGGTACCTCCTGCTTAGTAACCGGGTTCCAGTAACGTCAGCTGGTCCTCGGTAGTTCCATAGGCTCTTGAACCTTCGGGTAGCCATCCGAGTTCCAGTTCCATCAGCTGGTTCTTGGCATTTTCTCAGCCTTCTTGTACCTTCTGCTACATTTCCAAGTTTAAGACCCTAAAGTCGACGACCCGGAAGACCACCCCGATGACGACGACCTGGAAGACCACCCCGATGACGACGACGACGACCCGGAAGACCACCCCGATGACGACGGCGGAGACGACGACGGCGGAGACGACGACGGCTGAGACGAAGACGGCGGAGATGACGACACTGGAGACGACGACCCTGGAGACGACGACATGGAAGACCGAGAAGCAGAAGAACAAGAGGCTGCAGAACAAAGAGCAGAAGAACATTAAGCATAAGACTTAATATCAGAGCAAAAGATATTATCTAAATTATATGCAGAAGAAGACTAAGCAGTGTATGGGGGTGAGTCCGTTCCTCCTCGTGGTGCCCCTGGATAAAGCCTGATGCTGCAGGCCAAACTGAACGCGGACAAATGTAACTTTTGTGACTGGCAGAACGGAAGGTGTAATCTTCCAACTTTTATAGATAACAACTACGGGAATGCCTGTCACAAATGAGAATATGATGAAGAAGTAGAATAGGAAGAATAATAACAGTGGAATAAAAAGAATATGTAGAATAGGAAGAATAATAATAGTTGAATAAAATGAATATGAAGAATGTAATAAAAAAAAAAAAATAGGTAGAAGATGAAGAAGAAGATGAATAAGGTGAAGAAGAAGTTGATGTCAAAGATGCTGATGATGATGAAGATGAAAGTGTGGGAAAAGTAAAAAAAAAAAAGAAAAAAAAAGAAGGGGAAGGGCGTGGAATAGTGAAACATCAATATCTGACAAAATAAAAAAAAATTTACATACTCAATATCTTTTTCACTCCGAACGTCTTAAAAAAAAAAAAAAACATGCTATTATATTTGATTGGGCTAAACCTCATTGCCTTTAATGTCTCCGCCACCTCCCACAATACATCCTACATTATTCTTAGTTGTTTTCCTTGATGTAGAATGAACCTACAAGGAAAGAAAGGGCTTATTTTAATTCCGATATTTTGATCCCATTGACTTGCATTGGGATCGGGTATCGGTATCGGCGATATCCGATATTTTTTGAATATCGGCCGATTCCAACCGATACCGATACTTTCCGATATCGGAAGGTATCGCTCAACACTAGTAGCCACATCATAAATGTAAGACAGGAAAAAATCAACAGCAATATTCAGCCCTAGTTATTGGCTGATATTGCGCCTCAATGAGGTGCAATAATCAGCATATACGATCAGTATCGATCCTCACTTTCTGTTATCATTTATATATATGTAATATCAGCCAATAACTAGGGTTGAATATTGAACCCCCACAGTCAGGCAGGTTTTGTTACCAGCAGGGAACAGAGTTAGTGAGGTCGTTTTTATTCACGAGCACTTTTTGCACTTTGTTTTTATAAATCTCTATCTAATTTTCTATATCTGATGGTCCAAATGAGACACTATACTAGGGTGCATGTAGGAGATATAGGGTCAACCGACGTTGAGCGGGGGCGCCAATCTCGCATATATATATAGGGTGCCAACCTCTGCTTATAGGTAGGATTTATTAGGTTGTTGTGGTAGGAATTATCTAGACTGCACGGCTGTGTGTTTTTGTTTGTGTTTTGTTGGTTGTGGCTGTTACATGGTTTTAAAATGATAATTAAAGGTGGATTTTTATCCAGGTTACCAAAGGTTTACAAGGTTATTTTGTTTTTTTTGTGTATGAATGGGCCAAAATGATAACTGAGCAATGCCTGCGACTAGTTTCTCCATACAGGTGGCGTCTTCAAGCTGTCATCACCAACAAAGGCTATTGTACAAAGAATTCAATATATTTCAGTAAACGTGTTCAACTTATTCCTTGTATAATTTTTCATTATTACACAAAACTTAAATTATGGACATCTATGGTTGGATTTTTTTGCATGCGTGGACTGGATGGGTTTTTACCGACAAAGCCGGCTGTCATTCAGCATGACATCCGAAGTCATTCCCTGTTGACAGAGCAGCTCGAAAGAAGAAAAGCCGCTGTGTTGAGGTGTAGCGACAGAATTGCCGGCAAGAGTGGTCTGTGACCACTCTGATTGGGGGCCGGGCAGAAAAGTCAAGTAATTGCCTCTGCTAGATTTTAGGCCTATAGTAGAATATTAATATAGTATAATATGTGCCCTGCCTCTCAATCTAAAAAAACACTTAACCTTTACACCAAGGCTCCCAAGAAATTCACGAATAACTTTATGAAATAAGCCCTTTGGATATGCAATATGTCAGGATTAACATAGAAACCGACCCTCCTGTCTATATCTCACCAGCTTATCTCAAGCGTCAGTTTTACATAACATATTAAATCTAATTTCGCAGCACAGACCCTCTACTCCGAGAGGTAACTGGTGACACATTGTCAGCAATTAAAATATCTCACAGCCACATTTTATGTTAATGTAAGGTGGTTTAGAAGAGCAATCAAACTGAACAAGCAGATCCCATTTCGGGAAATGTTATTTTACCCCTTGCTAGCGGTTACTCGCAGGTATTGACTGCAGCATCCATTCCGCACGACACGGCCCTCACTACTTTTTTTGGCCCCGTTTTGGTGTTTTGATAGAACAGATGGATTGACGCAAATGGATATTGATTACAGAAAGCCCCGTAGGGTCGTCCACTTCTCCTCATTCAAATTCATAATACCGCATTGTAGACTTGAGTGGTGAAATTGTGCTAAAGAAAGGCATTTGGGGCAAAAAGGTTCCCGCATTCCTTCATGCTTAACGCTTTACTAACATGGTCTAATCATTCATCTGAGCTTGAAGCGAAAATAAAATCGTAGCACGGGGACTTGTTAGGAGTATTATTATTATATCACATGTCCGAATTTTTGGCACATTCAGATGTTATATTGTTTTTTTTTAAGTGTTTATACTGATAGAAATCACACTGTTCACTGTAGATAAAGGCATTAAGCAAATTGTTCTCGATTAGAGAAAAAAGGAAAAAAAAATATAGATATATATTTATATTTATTTAAATTTACAAACAGCTCCACACTTGTACAAAGGCTGTGTTAAGTCTTAAAGCTTATCCTCATGTTATTTTAATAGAATCCGTCAGCATGTGTTTGCTATTTAATCTGAGAGCAGCCTGATTCCATGGACGTGTCACTTGCTCAGCAGTTTGCTGTAGTTTCGATATAATCAGTGTTTTATTAGTAGGAGACTGGCAATGCAGGACTAGATGTCTTATGCAAAGAAGTCCAGCTAATCTGTGAAGCCCCGCCCCCACATTACTGATTTGCAGTTTGCTCACAGTGTACACAGGAAGCTGCCAATTAGGGGTGTGGGCGGGGCTGTACACAGCTCAGCATTCATACCACTGCAACAGAAAAAAACAGGGATTTTATCAAAACTGCACCAAGCAGTCCAGTAAATGACGCAGCTCTGCAATCAGGGTCTCTTCCTCTACATCATGCTGCTCTCAAATTCCATTGCAAAAACCGGCTGATATATTCTCTTTAAATGATGCTAGACTACTACGACTATTATTATTAATTTATATAGCACCATTAATTCCATGGTGCTGTACATGAGACGGGGTTACATCAAAATACAAATATCACTTACAGTAGACAAACTAACAATGACAGACTGGTACAGAGGGGAGAGGACCCTGCTCTTGCGGGCTTACATTCTACAGGATGGTGGGGAAGGAGACAGGAGGTCGAGGGTTACAGTAGCTCCAATGGTGTTGAGGAGGCCGTGTGGTCATTACAGGCTGTAAGCTTCCTTGAAGAGATGGGTTTTCAGGTTTCTTTTGAAGGATCCAAATGTGGTGGATAACCAGATGTGTTGGGGCACAGAATTCCAGAGGATGGGGATATTCGGGAGAAGTCTTGGAGGCGATTGGGTGAGGAGCAAAAAGGGGGAGGGGAGAAGGAGGTCTTAGAAGGTAGGCCACAGAGGAGGATGTTGCAGTAGTCGAGGCGGGAGATTATTAGGGCATGCACAAGCATTTTGGTAGAGTGAGGGTTGAGGAAAGGACGGATTCTGGAAATATTTTTGAGCTGGAGGCGAGAGGAGGTGGCGAGAGCTTGGATGTGCAGTTTGAAGGACAAGGCAGAGTCAAGGGTTACTCCAAGGCAGCGGATTTTGGGGACAGGGGATAGTGTGATTTCATTTATTTTGGTAGATAGATCAGGTAGGGAAGATGTGCGAGATGGAGGAAAGATAATTAGTTCAGATTTTTCCACATTGAGCTTGAGAAAGTGAGAGGAGAAGAAGGAGGATATGACTGATAGACACTCTGGGATTCTGGAGAGCAGAAAGGTGACATCTGGGCCAGAGAGGTAGATCTGAGTGTCATCGGCATATAGATGGTACTGGAAACCATAGGACCTTATGGGTCGTCCCAGGCCGAGTGTATAGATTGAGAAGAGTAAGGGCCCAAGGACAGAGCCTTGAGGGACTCCAACAGAGAGGGGGCGAGATGAAGAGGTATTATGGGAGTAGGAAACGCTAAATGTGCGATTGGTATGAGGAGATCCAAGATAGGGCGAGGTATTTGACACCAAAGGAAGAAAGGATCTGTAGTAGGAGGCAGTGGTCAACTGTGTCGAAGGCAGAGGACAGGTCTAGAAGAGGAGTATAGAGAATTGTCTGCTAGCTTCGTTAGTAAGTTTGTGAAAAATTTAGTGAATTCGAATTTTGAAAGATCTTCTCATCTCATTTTATTACTTTTTGAGAAATTTGGTTCATCGATAAATTACGATAATTGAATGAGCTGTCAGCATCAGTTTAGAGTTATTTTGTGGGGATAGCAAAAAAGTAGGACAAAGAGTATTGAACATGAGGTTTAGGGTGGGTATAACGTCTCTCTTTTTGAGATGATTATGATTGATGTTGTAAGAAGACTTCTTCACTGCAAAGACTAGAAAGATTTTCTGCTGCATACTAACTTTCCCACACAAGAAGTTTTTAGGAGGGTAGATTTTTTTTTATTGTTTAGCAACGTGTGTGTCTTCCCTGTTGATTCCTCTTCCAATACCACAAGAGACAAGAACTATGTGTTAATGTGCAGTATGTACCCAGTGCAGTGAGGAACATTACACTGGGGAATTTTTAGTCTAGTGGCTAATTAAGATGTTTTATGGTGAATGAGAACAAGATCTCATTCCATACAATCTACAATATATTTTATGTGCGCTCTTAGGAGGCGTCCCGTGGAGATTTAGACAATCGAGTCTTTCCCTAGCTTTAATGAAACAAGTGTCCTGAATGAATTTAATTAACTCTAGCCACTTCCTTTACAATACATATTGTGTTACCAGTTAATGAATTAGAGACATATTTCAAAAATGGGCCAAGGCTTAATGGGGCAAAGAAAGTAAAAAATAAAATATAGGAGCAATAATGAATTTACACAAAGCGCCTTCAGTATTTCTACATAGTAAATATGGACAGAGCTCTAGAAGGGTTATAGAAAGCAGATGCACCCTAGTCCTGGTAGCTAAGGTGGCGCAATAGCCCCACTGACACATAGACGCCAGTATTTGACTTTATACATGGTGTGAGTAAATGCTCTGTTGTAGATTTTGCTCTTGGGGAAAGAGTTGTAAGTAATATTTTTTGATACTTAAAGGGAATGTCCAGTGAAAACAAGTACCCATCCAAAAGTAGGGACTTTTTATGAGTGGGTGTCTCATCCATCTGCAGATAGGAACATTTTTATCCTCATCTGGAAAGTTTTATCCCTGTTTTATCCGCAATTCCATTAATTCTCTGTGGCAGGGGCAGGGAAGTTTTTCTGCCGTTTATATATTTACTAGATGGTGGCCCGATTCTAACGCATCGGGTATTCTAGAATATGCATGTCCACGTAGTATATTGCACAGTCCACGTAGTATATTGCCCAGCCATGTAGTATATTGCCCAGTCACGTAGTATATTGCCCAGCCACGTAGTATATTGCCCAGTGACGTACTATATTGCCCAGTGACGTAGTATATTGGCCAGCTACGTAGTATATTGCCCAGCCACGTAGTATATTGCCCAGTGACGTACTATATTGCCCAGTGACGTAGTATATTGGCCAGCTACGTAGTATATTGCCCAGCCACGTAGTATATTGCCCAGTGACGTACTATATTGCCCAGTGACGTAGTATATTGGCCAGCTACGTAGTATATTGCCCAGCTACGTAGTATATTGCCCACTGAGGTAGCATATTGCCCAGCCACATAGTATATTGCCCAGTCATATAGTATGTAGTATATTGCCCAGCCACGTAGTATATTGCCCAGCCACGTAGTATATTGCCCAGTCACGTAGTATACTGTCCAGCCACGTAGTATATTGCCCAGTTACGTAGTATATTGCCCAGCTACGTAGTATATTGCCCAGCCACGTAGTATATTGCCCAGTAACCTAGTATATTGCCCAGTGACGTAGTATATTGCCCAGGCACGTAATATATTGCCCAGCCACGTAGTATATTGCCCAGCCATGTAGTATATTGCCCAGTCACATAGTATATTGCCCAGCCACGTAGTATATTGCCCAGTCACGTAATATATTGCCCAGTAACGTAGTATATTGCCCAGTCACGTAGTATATTGCCCAGCCACGTAGTATATTGCCCAGTCACATAGTATATTGCCCAGCCATGTAGTATATTGCCCAGTCACGTAGTATATTGCACAGCCCACGTAGTATAAAGCATAGCCCATGTAGTATATTGCCCAGCCACGTAGTATATTGCCCAGTAATGTAGTATATTGCCCAGCCACATAGTATATTGCCCAACCACATAGTATATTGCCCAGCCACGTAGTATATTGCCCAGTCACGTAGTATATTGCCCAGCCACGTAGTATATTGCCCAGTCACATAGTATATTGCCCAGCCACGTAGTATATTGCCCAGCCATGTAGTATATTGCCCAGTAAGGTAGTATATTGTCCAGTCACGTAGTATATTGCCAAGCCATGTAGTATATTGCCCAGTAACATAGCATATTGCCCAGCCACATAATATATTGCCCAGCAACGTAGTATATTCCCCAGCCACGTAGTATATTGCCCAGCCCACGTAGTATATTCCCCAGCTACGTAGTATATTGCCCAGCCCACATAGTATATTGCCCAGTCACGTAGTGTATTGCACAGCCCATGTAGTATATTGCACAGCCCATGTAGTATTTTGCCCAGCCCACCTAGTATATAGCAATGTGGGCATCATATCCCTGTTAAAAAGAAATTAAAATAAAAAATAGTTATGTACTCACCTTCCGGAGCCCCCGGATCCAAGCAAAGCAGTTACCGACGCTAAGTCTCTCTCGCGAGACCGCTACGTCATCATCTCGTGAGATCGCAACATGGACCGGTCACCGGAGCGTCGCAAGCGGGAAAGGCCTGTTGTGGATCTGAGGGGCCGATGGACGGTGAGTATATAACAATTTTTTATTTTTTTTATTATTTTTAACATTAGATCTTTTTACTATTGATGCCGCATAGACAGCATCAATAGTAAAACGTTGGTCACACAGGGTTAATAGCAGCATTAACCGAGTGCGTTACACCGTGGCATACCGCGGTCGGTTAACGCTGCCATTACCCCTGTGTGAGCGGTGATCGAAGGGAAGTATGGAGGGGGCACTGACTGCTGGGAGGAAGGAGCGGCCATGTTGCCGCCGGACTGTGCCCGTCGCTGATTGGTCGTGGCTGTTTTGCCGCGACCAATCAGCGATTTGGATTTCCATGATAGACAGAGGCCGCGACCAATGAATATTCGTGACAGACAGAATGACAGACAGACAGAAAGACGGAAGTTTCCCTTAGACAATTATATAGTAGATAACATCATTCAGGGGCTGAAAATTTTTTTTCTTGAAAATTACCCTGCTATATTTGGTCATATTTTCAATTAACTCACCCCTAATGTGATTGCTGGAGCTGCTTCTCTTTGATGTGGAAGTGATGTCAGGTGGTAATGATGATGCTGCCATACCTACTCGCTTTTCTAGAGTTACGTTGGTCTGGAGCGCAGTCAACTCTTCGCGATGATAAGTTTTGTGAAAAACTTGCAGCAGTAAGTCGTACAGAACACAGGTGTACGATACATGGCAGGTCTCCTCACAGGGGAAAATTCATCACATTACATTTATAAACCTCAAGCGGTGGGAGATCTGCAGTATACATTACATTGGAACTAGATTATTGTATATTCATCACATAGGAACACAGAGACTGTATTATATGCATCACATAGGAGACACTAGGGCTGCACCATAAGCATCACATAGGAGACACTTATACATCACATAGGAGACACTGAGACTGCTGTATACATCACATAGGGGACAGTGATAATGCTGTGTATACATCACATAGAGACACTGGGGCTGAAGTATGTACATCACAAAGGACACACTAGGGCTGCACCACATGCATCACAAAGGATACACTGAGACTGCTGTATATACATCACATAGGAGAAACCGAGACTGTCATATATATCTCATAGGAGACACCAAGACTGCTGTAAATATCTGGCATATAAGACACCAAGACTTGTATACAGTATATAGTCTAATAGGATAAACGACCCCACAGATCAACAACTTATCACCTAGCCTGTGGAATGATTGTTTAACTCAGGTTTTGATAATGTATGTATTATTATTATTTGTGGGGGGATACTTCCTTTCTTTTCATATCTCAATCTGTATTTTAAAAAAATGTAAAACTTGCAATTTTCACACTGGTCACAGGTCACAGGGTCTTTTTTAGAATTTTACTTCCTGTTCTTTTGGGAAATACACATGTTCATTAACCTCAACGAACATACTCTGATCCTATCTTTTGCATTGAAGCATCTAAGGAGCGTGTGCTAAGGTAATTGTGAATTGATGGGGAGCAGAGTCTGCTGTGACATCACCTATTGTGAATCGTGGATCCTTTATTATCACATGGGTGTTATCTGTCCTTGTAATAATTCCTCTGATGATAAGGAAACTGCTGTAAACTGTTCTTGAAAGGAAAGAAAATATCAGTGATGCTAATTTCAGTGGCTGGGCAAATTATTGCACATTGTGCATAGTGTGATGTGCAGTGCGCTCTTTTTCTGCCTTTGATCAGCAGTATTGAGCCAGCAAGAGAGCGCACTGTCAGTCTGTGTTGTAAATTGTAAAGTGCTGAGGAATATGTTAGTGCTATATAAATAAAATTATTATTAAACTGAATACTCGGCTTGCGGAGACCAGCACCGTCCCCGCAAGTGATGTCACCCCTGTTGATGCTTCATTTAAATATCCTAGCATGCACTGAGATTCTCAAGTAAAGAATTATCAAAAAGTAAGTCGTAGAAGAAAAAAAAGACAGTTACATAGTGTAGTTATGGAATGATAGGGGATTTTTAATTTAAGTATATTAGAAACTAGATTAGAACCGATTCAGAAAACTCTAGGAGACACAGGATCAAGGCTAGACATCCCACTTGTGGTAGGACATGGTCATCTTGGCACATAAGAAGTAAGTTGTGCTAAAATAGATTATAAAAGATACAGACTAAGTCACTAATTTTGCATTAAATGTGATGGATCTAGTTTTTGCTGCAGCAATCAGTCATGTTAATGTATAAGTCAAGTACATTTTTAGCTATTATATCACGTGGTTGTTCTTGGAGATCTTACAAAAGGAGCAGTCGATGTAGCAAGGACTTGGTCATGGTGAGGTGGTGATCTCTCTGCCTCCATCCAAAATAGAGATATCACTTTTTGACTTCAATGTGTTCTTTGATATGGGCATTATTCTCCGTGACAGATGTCAACCACGGGTTGGATCTTAGCCCTTACCAATATTTAAACCTTTTAGAAGTTTTTGTACGACGCTGGACCCTGTGTTTATGTTGTCAATACAGATAATTAGACTAGAGGCTACTAGTGTTATTTTCAGACTTAACTAGTGCTGAAGACCAACATGAAAGAGTTGTTTCCAGGAAAGGAGACCACAAACCAAATACATATACACCTTTTATAGACATGATCATCCGCTTTTCTGTAAAAGGAGCCTTTAAATTTATATGTATCCTGGAATCATAAAAATTATGGGAATTATTAAGGCTGTACATTCTGGAAAGAGAACTTTGGTGGCAGCTTTACATCAATTACATTTTCAGTATGGAGTAGACAAGTAAATACTGGTTCTGTATACAGACATAACTACTGGAAATAGACCTTGTAACGAGTTTATAGGTGCATCTTAAGTCACTTGAGAGATGTTCTGTCAAGAATAGTTTCTGTAAGTAATTTAACCATTTATGGCCCCAAAGACACGGGTGCCAAAAACTAATGATTCAAGTCAATGGAAAATAGAGTTTACATCAAGGAAGTACAGACATAGGATCAAGAAAGAATATTTATTTTATTAATCAGGGCCATAAAAGAACATTATGTGCCTCTTTCAAATTTCTATAAACCAACATACCTGAAGATACTCAAGAACACCATGCAGAACAATCTTTAGTAACAATATCTCAAAGTGAACATTTTATTTAGGAGTTCATAAGCGTCTCACATTTAGGCCAACTTTTGACTTGGCCATTCTTAGACCTTCCGGTTTGTTTTTTCTTTGGCCATTGAGGTGTTGATTTCACCAATGGTTGAATAGTTTATTGTCTTGTCAAGAGATGAGTGGATTGATCCACAGAGTATTGAGTATTTCCTGAAACTCGAAGTTCCAACACACTTTGCATTTCGATTCACGAAGGTCACAAAAGTATACACTTGGACATCATTGTCATAAATTATACAAGGCCGAAAAATAGTAAAAAAAATGTACTCACCTTACTGGTCGCTCTGCTGCTCCCTTTCCGCCTTCCAGTTCTTTTCTTTCCACAATCTCATGACGCATCTCCAGCCTTTTCACTATTGACCAGGACTTCCAGTCATGACCAGACTTTGGAGGTTACATTTTTGGGTCGTGAAGTGCTCTGCAACCTTACAACACACAGTGACCACCCAGAAGTCCTGCCCTACAGGCTGATGTGGGCAGCAAGCAGAAGGCACACCGAAGAGGTGAGCAGTGAGGTGAATGTTTAAAATATTATATTTAAGTATTTTAAGTCAATTAAATACTTTTTTTTTGTATTTTGAATCTAACATTTATTATGTTTTTGGATCTAGAGAGACCCCAGAGAATAATATGGAAATTTGCAGAGAGTCAAAGTTTTGGGGAAAAGTTGTGGAGCCAGTTAATTAGAGTCGTAAACAATCTGCTCCAGTCTTGATGGATGACCAAGTTTTAGTCCAAATGGGCAAATGAGTGAAACCGAATGTCCTCTGAACTCTGAACTTTCAGGTTCACAATCAGACATGAAATTAAACAAAAGAAGCAATATGAAATTAACCAACAACATTCTACTTATTAAATGTATATTTTGATTTTTTTTTTGAAAAAAAATAACAATTTATAAACATTAAATTAATTCTCAGACAATTTGATTAAATCCCAACCTCAGATCTCCAGAAAGTCATCTGTTGAAACATATAAAAGACACCGAAGACCATTGCAGGGTATACAATTATTTCTACGAATCTGTCCAATTTTCTCACTCCTTTTACTTTAAAGTATAACATTCTTTGAAGCCGAAGTAACAGTTTCGTTAAGATACAATCTTTTGGATTGTGCATAAATTGGTGTTTTCAGTAAAGTTCTGACAAAGAGCAAAAAGTCCTTTCCCTATTTCAGCATATGAAATTGGCTCTTTAAAAGTGATAACGGAAGTGGGAAGGGAGTTTGGACCTTTTCACTGAACTGTCTCCATTTATTTCAGTTTCATAATTAAATGTTCCTTTGAGATTCTTAGAGCACTTTGAACGGCGTTTTGAAGCTATAAAAAGGGAGGTGTTAATGTCCTGTAGTCTTTTGCTTATTCCTGCAGACAGGACAGCTCTGGAAAGATCTTCAGACGCTCCAACATTCATACTTAATTATTTTCCCTCGCTGCATTGCACTCTAAAACTTGTCTTAAGTCATCGGTAGTTTTCAGCAACAGAGCCAATTATTCACCGAAGACGTCGAAATTTTGGACAAAACATGTTTTATACATCATCGTAGACGTAGAGATGTTTGTATAAAATATTGTTTCGCAAAATGTAATAAAGAAAATGGAGAGTAACAAAAATGTAATAAAGAAATTGGCAGTGAAACACTACAAGACAACCAGAGCCATTCCTCCAGCATCATTAGTCATGTGTCAAAGACTCATGAACTGGGGGAATCCAAAGAGCGTGGAAATCCGAGGCAGAGAAGACTTCCATTGAGTAATATATTTTGACACGAAACAGAAAACTTGATGGATGCAGCTGAACTATTGTTGCCTCAAAAAAGAGATAAGCAACCCAAGACTTAGAATTCTAGTTCATTCTGAGAAAAAAAATATAGTAACCATATTCACTTTCTGATTGTTAGTCCTCTACTTTTGTTAAAAACCTGGCTGCTTACTTCCAGAAGCAGCTTCATTCTTGACTATGAGTGGTACAATTTATTGTAGTATGATCCGTTCTTTTCACCTGATTCACTGAGCTACATGTTGGCACTTTTTTTTTCGAAGAAAGCAGCCATATTTTCGACTTTCATACATCCATTTTAGGGCAATATTTTCAGGAATTCTCCTCTTACCATTCCACAGTAATTCAGATGAAGAATGTCCTATACAATAGCACCGGTTCTAATACATGATAAATAGGATAATGTTTTTTACATTTCCAATAAAGCCAAATTGATGCTATTAAAAAGAAAAGAAAAGGTCAACTTGTAAAAATGTTTTTTTTTTTCTCAAATCTGTTTTTGTCAGTAATTTACAGGAGTCCACAGGAAGTAAACGTTCCTTGGGAGCCATAAGGAATGGCCAAAAGGATATATAAGTCCACTAGGCCATGTGCTAATTAACAGATACAGCGCTGAGATCTCATCTCCCAAGATCTTGGTGCCGAGATCTCCATCTGCGCATCTGCCACGCAAGCAGCCATTTTCCTGTAGTCCACCGCACAGTAAACCATGTAAGTTTGGGGGCTCTGGGCTTTCACAAAATGTCGGCAGAGCCCCCGCAGCACCGAACACCCACAGCGGCGCACATCCGAGCACCCCCTCATGCCAGCCTGCAGCAATGCTCCACTCTTGCCTCTTCACCGCGGCCAGTAAGGTATATCCACATTAAAAGACACACCCCCATTTTCCCCCCCAAATTTTGAAGAAGTGCAATTCCCATGGAGGTCTAATTTTGTAGAACAGACAAAATACTTCCACATAAACATAGTGAAAAGTGCATTGTGCCAATGTGTACATCTGGGGTGTGTAGTGCACAGCGGCGCTACAGAGATCCAGAGGTCAGCACGTGGCGAAGCTGCATCGCTGGTGGCGTGCTAGGTCGCCGAGGGGAAGCACACTTCCTCAAATTAGGAGCACTTATATCCTTTACAATAAATTGACTGTTTTGAAGAAGGTCCATCTGGGACCGAAAACGTTCAACAAACAAACTGGTTCTATGTCTGGATAATAATAAACTGTAATTGTTACTTTTTACAATCTTTGAGTGCCGGGTTATTCTTGAATACTTGTGACTGAGAGTTGGATACCCTACTCGAGCACCAAAACTCATATCCTCACAGAGTGCCGTGTTTATCTACTTTTACATTTATGCAGTTCTCCAAGACTTCGAGGACTCCACAAAGATGGTGAGCGGCAGTGATGCCATCATCAGTGAAATTATCCCACTTCTGCGCCTGCTTAAACAGTCACTGTGGACAATTAAACATGAAGAATTGCATGCAGATTAGGTGGAGATGGAGGAAGACATGAGATAGGGATATACTACCCTTACCAGCCTCATCTCTTCTGCTTAACGCAGATTGGGTAACAATGAGGTGGTGAAGGCTGAAGTAATAGAAATAAGCTGAGTTCTTTGGCTCTGAACTCAGATGACCTTTCTGTCTGCTCCGCGACCGTGAGAACTTTTTCATGGTTGTGCTGACATCAGTGAAGTCAAAGGAGTTGATTGGATATGAACTCCACTCAACTTTAGCATGTCACCACGAGGCACTTAGCTGAGCAAGCACGCGCAGCTCAGTGTCTCTGCTGGATGGCAGGCTGTACAGTTGCATCATGCAACAATTCAGCCTGCTATCTAGATGTAGCAGAGCTAGACCCATCATGGGACAATTGGATTATTATCTTCTTGTTGGACAGGTGAGGAATATGCTTCTTTACTATTTTAATTCTGGCTTCAGTGGATTAGGCGTTGAGGAGAGTATAAATGATTTTGGTTTAATTAGTGTCAATAAAGGAGTCCCGTACCCCACGCCCATCATACAGCACCACTATCCAAGCCAAAGTCATAACAAAAGCATTGGCGGAAATGCAATAATTTACCGAAGTGTAACCGAATTTGGCCAACTTTGAGTAAAAATGCTCGGGAAACTGAACATGAATGTGAATGTGCTACATTTGTGCCGAATTTGAGATTGACAAACGTTTTCCGAACGAGTTTGTTTATCTCTAGTGCTCAGCAGTAGGTTCTACAGCCTCTAACAAAAGGAATGCCAGAAGGTGGTGATCCTAAGAGCTAATTGACTACTAAATTACAGCAATAAAATTAAGTAGCCTTTACAGTATACACTTCATAGATTATCTCAATCATAATGAGTATAACATTAGATTCCCATACAGGCAGGACAGGACAAATATCTCTTTTCTGGACTTGGAACTCACGGGATATATAGATCAGAACATTACCACTAGAACATATCATAAGCCAGTGAGGGGTAATACCATCCTACATGCTAACAGTAGCCACAGTAAGCATACTATTAAGTCAATCCCAGTGGGTGAGTTCACCAGGATTAAGCGAAATTGCAGTCTGGAGGGGGATCTGAAGGGAGAATTTGGTCAGGTGGCAAATAAACTAAAATACCGCAAATGTCCTCAGTGGACAATTAATCGGGCAAAAAGGATTGTGGATGGAAAAGATCGCACTCATAATGGGAATAGAAATATATCAGCAGTGTCCAGACTCTTTGTTGCGCACCATGCCCGCAGTACAACATGCTTCCAGGTCCAGGGAATAGAACAGGTAAATATGTCCCCTCGCGGTGGAGACACCAGGCGCAGTCTCCTCACGCGAGAAGCATATTGGATTTTCCAGTTAAATAGTCGATTCCCGATGGGATTAAATAAGCAAAATGAAATTATGCTGCATTATTGCTGATTCTCAGGTGAATATTTTAACATTGTCTATGTGTTCATTATTGGTTTTATGGTAGGACCTTTCAATTTGTCATGTGATTGACAGTAGTGATCTGGTTGGATGAGTTCCCTCATATAGAGGTGCACGGCCAGATCAAGGTATGGCTTTGATAAAGATCATCTAGATCGAAACGCGTTGCCGTTTGGCCTCTGTCGTTTAGGGCACATACCTGAGGGAGCGTGTACACCTTATACATTTGGTTTTGGTTTTTATTATTGATCGAATAAACAGATTATTTTAAGGAGCTGGAATTCAACCCCTTTTTTTTTTTCCTGAAGCCTTTACAGTATACCTCCTTAAACAGTATTGATCTAACTCATGCCAATGTATCAAGTATTGCATCTTGGTACTATTCAACTGAAGTGAAGTACCAGACATGGCAGCACCAGTCATTGACAATGCTGTGACGACTGCTGCATTGAAGGAGTTAGGATAATCAATGCTCTACCCTTCCAAACTCCTTAAAAGTCTTAGATGTTTTTATAATTTTGTAGATACCATTTCTGTCAATCTAATATCTAAACAATAAAGGTTGACTCCAAGTGTAAAATAGGCAATTGCACCTCCAGTTTACTCTACCCTCGGCTTGAAAAGCATAGAACATTCTTATCCAGATTGTTATATACTCTGCATGTTCATTGGACTCTGATATACCCCCTCTTTCCTATAATGTCCATGATAGGTCAATATTATTCAATCTACTGCTCATTGGGCTCTGAAATTCCCTTCCCATTTCCTATAATGTCCACCATGATACATCAAAATGTTTGTCCAATATTGTCCTGTCTACAGTCAGGTAAACCCTAGTTATATGAGTTCACAAAGGCAATCCAGGTCATGTTAAAACAATTCCGCCAGCAGTATCTGTAGGGGTGGCTCCTCTGCTATGTGAAATTTAATAAGCTGTCTTCAAAATTAATAAATGATGTAGAATGAGAGCAGGAAATCAACAACACAAGAAATTTACAACATGTGTCCTTCTTCAGGTTCTTCAGTTGTCTTGTTTATATTGGATCACCTCCCGCCCTCAAAATTTGTTCCCTTTAATCCGCACAATTAACATTCATAACTGATAAACTACTGGTGATTGCTGCAAAACTCAAAAGCAAGGTTTCGTCCAGCATCTTGGGGTCAAAAGCACAACATGGAGTCATTTGGATACAATTTCCTCTTTTACCACATTAAAAGAGAATGCACCTTTGATAGATTGGATGTTCTACAAGAACAGAAGTCCTGGTGATTTATTCCAATGTTCACAGAACTTTGATTTAAACCTTGTTTATACATGGCCATAGGTTGCTTTCTTATCAAAACAGATGTAATGGTACAAGAAGGATGATGGATCATTGGTCAATGCTCCATACAGTTATTTGGCCAACTTTGTTTTTGGAAACCGTATCCCAATCTTTCAGACGTCATTCCTGAACTTAGCAGAGCTTGCCAGTAAACATATGCGTTCATTCACATGTTATGTTAAAGTCTTCTTTAGGAACTTTACATCAATTGTGCAGTTTTTGGATCCTCCACAAAGGTCCAGATGTCTAATAATCAGTGGTCATTTTTCGGGATCTTTTGCCAACTGTGGTTTCACTTATTTCGTGCTTGCGATGAGCCCAGGTGCATCAATCTATAAACCATAGAGGTTCGTGTGTGATACAAAATTCTTCTCTTGCAATCACTTTCAAGAATTTTCATAGTTGCAGTTATACATAAGACATACTGTACATAACATAAAACTAGACGTAAGATCATGATGTAATGTGAAGAGCAGGGAGGGAGACTTCCTATCAGTGTTTGAAGTTGCACAAATGTAAGGAAACATGTTTGATCTTATTTGATTTCCAATGCTCCCCTAAGTATTTGTTTTCTTAAATCCACCATACAGATCCAGAGATATGAGACTTTTCATCCAGTGAACAAGGAAGAGAGAGAAGCCATAATCAAAAAAGAAATTTGGATCCCCAGATGAAGTAGAGAAACGTGCCTTGAATTCTGAGTTAGAGGCCGATGCAGTGATACAGTCCTTTAATATTTTTTGGGTATGTCTAAATATAATATATATATTCTTTTTCACTATTGATTTATTTTTTATGCATTACATTGCACAAAATATAAGCCTGTACATCCCTGTTATTATTACTCCTTAGTAGGATTCTGCCATCTCCGAGGCTGCCCTTGGTATTGTAAACTCATTTCCATTATTTTGTGTCTGTCATTGACCTCCTCTTCCCTTTATTGTTCCTTGTTTTTACTATTAACTTTTAATTTGTATTTTTGCTGTGTAGCACTTTACTTCAATAAAATATTTATTGCATATAAATACATTTGTCTGACTTTGTATTAAATTGGAGTAACACATGATATATATAATTATGTAGAACAGTTTAAAGACACTCCCACATAAAATCCTTTGAGTAATGCCTCCTTGTTAAAATTCTAAAAATGTGTATGTTGGATGCACAGACTAGAAAAGGTGTTTTTTTGGAATCATATGGTGGATGGAAATAAGTACACAATAAGAGCTTGTTTTTTTGTGTGACAAGTTGCACTACTGGTTTTATCATATAGTGTACTGTCAATCAGAAAAAAGTGCAGTGAAATTCCATAATTCCAAAAAGTGCAATTCCACAATTGTTTTTATTTTTCCCATGTTCACTAAATGCTGACACTGACTTGCCATTGTGATTCTTCAGGTCATTACGAGTTTGCAGAACTGGCGTTTTTAGTGATAACATTTTGGGCTGGATACGATGTTTTGATAGCCTGTTATTGCATTTTATTGCAACGTCCCTGCAAAAATAAAAACATACTTCTGCCACTTTTATTTTTTTCTTGTTATGCCGTTTTTGACGATCTGATCAATTTTTTTTACATTTTGATAGATCAGGCATTTCTGAATGCAGCAATACCAAATATGTGTATTTTTTAATTTTTTTATTGTTTTATTTTGAACGGGGATTAATAAAGGGAAGATAATCATTAATCGTTGCTTGAATGGGGCTTAATTGAAGTGAATTTTTTTAAATCTTTCATATCATTTAGATAACTTATAGATAGGTAAAAGGGCTGATTTGTCAATGCAAAAAAGCTGAGAGATTAATGGTAGACAGAAAAGTCATGATGGAAACATAGTTCGATATTTCAACCTCTGGAGCCTTTTATTAGCCAAAAATGGCTCAATAATAGGGGTGGGCAAATTGGGTATTTGCCTGAATTCGAAATCACCCACTGTGGTCCGGTGCACCCTCTTTTTGTATTCAGTGCAACTTGTTTATAGCATATTCATCGCTACCTAGACCCTCGTCATGATGTTGCGGTACATATCATCATATAACAGCGCAAGTCATGATGTTGTGTAGGGCCTAGTAGGCCTCACATGAAAATTATGAAAATGTGGTGTCTAGTCAGCACCAAAGATACCAGGAGCTGGAAAAGGACACCACACCGGATAGAAGAAAACACCGGACCAGAGCTGCAACACATGCAGGGATTGCCTAACAAACAGGCCATTCCTGCATGTGTTGCGGCTGTCAAACAGCCGAGAGACATGCAGCCACGGTGAGTCGAACATAGTATTAGAGTACCCTGAAGACCCTCTATTCGTACTCACGCATGCTCAGATAACGCCTTATCCAAGCTCGCTTGCTCAGCACTGTATTTTCGGTCCGAGTTTGATCCAACAAATCATCGCATAGCAATCAGACACAAATGTTATTCTATGGGGCGGTGCACATGTCCAACATTTTCCTTGGACAGAGCCAGTCTGAGAAAAAAATCGCAGCATGCTTGATGTGCATACGAGATCCATACACGTAAATGAGTCCATGAAATCATCTGACTGCATTTGGATGACGCATGAGTGTATTGCAATATTCATATGCCAAGTGCCTCTTCAGGGAAAAAGAGGACTTAAACTCTATAGCGCCACCTGTTGGAAGTAGCGATCCTACAAGTCACAATCAACCCTTTAACGAGTCGTGCAATATGACTTAGGATAAAAGCCAAATCAGTATCTCAATTCGCAGACACGGTGTTTCAGGCTGTTGGCCCTCGTCAGTGCGAAGCATGAGAACTAATTTGGCTAGATGCAATTTTCATAAATTAACAGAATGATAGAAGATGGAAAAAAATTTTTTTTCCTAACTTCTCTGAGGAAATCGGATCACACTGTAATCCCAGGGATCAAACTCTAATCAGAGTGTGATTAGCATAATCGGCTCGATTCTCTCAGATGAGAGAGAACATACTGTGGTGTGACCCTAGCCTCAGCCATTGCAATAAATGTTAGTGCATTTTAAGACCAAGGGCTGGTTCAAATGTTGTAGCTGTTTTAACTGCATTTTTCCCATGAGTTTTTCATTTCTTATTGAATGCACCCATTATAGGCTACAGAAATAATGGACATCTAGTTTAGGAGGGACATCTCATGGTGTTTCCGGTGAATGCGCACAAGCATGGTATGAACATGTCCTTATCTAATCTCTGCAGTGACTTACCCCAGAACACAATAACTAAATGTTCCTTTCTTCTATCAATCACTGAAAAAGGACATCATGGTCGGGAGAATAGAATGAACAAGGCAAAGATGAAGACCAGCAACCCGATGGCTTGATACAATCAAGACAACGGCAGAGAAGACCCTGGTGGACCTATCTAGGCTTGCACAAGATCGATCTTCCTACCCAACATTCATCCATCAAGATTGAGGAGGATTTACAGTAATGATATCCATTTTAAAGAACAAGCTTCTGATATGAAAAAACGTTTCACAGAGAGATTACCTAGAATTGTTACTGGAAACAGCTTTAAATGAAGCTAGTTCATTCTCCCAGCAAGATATATTAAAAAATAAACAAAAATCCAGAAAAGACAAAAGATTTATTTTCAGCTTCAAATATGGTCCAATGGGTAGACCGATCATTGTTATATCCTAGAAGAAGACAAAGCTATATCAGATATAGTATCTAGGGGTCCCCTTGCTTCTTGCAGAAGAACCACTAACCTAAAGACGTATTAGTCCATAATCACCTTAAAATGAAACAAAAGAATCATCTTACAACGGATAAACAGGTAGGCAACTTGAACCGCGGACACGGCACTTTCTGTCCACTACATTTGACAAGTGTCTACAAATAAGCGATATATTCCATGATGTTCAGGATTTCATCTCCTACAGAACCTGCTATGTAGTCTACGTTATATTTTGCCCATGTACCTTTTTTAGATAGATAAAACCATTCGGCTCCTCTCCATTCGCTACAGAGAACCTTACAAATCCATAGAGACATGGAAAGACTCGACATGCTCAATAAAACACCTGAGAGAATGCCATGGAGGCAATCTGGATGCATTGCGGTTTGCAGAATTAGAAAGAGAAAGCCTGTTTGTTGGGTTCTCCATGCATGTGTTATGAGTGTCACACAGCCGCGACACATGCAGCTGATTATCGGAGCGCTCCAGGTAGCCAGCTATTCGGTAAGCGCTATAGCTATTCGGATAAGGAGTTATCTGAAGCTATTCACTCATCCCTAGTAATTACGTCTTTTCTGTCTGTTTTTTAATTGTTTTTAATATTGCAGTGAAGTTGTAACACTGTTTTTGTTCGCAACCTGGCAGAGTAAGTTCATGGTAATACTATTACATATTGGTTGGGTAGGATCCTTTATTACCTGTATAAGCTCCTGCTCCCCGTCACGTCCCCCATAGTATAGGACCCATTGAAGTGCACAAGACGCGAAACGGCCATAGTCCCGTGTGTACCACACGAATACCTTCCTGTTGGTATGTTTTAAAAGTTGAACCAATGAAAGAAACTTTTTAAAGAACTGGTGAATGCCACCTTTTTCTACCTATGGACATGCTTTGAACTGTTTTTCCTATGGCGTGCACCCGAGACTCCAGGGGCAAGGTGTTAACCACTTTCAGATGCATCAGAACTCATCCATCAAGTCGCCATGGCTTGAGAACAAGCTTAAGGCAAATAATAATAATAATAATAATAATTTCACCATCAGAACTCATCCATCAAGTCGCCATGGCTTGAGAACAAGCTTAAGGCAAATAATAATAATAATAATAATCTATCAAAACAATAAAACAATACCAAATCTAAAATACTGGAAATAGAAAAAACAAAATATCCAACTGAAAGTTCATCAGCATTAAAAAATTAAGAGATGATAGATAAAAAATGAGATCGCCACATTATACTGATAATATCCTGTAACTTTTCCATGTTTGCCAAGAGCAGGAATATGGATGGGTTCGGTTGAGCCCCCAATTTTTATCAACACTTTTAAACAAACTTTTTATCATCCCTTCCCACCAGACCTCCTGTCAGTGTGAATGAGAAGTGATACAGATTGCTAAGAAGGTTAACATGACAATCTCCAGTATTCTCCTGTGCTAAGCACAATTAACTAAAGGCAGTATTTAAGGTTACAATCAGGCTGCTATCCAAGTATGACTTGTGTATAATCATCTATGGCTGATTGGGACCTTAAATGACTCCAGGGAATGCAACGGGAACGCTATTGTGTTCTGCTTGATTGTAGGATCTTCTCTACAGAATAAGGCCTCATTCAGAAGTCAGCTTCTCTCACATATGAGAGAAACAGGCCGATTATTTTAATTGGACTTTGATCAGATTTTGAACAGAGTGTCATCATTTTTTCTCGTATGTGGAGATAAAAAAAAAAGTTCTCCACCTTCTCCTTTCTGACAGTCCGTGAAGATTGGACAGAACTCGGAAGGCATTTGTGTAGTGTTTCATTCTTTCACTTAGCAAAGTAATTGTATTGATGATTTTGATCTGACCCTCGAATCAAAATCAACATGTTTCCAAAATCCAAAAATCATGGACATGTGAGGGTCCACATAGACTATCACAGGTACGAACACTATACGTGAAATTCCCAAAAATCGGTCTGGGAAATGAGGCCTAAGGGAGCCATGCAAGCGTGTATATGTTGAGTGGCACCTGAGTTACACATAGAGAATATGTGCATGAAATAGATGTAAAGTGTAAAGAAGAAAGTTCTAAAAGGAAAACCAATAAATGCAGTTTTTGATCATCTCTGAATACACATTAGTCATGAAACCTGTCCTTTACAGGTACTGATGAAATGCATGTAGCCAGAGGTAGGGTCAGCAGCTTCTTCAAGGGGGCATAAAGTATACAAATAACCATACCATTTAAAGAGCTTTTCCAAGTAGGATATATCAAGATATATACAATAAAACAAAAATGTCCTTTTCATCCCCCAATGGGGTGATTTTTTTTGGCCTTTCTAATTCTTGGGTCCTCTACCAGAGGCCTGGGAGTTTGAGGGTTCTGTGCAGGATCTTAGCTGTTCCCAGCATTGCGCTTTTCTGGACAGAGAGCTCAGATGTTGCTCCTCAGATCTGTTGTAGCCATTTTCCCAACTTAGGTGTCACTGCTCCAAGTGCTCCTATCACCACTGGAATCTCTGTTGCCTTCACCTTCCACATCTTCTCCAGATCTCGTTTGAGGCCCTGGTATTTCTCCAGCTTCTCATATTCCTTCTTTCTGATGTTGCTGTCACTTGGCACTGACACATCTATTATCATTGCTGTCTTCTGATGCTTGTCTACTATCACAATGTATGGTTGAATAGCCAACACCTGCTTATCCATCTAGATCTTGAAGTCCCACAGGATTTTAGCCCTTTCATTCTCCACCACTTTTTCTGGGGTCTCCCACTTGGACTTAGGGAGACTTAGCCCATATGCTGTGCAGATGTTCCTGTATTTGGTATTTGTTGTTCCTGCTTGCATTTTTGCATCCTGCCATTATGTGTTGGATGGTTTCTGAGGTTTCTTTGCATAGTCTGCACCTCAAGTCTTGTCTTGTGTGGTAGATTCCTGCTTCTATAGATCTGGTACTTAGTGCTTGCTCTTGTACCGCTAGATTAGGGCCTATATGCTGTCCTGGAGTCCCGCTTTCTCTAGCCATTGGTAGGATTTCTCCATGTCAGCCACCTTCATTATCTGTCGATGGTACATCCCATACAGTGGCTTGTCTTGCCATGGCGCTTCATGTTCCTGTTCTTCCTTCCAGAACTGTTGCTGCTGCCTTAGGATTTCTCTAAGCATCTCATCCTTAGGTGCCATTTTTCTGATACATTCCTGGATACTCCTTGTTTCATCCGTGATGGTAGCTTAGATGTTTGTCAAGCCTCGATCACCCTCCTTTCTGTTGGTATATTATCTTTGGGTGTTAGACTTAGGGTGGAGACCTCCATGCATTGTGAGGACCTTCTGTGTCTTCACATCTGCAGCTTCCATCTCTTCTTTGGACCAGCACACTATGCCAGCAGGGTATCTGATAACTGGCAGGGCATATGTATTGATGGCGTGGATTTAATTCTTCCCATTGTTCTGGCTCTTCGGGACCTGTCCTACCCTTTGATGGTATTTGGATGTTTCTGCTTTCCTCACATATATATAGTTTAATGGTTAAGTACACAGTTTATGACATGGTAGACTGAGGTTCAAATCCCGGCTCTGCCCTGTGGAAACAATAAATTATACCATGGCTCATAACACTATAATACCTACGTTAGATGGGCTGTTATACCGTAGTGGTTAAAGTACACAACCACCAACTTGGGAGACTTGAGACCAGTAGTGGTCCTTGGGCAAGACTACTAACACTACTTCAATAACCATGAGAGTGTCACAAACAAAGAGAGGCATGCCGGCATGGACGTCACCCGGATTAACAAGGTCTGCATCACATGTCGAGGAACCAGGACAATCAGATGAAAAATGGGCTACTGGAACAAAACATACATGGACAAGGCAATATATACAGTACAGACTAAAAGTTTGGACACACCTTCTCATTTAAAGATTTTTCTGTATTTTCATGACTATGAAAATTGTAAATTCACACTGAAGGCATCAAAACTATGAATTAACACATGTGGAATTATATACTTAACAGAAAAATGTGAAACAACTGAAAATATGTATTTTATTGTAGGTTCTTCAAAGTAGCCACCTTTTGCTTTGATGACTGCTTTGCACACTCTTGGCATTCTCTTGATGAGCTTCAAGAGGTAGTCACCGGGAATGGTTTTCACTTCACAGGTGTGCCCTGTCAGGTTTAATAAGTGGGATTTCTTGCCTTATAAATGGGGTTGGAACCATCAGTTGTGTTGAGCAGAAGTCTGGTGAATACACAGCCGATAGTCCTACTGAATAGACTATTAGAATTTGTATTATGGCAAGAAAAAAGCAGCTAAAACGAGTGGCCATCATTACTTTAAGAAATGAAGGTCAGTCAGTCCGAAAAATTGGGAAAACTTGGAAAGTTTCCCCAAGTGCAGTTGAAAAACCATCAAGCACTACAAAGAAACTGGCTCACATGAGGACCGCCCAAGGAAAGGAAGACCAATAGTCACCTCTGCTTCTGAGGATAAGTTTTTCCGAGTCACCAGCCTCAGAAATCACAGGTTAACAGCAGCTCAGATTAGAGACCAGGTCAATGCCACACAGAATTCTAGCAGCAGACACATCTCTAAAACAACTGTTAAGAGGAGACTTTGTGCAGCAGACCTTCATGGTAAAATAGCTGCTAGGAAACCACTGTTAAGGACAGGCAACAAGCAGAAGAGACTTGTTTGGGCTAAAGAACACAAGGAATGGACATTAGACCAGTGGGAATCTGTGCTTTGGTCTGATGAGTCCAAATTTGAGATCTTTAGTTCCAACCACCGTGTCTTTGTGCGAAGCAGAAAAGGTGAACGGATGGACTCTACATGCCTGGTTCCCACCGTGAAGCATGGAGGAGGAGGTGTGATGGTGTGGGGGTGCTTTGCTGGTGACACTGTTGGGGATTTATTCAAAATTGAAGGCATACTGAACCATCATGGCTACCACAGCATCTTGCAGCGGCATGCTATTCCATCCGGTTTGCGTTTAGTTGGACCATCATTTATTTTTCAACAGGACAATGACCCCAAACACACCTCTAGCCTGTGTAAGGGCTATTTGACCAAGAAGGAGAGTGATGCGGTACTACGCCAGATGACCTGGCCTCCACAGTCACCAGACCTGAACCCAATTGAGATGGTTTGGGGTGAGCTGGACCGCAGAGTGAAGGCAAAAGGGCCAACAAGATCTAAGCATCACTGGGAACTCCTTCAAGATTGTTGGAAGACCATTTCCGGTGACTACCTCTTGAAGCTCATCAAGAGAATGCCAAGAGTGTGCAAAGCAGTCATCAAAGCAAAAGGTGGCTACTTTGAAGAACCTAGAATGTAAGACATATTTTCAGTTGTATTACACTTTTTTTGTTAAAGGGACACTGTCACCTGAATTTGGAGGGAACAATCTTCAGCCATGGAGGTGGGGTTTTTGGGTGTTTGATTCACCCTTTCCTTACCCGCTGGCTGCATGCTGGCTGCAATATTGGATTGAAGTTCATTTTATGTCCTCCATAGTACATGCCTGCGCAAGGCAAGATTGTCTTGTGCAGGCGTGTACTACGGAGGACAGAGAATGAACTTCAATCCAATATTGCAGCCGGCATGCAACCAGCGGGTAAGGAAAGGGTGAATCAAACACCCAAAACCCCCGCCTCCATGGCTGAAGATTGTTCCCTCCAAATTCAGGTGACAGTGTCCCTTTAACTATATAATTCCACATGTGTTAATTCATAGTTTTGATGCCTTCAGTGTGAATTTACAATTTTCAAAGTCATGAAAATACAGAAAAATCTTTAAATGAGAAGGTGTGTCCAAACTTTTGGTCTGTACTGTATATTTTTATATATATTTATATAGCTAATTTTCTGCTTGATTAAAGGGAACCTGTCACCTGAATTTGGCGGGACTGGTTTTGGGTCATATGGGCGGAGTTTTGGGGTGTTTGATTCACCCTTTCCTTACCCGCTGGCTGCATGCTGGCCGCAATATTGGGTTGAAGTTCATACTGTGTCCTCCGTAGTACACGCCTGCGCAAGGCAATCTTGCCTTGCGTAGGCGTGTACTACAGAGGACAGAGAATGAACTTCAATCCAATATTTCGGCCAGCATGCAGCCAGCAGGTAAGGAAAGGGTGAATCAAACACCCAAAAACTCCGCCCATATGACCCAAAACCAGTCCCGCCAAATTCAGGTGACAGGTTCCCTTTAAGGACTGTCGCTGAGCGATTCCCAAACTCAAGATTAGAACGCAGTGCATGGACTGGCCATCGGCTCTACCTACCTGAGCATGACAGCTGCATGTGTTTCTATGAAGCTGTCATGCTCGGGTCAGGAGAGCCGCCGGCCAGTCTGTGCAACTCGTTCCAATCTCACTCTGATTTATTCGGTTGTCTGACTCTGCCCTTACTTCAGAATATAAAGTGAAGGAGGCTCCGTCTGTCAGTGCATCAATCAGCCCCATGCAGCATAATCGCATTAAGGTGATGATATACTGTGTCCTAATAGGACCTGACAAAAAAATGTCATCAGGTGTTCAGTAAGCATCTGTGAAACTGATAGGCATTAATTCTTTAATTTACAATGTATTTCAGAGAATTACAGAAGTGATCATATTTTTCTGTTACTTAGGCGGAACAAAAAAATTAAACTTAGTAAAGTTTTTTTTAATAAAAAGCCCCGTTACCCATAAAAAAAAGTCACAGTAAAAAAAAAAAACATTTTTGGTACTGCTGTAATCATACTAATTGAACAATACAGGTTCTGTAACTATTAATTTTTATGGAATAGTAAATGTTGAAACATTCCTACAAAATGCAATGGCAAAGTTGCTGTTTTTTCTGCATACCTGCAAAAAGATTAAAGGGAACCTGTCACCCCCAAAATCGAAGGTGAGCTAAGCTCACCAGTATCAGGGGCTTATCTATAGCATTCTGCAATGCTGTAGATAAGCCCCCAATGTATCCTAAAAGATGAGAAAAAGAGGTTAGATTATACTCACCCAGGGGCGGTCCCAGTCCCGGTCCGGTCTGATGGGTGTCGCGGTCCGGTCCGGCACCTCCCATCTTCATCAGATGATGTCCTCTTCTTGTCTTCACACTGTGGCGCAGGTGTACTTTGTCTGCCCTGTTGAGGACAGAGCAAAGTACTGCAGTGCGCAGGCGCCGGGCCTCTCAGACCTTTCCAGGCACCTACGCACTGCAGTACTTTGCTCTGTCCTCAACAAGGCAGACAAAGTATGCCTGAGCCAGTGTGAAGACAAGAAGAGGACGTCATTGTAAGAAGATGGGAGGCCCTGGACCAGACCGCGACGCCAATTGGACCAGAACCGGACCGGGCTCGCCCCTGGGTGAGTATAATATAACCTCTTTTTCTCATCTTTTAGGATACATCGGGGCTTATCTACAGCATTACAGAATGCATTACAGAATGCTGTAAATAAGCCCCTGATGCTGGTGGGCTTAGCTCACCTTCGATTTGGGGGATGACAGGTTCCCTTTAAGAACTTGAATCAATAGATATTATGTACCCCAAAATAGTACTGATATGTATACCTTTACCTACACAAATTAAGTTCTCACACAGCTATGTAGACAACAAATATAAAAAAAGGAAATGCCTTTGCGAATTCTGCATGGAAGAACACAACTTGTATCACAAAAAACAAGCCCGCGAACAACTATTTCAATGGAAAAATAAAAAAAAAGGTTATGGCTCTTGAAATGGAACAATGACAACAAAAAAAAATGTTTTGGTCATTAAGGTCCAACACACATGTGTTATTAGGGGGTAAAGTTATCACATAAGGAAATCTATTGGCGGCTGTAACCACAGAGCATTGTTGTTTGACCTGACTCTTAGGATTTTTTAATGGAAAACAGCATTATTAGTTTATATTATCTCGTAGACGGCTGTTTATTGTTTCGTTCTATGTCTACAAATCTCTAGTACACATACAATTTTATCATTCCATAGTTTACGTTACTTTAGCCAAGGTCAAGAATAAGAAACAAATGTGGTCAGATGATAACATAACCCAAGGTGGAGTTGTCCTTCAATGCACTGCTGAGCTTCATGTTCGGACCGAAGGTCGGACAAACTATTACTGACAAATTATTAACAAAAACTTCCAGGCGTTTGGATCATGATTTTAATATACTTTATTTAAAAAGTACACCATTTTAAATTATCTTGATATGGCAAAGCTGAAAATGAGGGTCACCAGCGTCTGCTGTCCAGCTGTAATGAGGTGTTGTGATAAAGTAATGAGGCTTTCGCGGCTGAATGAATTGCGGACTAGAAGAATATTCTTGTTTGGATTATCGTTTTGTTTTTTTTTTTTTTTTACTCCTCTCCGACAGTTTAAAGTCATGAAATGCTGATGTTTAGACTACATTTCGTCTCTTCTATATTGCACCAATCATCTCAGTTCACAGTTTATCCAGGTGTGTAGCATGCCATGAAGTCAATGCAGTCAATGTCACCTGGAGATATAGACCATTAGAAGAGATAGCAGCATTGTTATGGGCTTGGAAGAGATGCCAAAGGCTCCACCACATTCTCTGGCATTTTCCTAAAGGATAAAAGGGAGACAGGTGAACAAAAAATTGTATTTTTGGATTACTGGATAAAATGAGACTAATACCATACATATTTAAATAGGTAAAAAGTAGAGACATACTGTAGCTATATGTAAAAATACAAAACTCATAAGCTTATTGTAAAATAATTGGCTGGTATGGAAAGTGTTAACTAAAGTGGTCGCCTTTGGATAAAAAATGGTTGTATATTACGTACTGGGGTTGCCTGGCCTTAGGCTAGAAGTCTACAGTCACTCCGTGAGACTGCAAACTTGTGAATCCTCACATCGCACGAACAATGTTCATTATCAGGATTCTCCTGTGCCGAAACGGTGGTCATGTGACAAGTATGCAAATTGGAAACTTGTGGCCATATTCCGACTAGGCATGACTGGCCTAATACACTTGCATTCAGTGAGGCTGCACCCATCTAGTCGGCACGTGACCACATGTATGCAAAGCGCTCCTGACACCGGAGAATCCTCAAAGTGCACAGTGTGCGCAATGTGAGAATTCACAAGTCTGCAGTCACATCGAGCCACTACAGACATGTAGCTTAAGACTGGGCAACCCCTTTAAAGACTCCGCTTGATGATTACAATAATATGCAGTGGTGCTAGGAAATTGCTCTGCCTTCTTCTCAAGCCACATGGATTGCCGTTCCACAGTCAATAGCCAAGTATATGATCACCCAGAAAGCAGAGGGAAGACAGATTTTTGCTCTCCAGGTGCCGCTGCCACTTTATTCTTAGGGTATCGTCACACAGTAGCACTTTTGTCGCTACGACGGTACGATTCGTGACGTTCCAGCGATATCCATACGATATCGCTGTGTCTGACACGCAGCAGCGATCAGGGATCCTGCTGAGAATCATACGTCGTAGCAGATCGTTTGGAACATTCTTTCGTCGCTGGATCTCCCGCTGTCATCGCTAGATCGGTGTGTGTGACACCGATCTAGCGATGCGTTCGCTTGTAACCAGTGTAAACATCGGGTTACTAAGCGCAGGGCCGTGCTTAATAACCCGATGTTTACCCTGGTTACCAGCGTAAATGTAAAAAAAAACAAACAGTACATACTTACATTCCGGTGTCCGTCAGGTCCCTTGCCGTCTGCTTCCCGCACTCACTGACTGCCGGCCGTAAAGTGAAAGCAGAGCACAGCGGTGACGTCACCGCTGTGCTGTGCTTTCACTTTACGGCCGGCAGTCAGTGAGTGCGGGAAGCAGACGGCAAGGGACAGACACCGGAATGTAAGTATGTACTGTTTGTTTGTTTTTTCGCTGGTAACCAGGGTAAACATCGGGTTACTAAGCGCGGTCCTGCGCTTAGTAACCCGATGTTTACCCTGGTTACCCGGGGACCTCGGCATCGTTGGTCGTTGGAGAGCTGTCTGTATGACAGCTCTCCAGCGACCACACTATGAGTTACCAACGATCACGGCCAGGTCGTATCGCTGGTCGTGATCGTTGGTAAATCGTATAGTGTGACGGTACCCTTAAGGTACCTTCACACCAAACGACGCTGCAGCGATGCAGACAACGATCCGGATCGCTGCAGCGTCGCTGTTTGGTCGCTGGAGAGCTGTCACACAGACAGCTCTCCAGCGACCAACGATGCCGGTAACTAGGGTAAACATCGGGTTACTAAGCGCAGGGCCGCGCTTAGTAACTCGATGTTTACCCTGGATACCATCCTAAAAGTAAAAAAAACAAACGCTTCATACTTACCTTCCGCTGTCTGTCCCCGGCGCTCTGCTTCTCTGTACTGACTGTGAGCACAGCGGCCAGAAAGCAGAGCAGTGACGTCACCGCTCTGCTTTCCGGCCGCTGTGCTCACAGTGAGTGCAGGAAAGCACAGCGCCGGAGGACAGACAGCGGAAGGTAAGTATGAAGCGTTTGTTTCTTTACTTTTAGAATGGTATCCAGGGTAAACATCGGGTTACTAAGCGCGGCCCTGCTCTTAGTAACCCGATGTTTACCCTGGTTACCAGCGAAGACATCGCTGAATCGGTGTCACACACGCCGATTCATGTTATGTTTGCTAATGACAGGTGTTATGAAGGCAATCCAGAAACACAGTGTGCTTAGCGATCAGAGCGCACACAGTGATCTGACAAATACCCAAAAATACAAGAACGAGCTCTGAGACGTGGAAACTCTGTAGACTGCACACCTGATCCTATCCTAAACACAACTAAAAGCGGCTGTGGATTGCGCCTAACAACTACCTAGGCAACTCGGCACAGCCTAAGAAACTAGCTAGCCTGAAGATAGAAAAATAGGCCTGACTTGCCCCAGAGAAATTCCCCAAAGGAAAAGGCAGCCCCCCACATATAATGACTGTGAGTAAGATGAAAAGACAAAACGTAGGGAAGAAATAGATTCAGCAAAGTGGGGCCCGCTATTCTAGGACAGAGCGAGGACAGTAAAGCGAACTTTGCAGTCTACAAAAAACCCTAAAGCAAAACCACGCAAAGGGGGCAAAAAAAACCCACCGTGCCGAACTAACGGCACGGCGGTACACCCTTTGTGTCTCAGAGCTTCCAGCAAAACAAAAGACAAGCTGGACAGAAAAAAAGCAACAAAAAAGCAAAAAGCACTTAGCTATACAGAGCAGCAGGTCACAGGAACAATCAGGAGAAGCTCAGATCCAACACTGAAACATTGACAAGGAGCAAGGATAGCAGCATCAGGCGGAGTTAAGTAATGAAGCAGTTAACGAGCTCACCAGAACACCTGAGGGAGGAAGCTCAGAAGCTGCAGTACCACTTGTGACCACAGGAGTGAATTCAGCCACAGAATTCACAACAGTACCCCCCCCTTGAGGAGGGGTCACCGAACCCTCACCAGAGCCCCCAGGCCGACCAGGATGAGCCGCATGAAAGGCACGAACAAGATCGGAAGCATGAACATCAGAGGCAAAAACCCAGGAATTATCTTCCTGAGCATAACCCTTCCATTTAACCAGATACTGGAGTTTCCGTCTAGAAACACGAGAATCCAAAATCTTCTCCACAATATACTCCAATTCCCCCTCCACCAAAACCGGGGCAGGAGGCTCAACAGATGGAACCATAGGTGCCACGTATCTCCGCAACAACGACCTATGGAATACATTATGTATGGAAAAGGAGTCTGGGAGGGTCAAACGAAAAGACACAGGACTGAGAACCTCAGAAATCCTATACGGACCAATAAAACGAGGTTTAAATTTAGGAGAGGAAACATTCATAGGAATATGACGAGAAGATAACCAAACCAGATCCCCAACACGAAGTCGGGGACCCACACGGCGTCTGCGATTAGCGAAAAGTTGAGCTTTCTCCTGGGACAAGATCAAATTGTCCACTACCTGAGTCCAGATCTGCTGCAACCTATCCACCACAGAATCCACACCAGGACAGTCCGAAGACTCAACCTGTCCTGAAGAGAAACGAGGATGGAACCCAGAATTGCAAAAAAATGGAGAAACCAAGGTAGCCGAGCTGGCCCGATTATTAAGGGCGAACTCAGCCAACGGCAAAAAGGACACCCAATCATCCTGGTCTGCAGAAACAAAACATCTCAGATATGTTTCCAAGATCTGATTGGTTCGTTCGGTCTGGCCATTAGTCTGAGGATGGAAAGCCGAGGAAAAGGATAGGTCAATGCCCATCCTACCACAAAAGGCTCGCCAAAACCTTGAAACAAACTGGGAACCTCTGTCAGAAACAATATTCTCAGGAATGCCATGCAACCGAACCACATGCTGAAAGAACAAAGGTACCAAATCAGAGGAGGAAGGCAGTTTAGCCAAGGGCACCAGATGGACCATTTTAGAAAAGCGATCACAGACCACCCAAATGACTGACATCTTTTGAGAAACGGGAAGGTCAGAAATGAAATCCATCGAAATATGTGTCCAAGGCCTCTTTGGGACCGGCAAGGGCAAAAGCAACCCACTGGCACGAGAACAGCAGGGCTTAGCCCTAGCACAAATCCCACAGGACTGCACAAAAGTACGTACATCCCGTGACAGAGATGGCCACCAGAAGGATCTAGCCACTAACTCTCTAGTACCAAAGATTCCAGGATGACCAGCCAACACCGAACAATGAAGTTCAAAGATAAGTTTATTAGTCCACCTATCAGGGACGAACAGTTTCTCTGCTGGACAACGATCAGGTTTATTCGCCTGAAATTTTTGCAGCACCCGCCGCAAATCAGGGGAGATGGCAGACACAATGACTCCTTCCTTGAGGATACCCGCTGGCTCAGATGAACCCGGAGAGTCGGGCACAAAACTCCTAGACAGAGCATCCGCCTTCACATTTTTAGAGCCCGGAAGGTACGAAATCACAAAGTCGAAGCGGGCAAAAAATAACGACCAACGGGCCTGTCTAGGATTCAAGCGCTTGGCAGACTCGAGATAAGTCAAGTTCTTATGATCAGTCAATACCACCACGCGATGCTTAGCTCCTTCAAGCCAATGACGCCACTCCTCGAATGCCCACTTCATGGCCAGCAACTCTCGATTGCCCACATCATAATTACGCTCAGCGGGCGAACACTTCCTGGAAAAGAAAGCACATGGTTTCATCACTGAGCAATCAGAACCTCTCTGTGACAAAACAGCCCCTGCTCCAATCTCAGAAGCATCAACCTCGACCTGGAACGGAAGAGAAACATCTGGCTGACACAACACAGGGGCAGAACAAAAACGACGCTTCAACTCCTGAAAAGCTTCCACAGCAGCAGAAGACCAATTAACCAAATCAGCACCCTTCTTGGTCAAATCGGTCAATGGTTTGGCAATGCTAGAAAAATTACAGATGAAGCGACGATAAAAATTAGCAAAGCCCAGGAACTTTTGCAGACTTTTCAGAGATGTCGGCTGAATCCAATCCTGGATGGCTTGGACCTTAACTGGATCCATCTCGATAGTAGAAGGGGTAAAGATGAACCCCAAAAATGAAACTTTCTGCACACCGAAGAGACACTTTGATCCCTTCACAAACAAAGAGTTAGCACGCAGGACCTGAAAAACCATTCTGACCTCCTTCACATGAGACTCTCAATCATCTGAGAAGATCAAAATGTCATCCAAGTAAACAATCAGGAATTTATCCAGATACTCACGGAAGATGTCATGCATTAAAGACTGAAACACAGATGGAGCATTGGCAAGTCCGAACGGCATCACTAGATACTCAAAATGACCCTCGGGCGTATTGAATGCAGTTTTCCATTCATCTCCTTGCCTGATTCTCACCAGATTATACGCACCACGAAGATCTATCTTAGTGAACCAACTCGCCCCCTTAATCCGAGCAAACAAGTCAGATAACAATGGCAAGGGATACTGAAATTTGACAGTGATCTTATTAAGAAGGCGGTAATCAATACACGGTCTCAGCGAACCATCCTTCTTGGCTACAAAGAAGAACCCTGCTCCCAGTGGTGATGACGATGGGCGAATATGTCCCTTCTCCAGGGATTCCTTCACATAACTGCGCATAGCGGCGTGTTCGGGCACGGATAAATTAAATAATCGACCTTTAGGGAATTTACTACCAGGAATCAAATTGATAGCACAATCACAATCCCTATGCGGAGGTAGAGCATCGGACTTGGGCTCTTCAAATACATCCTGATAATCAGACAAGAACTCTGGGACCTCAGAAGGGGTGGATGACGAAATCGACAAAAATGGAACATCACCATGTACCCCCTGACAACCCCAGCTGGATACCGACATGGAATTCCAATCCAATACTGGATTATGGGTTTGTAGCCATGGCAACCCCAACACGACCACATCATGCAGATTATGCAACACCAGAAAGCGAATAACTTCCTGATGTGCAGGAGCCATGCACATGGTCAGCTGGGCCCAGTATTGAGGTTTATTCTTGGCCAAAGGTGTAGCATCAATTCCTCTCAATGGAATAGGACACCGCAAAGGCTCCAAGAAAAACCCACAACGTTTAGCATAATCCAAATCCATCAGATTCAGGGCAGCGCCCGAATCCACAAACGCCATGACAGAAAATGACGACAAAGAGCATATCAAGGTAATGGACAGAAGGAATTTGGACTGTACAGTACCAATGACGGCAGACCTAGCGGACCGCTTAGTGCGCTTAGGACAATCAGAAATAGCATGAGTGGAATCACCACAGTAGAAACACAGACCATTCAGACGTCTGTATTCCTGCCGTTCAACTCTAGTCATAGTCCTATCGCACTGCATAGGCTCAGGTTTAACCTCAGGCAGTACCGCCAAATGGTGCACAGATTTACGCTCGCGCAAGCGTAGACCGATCTGAATGGCCAAAGACAAAGACTCATTCAAACCAGCAGGCATAGGAAATCCCACCATGACATCCTTAAGAGCCTCAGAGAGACCCTTTCTGAACAAAGCTGCCAGCGCAGATTCATTCCACTGAGTGAGTACTGACCATTTCCTACATTTCTGACAATATACTTCTATATCATCCTGACCCTGGCACAAAGCCAGCAAATTTTTCTCAGCCTGATCCACTGAATTAGGCTCATCGTACAGCAATCCGAGCGCCAGGAAAAACGCATCGACACTACTCAATGCAGGGTCTCCTGGCGCAAGAGAAAATGCCCAGTCTTGAGGGTCGCCGCACAAAAAAGAAATAATAATCAAAACCTGTTGAATAGGATTACCAGAAGAATGAGGTTTCAAGGCCAGAAATAGCTTACAATTATTTTTGAAACTTAGAAACTTAGTTCTATCTCCAAAAAACAAATCAGGAATAGGAATTCTTGGTTCTAACATAGATTTCTGATCAATAGTATCTTGATTTTTTTGTACATTTATAACGAGATTATCCATTGAAGAGCACAGAGCCTGAATATCCATGTCCACACCTGTGTCCAGAATCACCCAAATGTCTTGGGGAAAAAAAAAAAGTGAACACAGAGCAGAAAAAAAAAAAAAAAAATGATGTCAGAACTTTTTCTTTCCCTCTATTGAGAATCATTAGTTTGGCTCCTTGTACTGTTATGTTTGCTAATGACAGGTGTTATGAAGGCAATCCAGAAACACAGTGTGCTTAGCGATCAGAGCGCACACAGTGATCTGACAAATACCCAAAAATACAAGAACGAGCTCTGAGACGTGGAAACTCTGTAGACTGCACACCTGATCCTATCCTAAACACAACTAAAAGCGGCTGTGGATTGCGCCTAACAACTACCTAGGCAACTCGGCACAGCCTAAGAAACTGGCTAGCCTGAAGATAGAAAAATAGGCCTGACTTGCCCCAGAGAAATTCCCCAAAGGAAAAGGCAGCCCCCCACATATAATGACTGTGAGTAAGATGAAAAGACAAAACGTAGGGAAGAAATAGATTCAGCAAAGTGGGGCCCGCTATTCTAGGACAGAGCGAGGACAGTAAAGCGAACTTTGCAGTCTACAAAAAACCCTAAAGCAAAACCACGCAAAGGGGGCAAAAAAACCCACCGTGCCGAACTAACGGCACGGCGGTACACCCTTTGCGTCTCAGAGCTTCCAGCAAAACAAAAGACAAGCTGGACAGAAAAAAAGCAACAAAAAAGCAAAAAGCACTTAGCTATACAGAGCAGCAGGTCACAGGAACAATCAGGAGAAGCTCAGATCCAACACTGAAACATTGACAAGGAGCAAGGATAGCAGCATCAGGCGGAGTTAAGTAATGAAGCAGTTAACGAGCTCACCAGAACACCTGAGGGAGGAAGCTCAGAAGCTGCAGTACCACTTGTGACCACAGGAGTGAATTCAGCCACAGAATTCACAACAGATTCAGCGATGTCAGCGGGAGAGCCAGCGACCAAAGAAAGGTCTGGCCTTCTAGCCCCGACCAACGACATCACAGCAGGATTCTGATCGCTGCTGTGTGTCACACTGAACGATATCGCTAGCGAGGACGCTGCAACGTCACGGATCGCTAGCAATATCGTTTAGTGTGAAGGTACCTTAAGTTGTCACAACAGCTAGTCCTCCATAGGTCATTAGTGGCCAAATCAAGTGAGATTCGACCAATGTATTTCCTTAAACAAACCTTTTAACTACAGTAAGGAGACGAGTAGAATTGTGTGGAACTGACTCTTTCCATTGTTTGAATGTTAAAAATAATTATTATAGGGGTTGAAAAAAGATAACTGCCATCTATCGAAAATGGCACCTGCACGGCCAATAGGTTGTGTTTGATGTTCCAGCTCAGCACCACTCACTTCATACCTGTAGTGCAGTTTCTGAAAGAAAATATCCAGATTTTTGTCTTCATGGACAACCCCTTTTTTCACTCTGGTGTGGAGTCCATTTTCCAGTCTAGGGACTATGCTGTGGTTTTTGTATTACTTTGGGGTTTGTATAGGCTAGAACATGAACTGCAAACCACAACTAAATTTGAATCAAGAGGGACCCTGTGTTTTCACATTTTGAAATGTGTTGCTAATCTGTAGATCTATCAATGAAGATTTCAGCTCATGCATTATTGTAATTGGAGCTTAGGCTATAATAATGAACTGGACTATGGAGCTTGCATTCTGGTAGTAGGGGAAATGTTCTCAACTATCTCCCCTTTTTTTTCTCCTGATCAGTCTAAAGAATCCCTTGAGCCCAGAAATTTACAAAGACCATGTAGCAACTCTTAATTTCAGTCACTCCCTTATAACTTCCCAGTAGAGATGTACAGATCACTTCCCGCAACCGGTCCATGGTCCAGGTTAGTGCTATTTGGTTGGTAACAGCAGCTGTGTGAATTTCCTAAGCTACCAGGTTCCCTTGTGCAGCATTCGACAGCCTGGCGTGACATCATCTGTGTGGCATAATGTTTCTCCAGTCCAGCTAATCATAAGCCAAGTCTGGGATCGTGGAGGATAAAGAAAGTCACACAGCGCCTGTCCATAACCAGAGAGCACTGACCTGGAATGTGAATGTACGAAGCGATCCGCTCATCTCTACTTCCCAGTACAGAGACAGAGTGACTCTTGTAACTTACTTCTGGATGGAATCCATGGCAGGATTCTGGCCGCCTTCGTATCTTCTGGGATTTTAAACGTTCACATTTTAGGGATTCATTGTGTACAGTGGAGTTAAGAAAAAAGATTTAATAAATCCAAGTAAATCCAGTTCTGCACTATGAATGAGAGCAGGACAAGAGCAAAATTGGTAGAGGATGTTGGCAAACTCATATGAAAGTCTCTATATCGTGTCCATGAAGGGGAAAACTTTGCGTGAGAACAGTCATAATACTGCCCAAATATTTATGCCTAATACAGTCTACATTATACCACCATCCATTATGTCGGGCAAAGGAGAACCATGGCTAATTAGCCATATTAAAGAAAAACATGGAGGACATCCAGATGTCCTGACATTCGCAGGCATAGAAGAGTTACTTTACTCCCTCGGGGAGACAATTTGCATGAATTACTTTTAAGGCAGGAAGCGAAGTGGATTATGCGTACAAGTGCAATGGGCCCGGGGGGATTTAATGATAGAGTGGATATGTCCATTTTTTGTGAAAGAAGTTTGGATAAAACTTTCTGATGGAAATGTGTCAATCTTTGGTAAAAGAGGCTGCTATAAAGATCGGGGGATTATGTTAGAGGGAAGCCCCTGAAGGTAGCGCATTTACACTTGAGCTTTTTGTTATGAGTATTATTAAGATCTTTTTTGCTATGAATGCATTTCCTCATATGTTGCAGGGAATCCAGCACTAGGAGTGTTGAAGTAATTTTAATATTTTTTTAAGGAATTTCATTGCATGGTGGGAGGTGAATTTGGAGGAAGGTGTTTACCTGAGCCAGGGTATTTCTTCCTCTGTCATATCCTCTGACACATTGACCTGTGGAAGTGCCATTTAGCGCGAAACGGCCGTCATCAGCACTAGCTCGCACATCCATTAACCCATTCTCCTGGCCATGATGTTTTAATCATCTGAATAAAGCTTGGAATTTTAAAAGGATCGGTGAGTGCTATCCATTTTCTCAGCTTTCAATATTTATTATGATGTTTTTCTGGAAGAGCACTCGGAATCCCAAGGTGCAGCCGACACCTATCCATAACACATGTGAATCAAGAGTTCCACCATGTGGCGGTGCCGTCATCTTTTTCTCCATTGAAATACTATATTTTTGATAACCAGCCAAGATAAAGCTGACAGTTGAGGGATGCAGGCTGCAGCTATCTGCTTTAGCTTGACCGGTTATCAAAAACGCCTTTTTAAAAATTATGGCACATTTACACTTTTGGCATATGGCTAAAATTTGTCAGACTGATATTGACCACACCCCTCTTGCTAATATAGATTGGTGTAAAAAGTTGCAAATGATTGTGCAAATATGGAAATGGAGGTTTTGTGGTGTTGCCATATGTTTAATATAAAGTAAAAAGACTATTGAAAATTTGCACTGCATATTTGAATGTCACAGAGTAGACTTAATTTTTTTAGGAACTTGTTAATGGTCATTTTATATATCATATATTTATAGAATGCTAATGTAATATTTTATGTACCAGCTGATAATTGAGTATGCCTAAGACAACGTGCAAACATTCTAAAATAGATAGATAGATGATAGCAAAGGATATATCTTATTTCAATAGGTGCCATAGTGATTGGGGGCACATTGCTACAGCTGCAGACATTGTCCACCACGACCATGAAGAGATTGCTGCTGGGAATTTGTTGAATTACAAATGACCTGAAAAAAAACACATAAAAATGTTTGGCTGAAGCAATGACTTAAAAGAAGTATCAAATGGAAGTTATACTAATGGAGTTGTCTCCACTCCTTTCCAGAAGTAATCATCCCTGGCTCCTAAAGCCCCCTGATGTTGATCATTGATGAGGGCTACGGATTTCCCTCATAAGACATATGATAAAAGCAAAATATAAGGCAGTGGCAACTATTAGGTGCTGCAAGTGCAAGGAGGAGACAAGTTAGGTCCAAGTAGTGTGAAACCTTTTATTCTACTACGCATTTCAAGGATGGTCTGTCCTCTTCATCAAGACTATACAGGCAAATATACACGGTAAGGTGTGATATATATACAGTATATGTATTTTTTCCCAGGTTTATAGTGTGAGGTCTGTATATATATATATAGCTTTTATTTGCTAATTGCAATTGTAATAATTGGGTGACCAGTGAAATTTTGTATGTATTTTGATGTCACAACCTGCCTGTATAAAGGCTGATGGAGATTTTTGGACTGTATACACCTGATGAAAAGGATGGACAGTCCTTGACACGCGCAGTGGCAAAAAAGGTTTTTATCCTACCTGAACCTCACTTGTCTCCTCCTTGCAGTGACCAGTAGATTCATTTTCCCTTTTTTCCCCTTCCTTTATTCATCCCGATCTGTGCTTTCACAAGTAGGAGCCTGTGGTTGGTGCAGCAGCTATCTAGGAGAGCTTGCCTGTTCATGCCAGTGTTGTGAATGGTTAGCACAACCTCCTTAGGTGAGCACCTCTTACATTGTTCTAATTCATTTGGTTGACACATTGAACACATTTCTTTGCTTTTCCTACTTTAAGACATAGGGTTTATCACAACATTGAATTAAAGAAAAAACATTGCGATTACAGGAGTATGCAACTTTAACAAAATTCTGGAAAGTGAGCCAAGACTAATAAAAAATTGGAAATTTCTGAAAGACTTTTGTTTGACAATTGTTTTCGAATTTTTTCAAATTTTTGCACAATTTGAAAATAGCCCCCTCCACTACACAGTAGAACAATGTCAACTAAACTTGTCAATTTTAGCACAATCCTCTGACTATCTTGTCTGTAAAGGAGGGTCCCAATTTTGTACTGATGGCGGATGTCTCGGAAAAGTTGGATAAAAATATGTTGGATTTCCTCATGCCCTATCCTTTGTTCTCACGGTATATAAATTGCTACCCAAAGTATCACTCTGTTGCTTAAAGTGCTATCAGATATCCGCTCAGTGGCTCCATTGGGGCTTAGATTAGTACCCCCCACAAAAATGGGATTTGGGCATATGTGCCAACGAACCATTGACTTTAATGGTGCCGCTCTGTAGTGTATCATTTCGGGAGTGTCCAGCTCTTGGAGGCGGACACCCGGATGTAGTAGACTGCGTCTGGGTTTCCGCCTCTAGTAGGCGTATATGCCGAAAAATGATGCACGACACAACACATGTTCGATGTGATGGCACCGTTATAGTCAGTGTCCGTGTTGGCGCATACGCCCGAATCCCATTTTGTGGGGGTTCGACTGTAAGCCCCAACGAAGCCAGTGAGTGGGTGCCTGGACACAGTATGAAACTATTCTTATTCCAATTTCTACTTTGAAAACTCGTGCAAATTAGATATAAATTGGTGGAGTTGAGAAAGCTAAACCATAACCATTGTGCAGAATAGTCAAAATGGTGGAAAAGGTTTCCGAAACGATTTCATTGACCTATTTGTTTTTATTTAGAATGGTCATTATAGGAGAACATTCATTTCATCTTGTTGTCTTAAAAAATTGAATAAGCTTGCATTTAATAAACATATTGAAAATTTTCTCTGACAAAAAAAACAAAACTAGCAAAATTTTGTAAAAAAATATGTTTTTGGTGACAATGAATTTCAACTTCATGTGATTTATTTAGACATTAAGGAAAACAAACAGGAAACAATGCGATATTAGCAGATTACATTCCACGTTTTTTATTAACGTTTGCCTTCCCCACCTGCAAGTTCTCCATAAGAGCCAAAAACAAACTTAAAAAGATGAAGGAGGTTAAGAAAATAAAAAAATAAAAAATAAAATGCCAGCCGGAGGCTTTTCAATTTGAATAAGTGATAGCAATCCTGTTGTGCTCATTTTTCTGGCACTGCATTTTGCAATTTGCAAATTTTGAGCTTTCACAGTCGTTTTATTAGATTGGTTTGGCAGGCTCAAGTGGCACTTGGTAAGCAGATTTTAATCACAAACAAATGTACCTGCTGACATTGATATGCAGAACATACACTTTGCCTGTTTGTTGTACCACGCACCGCCTAATCTATAGGCTTTGAACCTAAGCATACGAAAGGGATTTTAGGAATGTTGGGCATCACCAATTGGAAGTTTGCTCTTTATAATGAGCTTCCATCAGTAGTTGATTAATCAAATGACAATAGTTTTGTCCAAAATCTATCACCAAAAAGCCATCTAAACACTCATGTCCACATAAATGCCCATCATCTAATTAATTTAGGATATTTCAAATCCAGGTATGAATAAATGGATACCAGCGATATGGTAATGCCTGACCACCTCTTCATTAAATAATATTAAGGTAAGAAAATTCAGAACTATCTGTATAGTTTGTAACTGTTTTTAATTTGCCATTCACATTTTTATAATCGCCAATTTGGGGTTGTTCCAGGACGAAAGTGGCTGGGTTCAAGTAAACCACACCCATTTTAATCAAAGGTGGCTTGATGGCATTTCTGGGTAGACTTGGGCATTTCCAGGTGGGATTTAAAAAGATGTCGAGTGAAAACAAATTATCACCTATCCACAGGATAGATGATTTCTTATTGCTCTGTGGTGGACCACTAATCGCCAGAATGAGGCACTTTTATCCGTGTTAGAATGAGTATCCATGTGCATGCTCAATCATTTTCCCTATAGGTCTGCTCTCGGCTTTTTTCGTCAGCCCTATAGGGGATGAATGGAGGAGGGGTTGGCCATTAGATTATCTGCTTCACTTTATAATGGGGATAAAAGTACTTCTTTGGGATAAAAAAATTTCCATTCTGCAGATCGGTGCAAGTCCCTTCTATCGGACCTCAATTGATCAGTTAGTTATCACCTATCCTGAGGAAAGGTGATAACTTGTCTTCACTGGATAACCCCTTCCAAAGTCCCTATTCTGACAGCACCAATGTTCTTGATGAGGAACCAGTTGCATATAAGCAGTCTGGATAGTTAATTTGGGTAGTTAAAATCTCCCATGATCAGTGTGTCGCACTTTTGTGAGAACAGAAACATCTGATGTAAATAGAGTTCATCCATATCTTCAGTCTGTCCAGGTGGCCTATAAAAACACCTACTGTACAATAGTGCCCTTTCTTTTTTCTCTCCTTGAATTCTTAGTTTCTGCAGAGCTACCAGTTTCAGAAGCTTGGATCTCTGTGGAGATATACATTTTTGTACCATAAAATGCAACACTTCCTCCCCTATTGTTAATCTTGTTTCTAATAAATAAGTTGAAGTTCTCAAGGTTTCTATTCCAATCGTGTATCATCCCACCAAGTCTCAGTGGTGCCTATAACATAATATCTATCTTCCTGTATTAGCAGCTCCAATTCTCCTTGTTTGTTTCCCATGCTCTGTGCATTTGTATAGACACATTTTAGTTTGTAGTCGTTTTCTCTTGCTCCTGTATTTTCATTCAGAATTTGCTGTTTTTGTTCTTTATTTCTACTTCAAATAGCAGGGTTCTCAAAAGAATTCATTAGCTGCATACTTTTACATGGCCATATATTTCCCATTCCATATTTCTCATCTAGCTCTCCTGATGAGTGTGGCAAGACATCTACCAAATATGTGTTTCCTGTTTTCGTAAATTGCAACCCATCTCCAGCAAAAAGTCCATGATACAGGTTATTCACTCCATTGTCAAGAGACCCAAAACATTTCTCATGGTACCATCAATGTAGTCAGTTCTTCACCTGTAGAATCATAGTCAATCTCCTTGGTCCTTGCTCATCCAAGTCAACTTACTAAAAATTGGTATATGAAGTTGCCGATAGGGAAGAACCCGTGCAAGTCCATACCTTTAACAACCCTGCTGTTGTCTTCGGTCTTGGGAGACCGATTTTGAACTTTGGTATTTTTTGGGGTGTTCAAGATGCGGTTCTGAAACTTGTGGTTGATTGACTTAAATGAGGATCGGCCACGGGTTTCAGAGCCGCATCTTGAATATTTTAAAGAATATTGAAGTTCAAGGTCGGTCGTTTTTGACCGAAGACAACAGCGGGGTTAAAGTGTGCTAAAATTATAGTTGCGTTTTGGTCCATGTTCGATGTAAAATTAGAGTAAAGGGGAAATTATACCTTTGTCAGTGACGTAGGTAGGTGTTCCTTCATCAAAATTTTAGTTGGCTGCCCTAGCCCCCTATCTAAGTTAACAGGGAAAGACAGAATGATTTGTTGGCGCCACTTCTTGTTACTCAGAAATGTAGAAGGAATGTTGCAACAGATAGAAAGCCTCACACATGGAGCAGAAGATGGACTGAGAAGAAGAAGGATAATTTTTAGCCCCCTAACTCTTGGGCTATGAAATATTCCTATTTCTAGCTTTATTTTCCTTTTTTACTATAAAATTAAAGTTCTCCGTACTGTTAAGACGCACACTAATCAATCACCGTGGACACCTGCTTGCTTGGCACACGTCCTTCTTCATAAAGGTAATAGTAAAGGGTCTATATCTGATCCATGGCGGTACACGCCAAATATAGAATCAAGTTTAATTTTGTTTATTTTGTGGTAAATAAAAATATGTCTAAACTCTCACATGGGTCAGGTTATTCATCCGTGCACCAAGTCTTTATAAGCATGAATAACATTTCAGATATGTGGACAGAGGGTGCATTTACTTCATTGTCCAGCAAATACAAACACCGGTCACACATCACAAGTTCACCCCTCGGTAGTTAAAGGTGTATTGTATTTTTAAAAAATGACATGTTTTTAACTTAAAAATAAGGAGAAATTAAATTTTATACATTGCTTTTCTTTATCACTTTTTTCTTTACTGGTGCATGTATAAAATAATGTCAACAGCTACTGTAGCTCTAGGGTGGCCATGGCAGAATCAGTCATCTAGTTCTCCATGGACATCCGATCCATGGAAGTCCACAAACAGATAAATTCAGCAACTTGTTGTCGACTGTCAAGTATTCTTGGTTTCATTTCAGAACATATCACAAGAAACAAGTTCATACATTTTCTCTCTCATTTTTCAGACATAAAACTTTAGGTCTTGTTTTTTTCTGACACGTGCCAATTTGAAGCTTTAGAAAATGTTTAGGATAAGTCATCCATGTTTGAACCGAAAATTCAAAAAAATACAGAAATTACCTGTTGTTTAAATCAGGTTTTTATGATACATGGATTTTTTTAAAGTGTCAACTTTATTTCACATTGTTATTTTTATTTAAAAAAAACCCTCAAAGTTAGTAATCTTGCATTTTACATGCTGGCAACTGAGATTTTTTCAGACCCATACCACCTGTATTTTCAGGAAGAGTTTTCAGCAGTCACATTATCATCAGAGGCATGTGAGGTAAAACCTCTATATAGAGGTGATAACACAGAATCGATCAATCAACATTGCCAATGATACAGTAGCAAAGTTTTGTAAGATGGATTTACAATTTTTTTTTTCGAGGATGTTGGATATTTTTTTTTCAAAAGTCGGCAAATCTTTTACGGTGCCTTTACTATAGCCATCCACCACATCCCTTTCCCCGCCCAATACATTCACATTGACACTTATTAACTAATGATTTTTAGATATTGAAATAATTTATTGTTAGTATAAAAGGGTTGTCCAACATTAGGTTAAACGTTTACAGTCATTCTATGTGACTGCAGACTTGTGGATACTCACATTGCGCGCACTGCGGGCTGTACGGATTCTCCTGTGCCGGTGCTGAGAGTGGGCAGTCTTGTGAATAACATTTGTATACTTCGGGCCACATTCCAACTAGACTGCGTCTGGCTTTGCTCGATACGCTTGCATTGGGCGTGGCCGCACAGTCTAGTTGGCATGTGACCGCATGTATGGAAATCACATAATTGTGGTCATGCACCCGTCGATCCAGGCGCTGGTACCAGAGAATACAAACAGCACACAGGGCACACAATATAAGCATTTACAAGTCTACAGTCACATAGAGTGACTGTAGATTTGCGGCCCAAGGCAGGGCAACCCATTTAAGAGCTAAGACAACCTCAAATTTTTGTCTCTGCCGTTTTCAGGTTCTGTTTTTTTTCTAATGATGGAACATCACTTTTTCAAAAAAGTCAAAAATAAAATTGAAAAGAAGTTAATTTTTTTTGGCATAATAAAATATCCTAAACATGTGCAATTTGCCCAAATTGAATATCTCGCTGTGCTGAATATAACACTCGGGGCACATTTGGAGGAACTGTACAACATTATATAAAAGTACCCAGCTACAATTGAGCCAAACTTACATCACTGAACTGTAGTATATGTGGTTTTGTGGATTTCTATGTGGGTGAGAAGAGGCCATTCAAGGGAAGGAAAAATAATTCCCATTTTTCAAGGCAATTTCATAAGAAGCTGAAATACCTCACAGTGTTATAAATAAATCAGAACTGCTCAATTAAAAAAAAAAAAAAAATATTTCGTACATTCAGCCAATTCTTGACAGAAACCAGTTCTCCTTTTTTGAAAGGTATTTGTTGAGTGTAACCATAAAATTATAATAATAGCGTGTTTAGAGATAATATATTTCAGATACCCTACGAGCCTCTGCAAACATCGGTAATTGATGTCTGTAAGACACCGGATTTAACAGAGAACATTCTTATCAAACCAGTCTCTAATTATTCTGTGTTCTTCATGCCGGATGTTTCCCTCTGTCTCGATTAACATTCGTGTATTAATGAGGGTCTATTATTTTAAGAAATACGGCATTTTTTTCTTTGACTGTAACGTTATATGACTTTCCCGGTAATAACGGAGTCCACTCCAAACCCAACATCTACGTGACCTTCAATACCCTTGATGTTTGAGCTTCGGTCTTCCATAAACAGGAGCCAAACAACGTTGTGTTTTTCCAATGTAGGCACATGTCCGCTATGCTTTAACTTGACCAACAAATTCATATTGCATTAACCTAAGCTTGGATTTGCTTGAACCTAAGCCTCCAGGGATGAAACCAGACCCGACTTCTAAGCTAAGGATCATCCCGCAAGTTTGGACGCTTTATAATTATACTGTGTTATTTTAATGTCTCTGCTCAACTCAGTTGTATATTACTTTTTATTATATTTTGTTACTTTTGTCTTCGTAGCCAGGGAATACTGTGGCGGCGGCACAATGAGAAAACCACCACCTTTTTTTTTCAAACTTTTTCCATTAGCGCTAACAAATTCTAATGCATTTTATTTTTACTTCTGAATATAAACCAATCTGAGATATACTCTGGAAGGCTAAATGAGTATTTCGTCCAAAGTCAGTAAAAGCCGAGCAGAATGACTATAACTCTCTGGGCAAATTAATTATTTAATATCTATACACAGTTAACCACTGTAGATCACTTCATAAACTGCACCCAACAACATCATAGTCAAACGCCAGGAAACAGCGGGGGTTAAATCATCAAAATAAATATAAAATTAACAGAATTTTTTCTTCTTTTACTTACAGAATAATGATGTTTTTGTAATCAGATCCTGGTTCTTTTTTCTGCTCAAACAATATTATTATAGGAATATCTAGAGTACTAATAGCACCAGAAGAACACAAATGGCCTCAATTCATTAAGACTGGCCTTTTGCACATTAAAGGCAAGATGCGCCAAAATCATTGCATTTTACAACTGGTGTGCACTAGTCAGAAATGCTACTCTATCCAGTGACTGGTATACATGTTTGGCATAATTTGATTTACGCCATCAGAACAAATTATGATGAATTTGATGGGCGGGCTTCACCATACCACATCCTGCAGTTGCCAGCTGATGAATACTCCCATCAGCTGGCACCTGCTCTTTCTGTTATCAGCAACAGAAGACTTAGGCTAAGTTCACATTTGTGTATGTGTCTGCAGCGTATCGTCTGCATGCGCAAACACATGCAAAAACACATGCAAAAGCATGCCTGTGCATCATCTTGCGCATGACGCAAACCAAAATGCTGCGTGTGCATGGGTTTAAATGCGTTTAAGTGCGTTTGCATTTTTTATGCGCATGGTGGGAGCGGTGACATCATTTTCTGGACATGCACAGTCTAAAGTACGCATGCATAACGAACACATGCGTACTCATGTCCTTGCGTACCAATGCGTTCCTATAGACCGTAATGCATTTTTTGGACACAATCATCCGCAATCGTACACATGCAGATGATTGCAAAATATTTGACGCCTCAAAAAATGCAACATGGTGCACACACCTCTAAACGACGCATGCTAACGCATGCAAAAACATGTCACTGCGTACACAATGTAAAAGATATGTAGATATGATGCGTGCGGAGAGATGCGGATCGTACGCTGCGCACACAGATGCAAATGTGAACCCGGCCTTAGACTGTTTGGAGTAGTACTCCCACCAGCCGATGCCTGTGACTGAAGTTAAACAGTAGCTGGAACCGCAGTGCTCTCATGATGTCATGCAGATGACAGTGTAGTAATCATCCGATGTTCGGGTTTCCGAACCCAAACAATAACACCGACTTCCTGGAGAAGTTCGTGTTTGGGGTCCACGACCGAACAGTAGGTGTTCAATACGGACCCCGAACTTTACCATTCGGGTTTGCCCATCTCTACTCTCCACCTTTGAGAAAAAGTGATGCCACTTTAATCAAATGCTGATCAAAGTATGATCAGAATAATCGGATTGTTTTTCTCTGATGAGTAGAAAATGGTCATGTGCACCTACCCTTAGGGTGTATTTACAATAGCCATCCATTAAATGACCGCCATTCATGTACATGCCACCCAATCGGCAGTTGTTTAATAGCCTGTTAAGTTGGTCCGACTGCACTTCCATGTGTGTCAAATGATTGTTAATGCAATCATACTTTGTGCATGGAATATCATTCTTCTCAGCAGCACATATGCTACTTACACAGTACAAGAAAAAGAAATCTTAAAAATTATTCCACTCAACGAACAAGCATTTTGATTGTTAGTTGGGTGGGTGACAGGCAGCCTGTCTAGAAAAGCCAATTATTGGGAATAAGCTTTATTATTGACCAGTGGAATTAACTGACCGGCAATGGCTAGCATTCCGGCATCAAAGTGAGTGCTTTACATAGTTGCCAACAAAACCAAGCTTGCAGCGTTAAACGTCCGTATTGTGTAAACAGACGTGTAGTTTGGGTTGGTTCTGGGTGCGGCTGGGTGGTTTTGTGGCAATTGAAAGTGAAATGTTCTAACTCAGCAGATTCTCAAGGAAGTGATAGTACAGCTCCCCCTTTCAGTTACTAGAGAGTGATAGGGAAGATGCAAAAAGAGCCTTATCAGTGTGAATGGTGGCAATGATAATGAAAGCACCAAGCACTAAGGTTCATATGCAACTATATGAGAAACACAAAAGAAGAGAGCACCAAAATGCGCGTTTCGGCTCTTTGCCTTCGTCGGCTCTTTGCCTGATGTCTTTACTGATATTTATTTGTTGTTTAGTGATTTGTATGCGTACACGATTTATTTAAGACCCTTATTACCATTTACTCCTGGGTATGCGTCCCTTTAGTACAACTTTGTATCTTTGCATTGTGGTCTGTATGATTATTTTTCACCTGTATTTATTTTCCAATTTTACCTCTTTTTACTTGAATTGCATATCAATAAAATTATATTACTTTGGACTTGATGGTCGGTTTTGGTGCTCTCTTCTTTTATGTTTGGTAATTTCCCGACTGTCCACGCAGTTTTACACAGGTCCAGCTTCTTGGTAGTAAGAATTCTATATATACATATATATATATTTTTTACTTCAGACTCACTTAGCACTAATTATTTACTCACTACCACTTTGTTTTTCTCATTGTTAACTATATGAGAAGCAGAACCAATTAAGCCCAGCGACACAGAAAGCTCCGTGCTAAGCCATGTTTTCTGGACACAGTCAGATCCGTCGGGCATGTCCCAATACTACACGTTCTTTCTGTCCACATGTCAGGCTTGTCACTCTCAGTAAGGAGAAATATTACCTCTTAGACCCCAGTCAGATGCTTCTCATACAGCCAAATCTGATCTCTTGCTTTGCACTGAGGAGGGGCAACACCCTGTAACACGTGTCTGCAAATAGAGATGCTGGTTTGGTTTTTATCCCAAGTCATGTGGAAAGACTTGTTAAAGGGTCAATATTGACTTTTAGAATTGCTACTTCCAACAGGTGGCGCTAAAATTCAAGTCCTCTTCATCGCTGAAGAGACAATTTGCATAGGAGCACTGCACGGCCTATACAGTTGTGCTCAAAAGTCTACATACCCCGACAGAATTTTTGCATTCTTGTTCTTTTTTCAGAGAATGTAAATTTTAACACGAAAACTTTTTCTCCACTCATGGTTAGTGGTTGGGTGAAACCATTTATTGTCAAACTACTGTTTCTCTTTTTAAATCATAATGACAACCCAAAACATCCAAATGACTCTGATCAAAAGTTCACATACCCCATTTCTTAATACCGTGTATTGCCCCTTCTAACATCAATGACAGCTTGAAGTCTTTTGTGGTAGTTGTGGATGAGGTTCTTCGTTTTCTCAGATGGTAAAGCTGCCCACTCTTCTTGTCAAAAAGCATCCAGTTCCTGTAAATTCCTGGGCTGTCTAGCATGATCTGCGTGCTTGAGATCTCCCCAGAGTGGCTCAATGATATTGAGGTCAGGAGACTGAGATGGCCACTCCAGAACCTTCACTTTATTCTGATGTAGCCAATGACAGGTCAACTTGGCCTTGTGTTTTGGATCATTGTCATATTGGAACATCCAAGTATGTCCCATGCGCAGCTTCCAGGCTGATGAGTGCAAATTTGCCTCCAGTATTTGCTGATAATGTGCTGCATTCATCTTTCCTTCAACTCTGACCAAGTTTCCTGTGCCTTTGTAGCTCACACAAAACATCAGAGATCCACCTCCGTGCTTTACAGTAGGAATGGTGTTCCTTTCATCATAGGCCTTGTTGACCTCTCTCCAAATGTAACGTTTATGGTTGTGGCCAAAAAGTTAAATTTTGGTCTCATCACTTCAATTTACCTTGTTCCATGAGTTTTGAGGCTTGTATCTGTGCTGTTTTGGCATTTGCACAGTAATGGCTTTCTTCTGGCGACTCGACCATGCAGCCCATTTTTCTTCAAGTGACTCCTTATTGTGTATCTTGAAATAGCCACACTGCTAGTTTTCAGAGAGTCCTGTATTTCAGATGATGTTATTTGTGGGTTTTTCTTTGCATCCCCAACAATTTTCCTGGCAGTTGTGGACGACATTTTTGTTGGTCTCCCTGACCGTGGTTTTGCTTTTACAGAACCCCTGATTTTCCATTTGTTAATCACAGTTTCATCGCTGCTGACTGGCATTATCAATTCCTTGGATAACTTTTTGTATCCCTTTCCTGTTTTATACAGTTCAACTACATTTTCCCATAGATCTGTTGACAATTCCTTTGCTTTCCCCATGACTCACAATCCAGAAACGTCTGGGGCTGGATGAAACATGCAAGAGTCTGCCTGGATCCGAAAAACTCACTCAGCTTTTATACACACACACTGATTACAAGCAAACAGGTCACAGGTGAGGATGTTCCCTTTAGCAGCCATTCAAACCCATTTGTGTCAACTTCTGTGCATGTTATTAGGCCAAAATCACCAGGTTATGTGAATTTTTGATCAGGGTCATTTGGATGTTTTGGGTTGTCACTTGTTGTGAATTCTGTGGCTGAATTCACTCCTGTGGTCACAAGTGGTACTGCAGCTTCTGAGCTTCCTCCCTCAGGTGTTCTGGTGAGCTCGTTGGCTGCTTTGTTATTTAACTCCACCTGATTCTGTCTTCCTTGCTCCTTGTCAATGTTCCAGTGTTGGATCTGAGCTTCTGGATCTTTCCTGTGGCCTGCTGCTCTGCTTAGATAAGTGCTTCTTTGCTTTTGTTGCTACTTTTTCTGTCCAGCTTGTTAATTCGTTTTGCTGGAAGCTCTGAGACGCAAAGGGTGTACCGCCGTGCCGTTAGTTCGGCACGGTGGGTCTTTTTGCCCCCTTTGCGTGGTTTTTTGCTTTAGGGTTTTTTGTACACTGCAAAGTTCTCTTTGCTATCCTCGCTCTATCTAGAATATCGGGCCTCACTTTGCTGAATCTATTTCATCCCTACGTTTGTCTTTTCATCTTGCTAACAGTCATTATATGTGGGGGGCTGCCTTTTCCTTTGGGGTATTTCTCTGAGGCAAGTCAGGCTTGTTTTTCTATCTTCAGGCTAGTCAGCTCCTCAGGCTGTGCCGAGTTGCATAGGTAGTGTCAGGCGCAATCCACAGCTGCCTTTAGTTGTGTTTAGGATAGGTTCAGGTATTGCGGTCTACAGAGATTCCACGTCTCAGAGCTCGTTCTATTGTTTTTTGGGTTATTATCAGATCACTGTATGTGCTCTGATTGCTGGCACAGTGTCACTGGATTGCCTACATAACAGTACAAGGAGCCAACCTAATGATTCTCAATAGAGGGAAAAAAGAAGTTCTGACATCATTTTTTTTTCTCAGCTCTGTGTTCAGTCTTTTTTTTCCCCTAGACATTTGGGTGTTTCAGGACACGTGTGGACATGGATATTCAGGGTCTGTGCTCTTCAATGGATAATCTCGTTACAAATGTACAAAGGATTCAAGATACTATTGATCAGAAATCTATGTTAGAACCAAGAATTCCTATTCCTGATTTGTTTTTTGGTGATAGAACTAAGTTTCTTAATTTCAAAAATAATTGTAAGCTATTTCTGGCCTTGAAACCTCATTCTTCTGGTAATCCTATTCAACAGGTTTTGATTATTATTTCTTTTTTGCGCGGCGACCCTCAGGACTGGGCATTTTCTCTTGCGCCAGGAGACCCTGCATTGAGTAATGTCAATGCGTTTTTCCTGGCGCTCGGATTACTTTACGATGAGCCTAATTCAGTGGATCAGGCTGAGAAAAATTTGCTGGCTTTGTGCCAGGGCCAGGATGATATAGAAGTATATTGTCAGAAATTTAGGAAGTGGTCAGTACTCACTCTGTGGAATGAATCTGCGCTGGCAGCTTTGTTCAGAAAGGGTCTCTCTGAGGCTCTTAAGGATGTCATGGTGGGTTTTCCTATGCCTACTGGTTTGAATGAGTCTATGTCTTTGGCCATTCAGATCGGTCGACGCTTGCGCGAGCGTAAATCTGTGCACCATTTGGCGGTATTGTCTAAGATTAAACCTGAGCCTATGCAGTGCGATAGGACTATGACCAGAGTTGAACGGCAAGAACACAGACGTCTGAATGGTCTGTGTTTCTACTGTGGTGATTCCACTCATGCTATTTCTGATTGTCCTAAGCGCACTAAGCGGTTCGATAGGTCTGCCGTCATTGGTACTGTACAATCCAAATTCCTTCTGTCCATTACCTTGATATGCTCTTTGTCATCGTATTCTGTCATGGCGTTTGTGGATTCAGGCGCTGCCCTGAATCTGATGGATTTGGATTATGCTAAACGTTGTGGGTTTTTCTTGGAGCCTTTGCGGTGTCCTATTCCGTTGAGAGGAATTGATGCTACACCTTTGGCCAAAAATAAACCTCAGTACTGGACCCAGCTGACCATGTGCATGGCTCCTGCACATCAGGAAGTTATTCGCTTTCTGGTGCTACATAATCTGCATGATGTGGTCGTGTTGGGGTTGCCATGGCTGCAAACCCATAATCCAGTATTGGATTGGAACTCTATGTCTGTTTATGCCAAGGAAGGTGACGGGCACAAGGGGGCATTCTTTGCGTCTGGAGGAGAGAAGGTTTTTCCACCAACATAGAAGAGGATTCTTTACTGTTAGGGCAGTGAGAATCTGGAATTGCTTGCCTGAGGAGGTGGTGATGGCGAACTCAGTCGAGGGGTTCAAGAGAGGCCTGGATGTCTTCCTGGAGCAGAACAATATTGTATCATACAATTATTAGGTTCTGTAGAAGGACGTAGATCTGGGGATTTATTATGATGGAATATAGGCTGAACTGGATGGACAAATGTCTTTTTTCGGCCTTACTAACTATGTTACTATGTTACTATGTATCCAGCTGGGGTTGTCAGGGGGTACATGGTGATGTTCCATTTTTGTCTATTTCGTCATCCACTCCTTCTGAGGTCCCAGAGTTCTCGTCTGATTATCAGGATGTATTTGAAGAGCCCAAGTCCGATGCCCTACCTCCGCATAGGGATTGTGATTGTGCTATCAATTTGATTCCTGGTAGTAAAATCCCAAAAGGTCGATTATTTAATTTATCCGTGCCTGAACACGCCGCTATGCGCAGTTATGTGAAGGAATCCCTGGAAAAGGGACATATTCGCCCATCGTCATCACCACTGGGAGCAGGGTTCTTCTTTGTAGCCAAGAAGGATGGTTCGCTGAGACCGTGTATTGATTACCGCCTTCTTAATAAAATCACTGTTAAATTTCAGTATCCCTTGCCATTGTTATCTGACTTGTTTGCTCGGATTAAGGGGGCTAGTTGGTTCACTAAGATAGATCTTCGTGGTGCGTATAATCTGGTGAGAATCAGGCAAGGAGATGAATGGAAAACTGCATTTAATACGCCCAAGGGTCATTTTGAGTATCTAGTGATGCCGTTCGGACTTGCCAATGCTCCATCTGTGTTTCAGTCTTTTATGCATGACATCTTCCGTGAGTATCTGGATAAATTCCTGATTGTTAACTTACTTGGATGACATTTTGATCTTCTCAGATGATTGGGACTCTCATGTGAAGCAGGTCAGAATGGTTTTCCAGGTCCTGCGTGCTAATTCTTTGTTTGTGAAGGGATCAAAGTGTCTCTTCGGTGTGCAGAAAGTTTCATTTTTGGGGTTCATCTTTTCCCCTTCTACTATCGAGATGGATCCGGTTAAGGTCCAAGCCATCCAGGATTGGACTCAGCCGACATCTCTGAAAAGTCTGCAAAAGTTCCTGGGCTTTGCTAATTTTTATCGTCGCTTCATCTGTAATTTTTCTAGCATTGCCAAACCATTGACCGATTTGACCAAGAAGGGTGCTGATTTGGTTAATTGGTCTTCTGCTGCTGTGGAAGCTTTTCAGGAGTTGAAGCGTCGTTTTTGTTCTGCCCCTGTGTTGTGTCAACCAGATGTTTCTCTTCCGTTCCAGGTCGAGGTTGATGCTTCTGAGATTGGAGCAGGGGCGGCTTTGTCACAGAGAGGTTCTGGTTGCTCAGTGTTGAAACCATGTGCTTTCTTTTCCAGGAAGTTTTCGGCTGCTGAGCGTAATTATGATGTGGGCAACCGAGAGTTGCTGGCCATGAAGTGGGCATTCGAGGAATGGCGTCATTGGCTTGAAGGAGCTAAGCATCGCGTGGTGGTATTGACTGATCATAAGAACCTTACTTATCTCGAGTCTGCCAAGCGCTTGAATCCTAGACAGGCCCGTTGGTCGTTATTTTTTGCCCGCTTCGATTTTGTGATTTCGTAACTTCCGGGCTCTAAAAATGTGAAGGCGGATGCTCTGTCTAGGAGTTTTGTGCCCGACTCTCCGGGTTCATCTGAGCCGGCGAGTATCCTCAAGGAAGGAGTCATTGTGTCTGCCATCTCCCCTGATTTGCGGCAAGTGTTGCAAAAATTTCAGGCGAATAAACCTGATCGTTGTCCGGCGGAGAAACTGTTCGTCCCTGATAGGTGGACTAGTAAAGTTATCTCTGAACTTCATTGTTCGGTGTTGGCTGGTCATCCTGGAATCTTTAGTACCAGAGAGTTAGTGGCTAGATCCTTCTGGTGGCCATCTCTGTCACGGGATGTACGTACTTTTGTGCAGTCCTGTGGGATTTGTGCTAGGGCTAAGCCCTGCTGTTCACGTGCCAGTGGGTTGCTTTTGCCCTTGCCGGTCCCAAAGAGGCCTTGGACACATATTTCAATGGATTTCATTTCTGACCTCCCCGTTTCTCAAAAGATGTCAGTCATTTGGGTGGTCTGTGATCGCTTTTCTAAAATGGTCCATCTGGTGCCCTTGGTTAAATTGCCTTCCTCCTCTGATTTGGTGCCTTTGTTCTTCCAGCATGTGGTTCGTTTGCATGGCATTCCTGAGAATATTGTTTCTGACAGAGGTTCCCAGTTTGTTTCAAGGTTTTGGCGAGCCTTTTGTGGTAGGATGGGCATTGACCTATCTTTTTCCTCGGCTTTCCATCCTCAGATTAATGGCCAGACCGAACGAACCAATCAGACCTTGGAAACATATCTGAGATGTTTTGTTTCTGCAGACCAGGATGATTGGGTGTCCTTTTTGCCGTTGGCTGAGTTCACCCTTAATAATCGGGCCAGCTCGGCTACCTTGGTCTCTCCATTTTTCTGCAATTCTGGGTTCCATCCTCGTTTCTCTTCAGGACAGGTTGAGTCTTCGGACTGTCCTGGTGTGGATTCTGTGGTGGACAGGTTGCAGCAGATCTGGACTCAGGTAGTGGACAATTTGACCTTGTCCCAGGAGAAGGCTCAACTTTTCGCTAATCGTAGACGCCGTGTGGGTCCCCGATTTCGTGTTGGGGATCTGGTTTGGTTATCTTCTCGTCATATTCCTATGAAGGTTTCCTCTCCTAAATTTAAACCTCGTTTTATTGGTCCGTATAGGATTTCTGAGATTCTCAATCCTGTGTCTTTTCGTCTGACCCTCCCAGACTCCTTTTCCATACATAATGTATTCCATAGGTCGTTGTTGCGGAGATACGTGGCACCTATGGTTCCATCTGTTGAGCCTCCTGCCCCGGTTTTGGTGGAGGGGGAATCGGAGTATATTGTGGAGAAAATTTTGGATTCTCGTGTTTCTAGACGGAAACTCCAGTATCTGGTTAAATGGAAGGGTTATGCTCAGGAAGATAATTCCTGGGTTTTTGCCTCTGATGTCCATGCTCCAGATCTTGTTCGTGCCTTTCATGTGGCTCATCCTGGTCGGCCTGGGGGCTCTGGTGAGGGTTCGGTGACCCCTCCTCAAGGGGGGGTACTGTTGTGAATTCTGTGGCTGAATTCACTCCTGTGGTCACAAGTGGTACTGCAGCTTCTGAGCTTCCTCCCTCAGGTGTTCTGGTGAGCTCGTTGGCTGCTTTGTTATTTAACTCCACCTGATTCTGTCTTCCTTGCTCCTTGTCAATGTTCCAGTGTTGGATCTGAGCTTCTGGATCTTTCCTGTGGCCTGCTGCTCTGCTTAGATAAGTGCTTCTTTGCTTTTGTTGCTACTTTTTCTGTCCAGCTTGTTAATTCGTTTTGCTGGAAGCTCTGAGACGCAAAGGGTGTACCGCCGTGCCGTTAGTTCGGCACGGTGGGTCTTTTTGCCCCCTTTGCGTGGTTTTTTGCTTTAGGGTTTTTTGTAGACTGCAAAGTTCTCTTTGCTATCCTCGCTCTATCTAGAATATCGGGCCTCACTTTGCTGAATCTATTTCATCCCTACGTTTGTCTTTTCATCTTGCTAACAGTCATTATATGTGGGGGGCTGCCTTTTCCTTTGGGGTATTTCTCTGAGGCAAGTCAGGCTTGTTTTTCTATCTTCAGGCTAGTCAGCTCCTCAGGCTGTGCCGAGTTGCATAGGTAGTGTCAGGCGCAATCCACAGCTGCCTTTAGTTGTGTTTAGGATAGGTTCAGGTATTGCGGTCTACAGAGATTCCACGTCTCAGAGCTCGTTCTATTGTTTTTTGGGTTATTATCAGATCACTGTATGTGCTCTGATTGCTGGCACACTGTGTCACTGGATTGCCTACATAACAGTCACTATGATTTAAAAAGAGAAAACACAGTAGTTTGACAATAAATGGCTTCACCGAAACACTAACCACAAGTGGAGAAAAAGTTTTGGTGTTATCATTCATATTCTCTGAAAAAATGCCAAGAAAACAAAAATTATGCTGGGGTATGTAAACTTTTGAGCACAACTGTAAGTCATGTTAGGCATGTCACTGTGGGTAAGGAGAAACGTTACCCCTTAGGCTACTTTCACACTAGAGTTTTTTTCAATACGTTGCAATGCGTCGTTTATGGGAAAAAACTCATCCTGCAAAGTTGTCTGCAGGATGCGTTTTTGCCCCATAGACTAACATTAGCGACACATTGCGACGCATTGACACACGTCGCAACCGTCGTGTGACGGTTGCGCCGTGTTGTTGTGGACCGGCGGGAGCAAAAAACGTTACATGTAATGTTTTTTGCTGCCGACGGTCCGCCATTTCCGACCGTGCATGCACGGCCGGAACTCCGCCCCCACCACCCCGCACCTCACAATGGGGCAGCGGATGCGCTGGAAAAATGCATCCGCTGCCCCGTTGTGTGGCGCATTCACTGCTAGCGTCGGTACGTCGGCCCGACGCACTGTTACGGGCCGAGTCCGACGCTAGTGTGAAAGTAGCCTTAGACTATTGTCCACAAGGACACTCAACTCTTTATAAATTTGTGGGAGCTTAGGAAACTAAAATACTTTATTCTGCCCCAGTCTATATAGCAGTTGACAAATAAGTTTAGGAAAGTGGGAAGTGTCAGTCTATCATATGAATACAATATAAAGTGACTAGCACACTCCAGGGTGTTGTGATGCAAAAAAGTGGGGATTTATTACATACAGTAAATCACAAACGTTTCGGTCGATACTGGACCTTCATCAGTGTGCTAGGTATAATTGTATACTTGTATGGCCCCAAAAACAATAGACTACTCGGATTTGCATCAATCAGACATGCTGGAAAAAAAAGCAACAAGCCGGGAAGAAACAGAACCAGGCTGGTCAACTGACGGTGAGTCAGAATAATGGGTGGCGCTGAGGCTCAAAAGAGCTGTCAGTACGCCAGGACACTAGGGATAAATGCGGTATCCACCGCTAATTGAGTGACACTCAGTCACTCAGTTGACCAGCCTGGTTCTGTTTCTTCCCGGCTTGTTGCTTTTTTTCCAGCATGTCTGATTGATGCAAATCCGAGTAGTCTATTGTTTTTGGGGCCATACAAGTATACAATTATACCTAGCACACTGATGAAGGTCCAGTATCGACCGAAACGTTTGTGATTTACTGTATGTAATAAATCCCCACTTTTTTGCATCACAACACCCTGGAGTGTGCTAGTCACTTTATATTGTATACGTTCAGGTTTGGGCACCTATGACTGTGCACCTCCCCTATTTAGGCTGTGCTTAGCATCTTCTATATCACAGTCTATCATATGAAAACTGCAATGTTTCATGATTTATTTAATAAAAACTGATTTCAATAATATGCCATTTTCTGATGATACATTACCTTTGTTGCAGACCTACGTAGTCTATTGTACCCTAATTTGGCATTTATCTCATCGTTGTCAAAACCGCAAGAATGTTAGTTGCCTCATTGACCAGACTACACTCTTAAAAGTTGTCAAAATGAGTTTGTCATGTGCAAGAGCAGATGTAATTCCACTTACACTTTTTCTGCATGGAGGCAGCTAGAGATAATTATTAAATTGGAATTTCTACTGTTATTTGGTAGCGCCATCAAGAATGGGGTGAGGAACATTTCCTTCTTTTTTTCTGTAGTTTGAAAGCAAATTATATCTGAGAGCTTGCTGAAATAGGTAGCTTTATAAATTAAAGAACTGAGGTCTTTAGAACGATGTTTCAGTTTTCTGCAGTATTAAATGGGTTGTCCAGGCTTGAGACGCAAGTCTGAAGTCACCGTATGTGAATACACTCCCGTGAAGCCTGACAGTGTGTAGTGGGTGTGCTGTGTGGATTGTCCAGTGATGGCGCTGGGAATGGATGGTGATTAGACGTGCATAGCCTCGCTCAAAGCAAGTGAGTTGAGAGAGGCTGGACACGTCTAGTCAGAATGTGGCTAGAAGTACATTCACCACGACCCCCAGGAAGAAGCTATGTTGCGAAACGTGCGTCGGGGTTCATCCTCCTCATGGCAATCCCTCTATCAGTAGGTATGCTTATGGCACTATTATCTTGCCTGTGACCCCCTTTCTTTGCAATACCCCTATGGTATTATAGTGTAATTTCTGATTTACTCTTATGATGCACTGACACTTTACTCTCTAACAAGTTGATAACCATACAGCTATTATAGCCCTATACTCCCTTTGCTATTCTGGGTTCATTTATAGGCTTATTTTTATGGCCATATATTGATATGATTGATTATCCCTCTGTATGCACTAGCATTTCAATTTCTTGTCCCTGGTCATTTTGGACCTCTTATCTGTAGCCTCTGATAGATACTTTCCAGCAGCAACAGTCTCATTTATCTTGCAGTCACTGACTTTCACAATCCAGAGCCTGCTGTTGCATGTACATTTCAATATTATTATCTTCGTATGTGTATACTATGATATGGAATATGGATTGCTCTGAGTTCACTCTGCCGTGTTTTCACCTCCCTTGTTGTATGTATATTCAATTAATACTCTCTTTTGTCTTTTAATTGTTATCAATAAAAATTTTCTCTAATTTTACTTTTTGGCTTGTTACTTCCCTTCTGCTTGGGATATATGTTATTTTGGAGGTACACCATATGTACTGATTGGTCTATAGTTTTTGGATAAGTTGACTGATTTGCATACATGCAGTCACATGGTGATTAGACGTGCATGGCCTCGCTCAAAGCAAGTGAGTTGAGAGAGGCTGGACACGTCTAGTCAGAATGTGGCTAGAAGTATGCAAATCACATACTTGCAGTCACATGGCCGCCGGCTCCTGACACCAGGGGAACTCATTTTACACGCTGTGAGGATTCTCCAATGCCGGTGCCAGGATTGATCAGGCGTGTGATTGCAAGTATGCGATTTGCTTGCATGCCTTCTCTTGACAACTAGACATGCACAGCCTTGGTCAACACATGTGAATTGAGCGAGTCCAGACACATTTTGTTGGAATGTGGCCAGAAGTATGCAAGTCGCATAATTTCGGCACATGACCACTCGCTCCACGTGCCGGCATTGGAGAATCGTGACAGCAGTTGAATTGTGCACGATGAGGATTCACAAGTCTGGGGACAAATAGAATGACTTAAGACTACCAAGCCTGTACAACCCCTTCAAGGTTGTCTGAATCTTGATAAAAGGGCATGAGGCCCGTCTTTGCTGGTTCCCTTACAACAGTTGCCTTTTTCCCTTCAGCATCAGTCACCATCATGTGGGACTCACCATCATGGCTACTGCGGTGATGTCAACTCTCTGCTCTGGATTCATGTGACAGACAGATGACATTGTAGTGCAAAAGTAGAAAAAGCCAACAAAAAGTGGGGAACACATGTTGCAAACCTGGTGCGCATTTACATATTTCCATTACATGACCACGCAGCCAAATTTTGACCCAACGGTGGCATACCATGCCAACTGACGTCATTCATAAGGCTGGTTGTTCACCCATATGATGAAGAAGAATGGCCACTGAAGTTAAAACACAAAAGGGAGCGAGGATATATATATTTTAAAAAAAAAGAAAATACAATTGTATGCCATTTTGAGCCCTCTGTCCTTTTTTATTCAAGCTCAGAAATTCTTCTAAAAACTTCTAGATCAGTCGTGAGTCGCGACCTCTCCTTGTTTTTATTATGTTCCTTATTTCGCACGAAATGGCTGCTTTTGCTTATCTTATAGGCAACAAAAGCGGCTCGAACTTTAATTAAGACATTACAAAGTAGACCTTCAGGTTATGTTATGCTTAGGTTGTCTTGATGGAGCATATACAACACTGAATATTAATGATATTGGAAAGTCCAAAGTCATGAGATTGTGTGTGCTGATACCAACAGACCTGGATGTACAGCAGGCTGGGAAGTATAATACACCAGTGGCCTTCATCAGTGATTACATTATTAAGTCCCAGTCTAAACACTTGACACTTAACTCTGTAGATAAAAGATTTCTTTACCCAGGTCAATGTACGGCATTAATTATGTACAAAACTCACAATGTGTGAGAGGGTCACAACTGTAAAACAGACTATATTAGGAAATATCTGCACATATTTCCCCCTAATTGTTATACAAACATTACATTATGGATGGTACAATTAAACGAATTTAACAGAAAAAACAGCTTTCCCATTCACCAGAATTGTGTGAACAGGAACAATCCTGCTGCCCTCTTGCGGTTGGCACCAAGCATGAAAAGGCTTGGAGAGCCCATTCTTAGCGTGTGTTCTGCATAGTAAGAGGAGGATGCAGAAAACTTAAATATGAAGCTTTAGGATTACCCCTTAGAGCCTTGTGAGAGGCCTCTTATAAAACCAAATCAGATCTCTTGCTTTGCACTGATGAGGGGCAACACCCTGAATCATGTGTCTGTAAATAGAGTTTCAGGTTTGGCATTTAACTTAAGTCATGTGGCAAGACTCGTTAAAGGGTCAATATTGACTTTTAAGATTGCTCTTTCCAATAGGTGGTGCAAGAATTCTAGTCCTCTTCCTCTCTGAAAAGGCAATTTGCATATTTCATTTCCTAGAAGAGCATTTAATGGCCTATAAGTCTCCTTACAGTGACATGTCAGGCAAGTCATGCTACATAAGTAGAAACGTTTCACCTTAAATCCTAGTCTTAAGCCTCTCACCTTGCCAAATCAGATCTCCTGCTTTGCACTAAAGAGGGGCAACACCCTGAAACACGTGTCTGTAAATTTAGATTCTGATTTTGTTTTCATCCTAAGTCATGTGGCAAGATTTCTTAAAGAGTTGAAATTGAATTTTAGGATTGCAACTTCCAATAGGTGGCACTAGAGTTGAAATCCTCTGATGAGGCAATTTGCAAGCTTTAGTGTATACCATACAATATCCACTTTAACTTTATTATAATGTGTTAAGGACTTGATTTTATGGAACTTACTCATACTCATACATAAAATGACTATTAGCCCACATACACATTCAGTATTTGGTCAGTATTTTACATCCGTGTTTGTAAACCAAAACCAGTAGATGGTGAAAATGCAGAAGTGGTGACGTATCTCTATTATACTTTTCCTCCAGTTGTTGCACTCCTGGTTTTTGCTTCAAAGTATTGATGTAAAATACTGACCACATACTGAACATGTGCACATAGCCCAACAGGTTCTCTACTTGTTACTGCAAACTTCCTTATCGACTGCACAACTCTCTTATTCTTAAATTGACTGGTGATGGAGCAACATGTAACCAAAGGGTTCCATTTGCCTCCTCTTGTTGAAATTCATTGCACATAAGAAATCAATTTTTTCCAATTGGTGGAGGTGGATGGACCGCCCTGCTCACATGCTCTTCCATCACCAGCTATTTTGAAAACAAGAGAGTTGCGCAGTTGATAAAGAAGTCTGCAGTAACACGTAAGTGAAGAACCTCTTAGAAAAGTGCCATACAATCATGACCCTAACTTTTTTGTTTTCAAATACTTATAAGGTGGACAACCCCTTTAAAGAGAAACTGTTATCAGGAAATTACCTGAAGATTTGTTTAATCATGTTTTTGTATTACGTGATTTTTTTTAGAAGTTTTGGGTAATCTTATTTTTTCATATAGCTATCTTTATTTTCACAGTGGGTGGTCCCAGTCAGTGATTGACATATATCCCTATTCACATATACGGCTGTCAATCACTCATTAGGAATGCCCACTGAACTCCTAAATGTCACCATTAGGGTTGAGCGAAACGAGTCGGCCAGATTCAGAAGTCGCCGACTTTTGGTAAAGTCGGGTTTCATGAAACCCGACCCGAACCCTGTGTGGGGTCGGCCATGAGGTCGGCGATCTTCTGAATCTGGAATCGGAATTCCGATACCGAGTTCCGATATGTTTAAGATATCGGGAATCGGTATCGGAATTCATATTTAAGTGTAAAATAAAGAATAAAAATAAAAAAATATTGATATACTCACCCTCGGACGCGCCCTGGTTCTCACCGGCAGCCTTCCTTCCTAAGAATGAGCGCCTGAAGGGCCTTCGATGACGTCGCGGCTTGTGATTGGTCGCGTGAGCGGTCACATGGGCGTCACGCGACCAATCACAAGCCGCGACGTCATCTAAGGTCCTTCAGGCGCTAACTCTTAGGAAGGAAGCGTCCGAGGGCGCGTCCGAGGTTGAGTATATTCCTAATAGGTATATACTCACCCTCGGACGCGCCCTGGTTCTAACCCGCAGCCTTCCTTCCTAAGAATCAGCGCCTGAAGGACCTTAGATGACGTCGTGGCTTGTGATTGGTCGCGTGATGCCCATGTGACCGCTCACGCGACCAATCACAAGCCGCGACGTCATCGAAGGTCCTTCAGGCGCTGATTCTTAGGAAGGAAGGCTGCCGGTGAGAACCAGGGTGCGTCCGAGGGTAAGTATATCAATAGTTTTTATTTTTATTCTTTATTTTACACTTAAATATGGATCCCAGGGCCTGAAGGAGAGTTTCCTCTCCTTCAGACCCTGGGAACCATTAGAAACCCAATGCACTGCATTGGGTTTCGTGTTTCGGCCGACCCCGACCCCGACTTTTCTATAGGATCGGCCGATTTCACTCGACTCGACTTTTGAAAAAGTCGGGTTTCGTGAAACCCGACCCAATCATAAAAAAAGAAAAGTCGCTCAACCCTAGTCACCATTTCTCCGCTCAGTGAATGACTGCTATGCTATTCTACGGAAACTGTCCTGCTGAGCTGTCTGTGTCTTGATTGACAGCTTGGCTATCCAATACGCTCATGGGCTTGCTGAGTTGTCGGTGCCTTGATTGACAGCTCTGCTGTCCAGTTTGTGACTGGGGAGGTGTGGGACTTTCTGCAGGTGTTCAGTGTTCTTGTGATTGCATAGCTACTTAACTGAGCTGTTTGCCCCTGATCCCTGCGAGATGGAGTTTGTGCTTCTTGGTGAGTGTTAACCTGATTCTGTTGCTCTGAGTTCTGATCTTCTGCTGCCTGACCCTTTGGACCGTGTTCTGACTATGCCTTTGTCTTGTCCTCCGGCTTTTGATCCGCTATCTCTTGTTATTGACTCTGGACTGTGACCTGACTTACACCATCGTCTTTTCCCTTGGTTATCTATGTACTCTCCCGGTATTGACCCTTGAACATCTGACTCTTCTGCCTCACGGCCTATCTGTGAGTAGTGACTGGCGTCACTCTAAACTTGAAAAATGCAGGAATTTAAATAAATTAAATACAAAACTATATTTCAATCTGCTCAGTTGCTTTTTATCATGGACCGTTTTCTTTTATGCAACAGAACTTTTTAAATAGAGCCTCCATTAATATACAGTATACTTAGAATATTTTGCACTGTATACAGTTACTGGTAGGAGTCTAATCTATGTAGGCATGAGAAGGAAATAATTATCCTTCACTTTTTGTAAATTATTAGTTTCCCATGCAGGAACAAATACGTTTTACCCATAGACAACTTCCCGATCTGTGCGGGAGGGTTAATTACGGCGCTTGTCGAAACTCTGAACTGTCAGATGGTCTCAAAAGAACAGCCGAATAGTGTCTAAATGCGGTGGGTTTAAATGACCCTATCATGTTTATATATGGCATTCTGTAGAAATGTATGATAATTATTGCGCAGTCAGTACGGTTAGATGTGCACTAAAAAAATGCATTAATTCCCAAGTATAGATTGGATTCCAAACCATGAGCGACTACTGTTCTCACAGGGAGAAGGAACCTTGCCAGCTTCAACAGGAACACATTCATTATATAGACATCTTCAGGCATCTCAGAAAAAATAACGAAGTCGGCTTGAAAATATTGTTTGTCTAATTTACGTACAGAAAAAGTGAAAACTCTATTTCCTCCATCACTTTTCGAAAACTTTGATCAATGTCAAACGGCAGCAAAGTTTCCTCTATTACAGTATGGTTTTTCACCTCCGTTTTGGCAAATTACAGCGGTGAAATTTTTTTGGATTTTGGCCTTTAAAAATTAAATATGACAAAGATCGTCAATTTCATGCATTTGCAAATTTGACATGAAAATCTGCTTCAATGTTACGCCTGGGTTTTGGTTAGTTTTACATTCACTCGGAATGGCAGTTGGTAAATTTCAGTAGCAGACGTACAATATAGTACACAAGCTTTTTTGTGGCTCGTCTGAAGTCAAAAAGCTTTAAAAAAAAAAAAAAAAAAAGTCGAAAGACCAATAAATAATATTCCAGTGCGGTTGGGTTAAATGTTCACAGTTTTGCTCTGTCCCTTCCCCTTTAAACCCCCTTATCTGCAACAACATGTTAAGAAAACTTTGTAACTTTAGCAGAGTTTCTCCAGAGCTGTTGTAGGGAGGTGAGAGGGCAGAAAACGTTGACAGAAAGAGTCAGCAGCTGTTATTTTTGGCCAGGTCAATCATATATTCAAAGTCAAGTTTATTTCAGATGGTGACAACGATGAGTATTTTATAGATGGATTGGTATAAATCAGACTACTCTACGTGTTTTGGGATTTTTAAATATTACAATGTTTGGATATATTTTTTATATTGTTAGAAAATTTGTACTACTTAACCAAAGGAAAAAAAAAAGTAAAATAAAACATTTTTCACCTAAAATGTTTTAAAACAATCTTCCACCCTATCCATAAAAAGTAACCATACATTTCGTGTGTACAGTCAATTTATTTGCTGATCTTAGTTCTTCTCTGGCTGCCTTCTCCTTTGCGTTCCAGTCTTCATTAATCCAACATAGCCATCCCAATAGCTTGGAGAGCACAGAAATAAGTCTCAACCATGTCTACCCTGCTTCTCGTGAGCTGAGTGATGGGCACCTGTTGACGATGTAGATGTTGTGACCATCCTTCGTGTGTTTCCGCTCATGCAGCTTTGCTCTTAGACCAATAGTGTCCTCTATGGCGCCATTTTCTTCACTGCTTAACCGGCACTTCTATGCCGAGACTAAAGCTGCAGTTTGATATTCACAGCAGTTGGATGGATATAGCGGTTATATCATCAACGTGAATTTATCCCTCAGTCAATGAAAAAATAGGGTGGCATTGTTTAAACTTATAACTTAGCTTCCCCTGAGATATTTTGCATAATACAAGGGAAACTGAAGTTTTTCATCCCAGCAACTACATTTCAAGCTCTATTCTCCAACTTTCTAGTACATCATAAGCAATTAGCAATCACACAGGTTGCACTAATCCTGAAATCCTGAAGGCCCATTTTATGGCTAGACACTCCTTCTCGACGGTGGTATAGTTGTTATCTCATGATGAGATCTTCCGGCTCAAATACAGGATGACATGTTCTTCTCCATTTATTTCTTGAAGCAGCACAGCTTTCAAGCTCACTTTCAAAGCATCTGTCTGGACCACAAATTCTTTGCTGAAGTCTGGTGTGACCAGAACCGGATGTTTACACAGAGCCCGCTTCAGCTCCTGGAATGCCATTTCTGTGTCATCAGTCCATTTAACTATCACCGAATTAGTGCCTTTAAGAAGATGTCAAAGGTGCGATTATGGCAAGACTTGGAATGAATTGCCGATAATACCCCACAATTCAAGAAACACCCTCACTTGCTTCTTGGAAAGCAGTTGCAGCCCACTCTTGAATCACCTCGATCTTGTTTATTTGATTCTCAATTTTGCCCCTCTTGATGACATAGCCTAGGTACTTGGCCTCTTCCTGTTCCATGGCAGACTTTTTCAGATTTGTGTTGATCCCCGCATATCTTAAAGCATTCAGAACTGCCTGTACCTTTGGAAGATGACTAGCCCTGTCAGGGCTAAAGACCACAATGTCATCAAGGTACGCTGCTTCATACTTTTTATGCAGAGCCAGGATACGATCCATCACCCTCTGGAAGGCTGCTGGGGACCTCTGTAGACCGAAGGGCATTCTGGTGTATTGAAAATACCCATCAAGCGTCGAGAAGGCCATCTTCTCCTTGGTACTCTGGGACATGAGGATCTGCCAATAGCCCTTCATCAGGTCAATGGTTGTAATGTTACTCGTGGGACCAAGTCTCTCAATGAGTTCGTCCATGCAAGGCATTGGGTATGCATCAAATCTTAAGACTTTGGCACGAGGATGATTGGACTTGACCATCCACTTTTCGACTCCTCTATTACCCCAAGATCTAGCATCCTCTTCACCTTATTTGAAATCACTTCCCGACGTGCTTCTGGAATTCTATAGGGCTTGAGGTTCACCCTTACATGAGGATCTGTCAACCATCATGCTCTACCACCTGGGTATGCCCTGCCAACTGGGAGAACAGGTCACGATTCCACTGCAACAGTTCCCAACACTGTTGCCTCTGGGCCGGCATTAGAGTTTCTGCAATGGTGACATTGTCCACTGTGGCTTTGGGACTGGCTCCCAGGCAAGGGGTTTCCAGCGATTCTCGGTCTAGTCAGGGTTTGAGAAGGTTCACATTATAGACATGGTGCAGTTTCTTTCAACCTGGCTGGTGAACCTTGTAACTAACTTTACCCAGTTTTTCCACCACCTCATATGGGCCTTGCCACTTGGCTAGGCACTCTCTCTCCAATGTAGGGATAAGCATTAGGACGCGGTCCCTGGTCTGGAATTGCCTCAGCCTCACTGATCGGTTATACACCCTTGCCTGACCCTCCTGTTCCTGGAGAAGATGCTGCGTCACGATAGCCATCACTTTTGCCATCCTTTCCTGCAGCTGGGCAACATGCTCTATGATGCTTCAGTGTGGTGTGACCTCGGTTTTCCAGGTTTCCTTGACGATGACCAGGAGCCCTTGCGGATGTCGACCATACAGGAGCTAGAATGGCAAGAAGCCACTAAAGGCTTGGGGAACTTCCCTGAAGGAGAAGAGAAGAAATGAAAGCAGGTAGTCCCAATCTCGACCGTCCTTCTCAATGACCTTTTAAGCATGGCTTTCAAGGTTTTATTGAAGCGCTCTACTAGGCAACTGAGGTTTACCATTGGAGCTGGGCAATCCGGAAGACCCTACATAGTTCTTTCATTACCTTACTCATGAAGGGGGTTCCCTGGTCTACCAAAACCTCCTTTGGCAGGCCTGTCCTAGCAAAAATATCGACAAGTTCTTGGGCAATACTCTTAGCTGAAGAGTTCCTTAAGGGTTTTGCTTCAGGGTACTGGGTCGCATAGTCCATGACCACTAGGAAATATTGGTGCCCTCATGCAGACTTAAAAAGAGGACCTACTAGGTCAATGGCAATTCGCTCAAACGGGATCTCTGTTACAGGTAACGGGACTAGGGGACTTCAAAAGTGAGAAGAGGGAGTGGTTATCTGGCAGGTGGGGCAGGACCTACAATAATTCATGATCTCCTGGTAACATCCCGGGCCAATAGGATCTCTGCAATATTCTCTCCTGCGTTTTATCTACCCTACATCTCCCACCAGGAGTTCCATCTGCCTTTGTTGTTGTTGAATCTGCTGCACCAGGAGTTTATTTGTCTCCTGCTGCAGTTCACAGAACTGCTGCTCCTGGTGCTGCTGCTGTTTACGATGCAGTTGGTGTTGCTGCTGTTGACTCAGGATCAGGTGCTTGATTAGCTTCTCCATTGTGTCTGACAGTTGTTCCATCTTTGTAGCTGCCTTAAGCCAGGACATACAATTTGTCCACAGCTACTACCCGTGTTCCTGGAACGTTGTCCGCATCCAAAACACCACTTGTGGAAGGTCGGCTCACTTAGCTGTTCCCTGAGGTAGACACAGGAACATGCTTGGCTAAAGTCTCTGGGTGGTTTATTGATTCATAAACCATGAAGCCCAAGCTAGTAACAGAAAAAAAGCCTTTCTGGCTCAAATGAAAGTAAAGTCCATATAAAGTCATTGCCAGTATGGATCCTGCCTTCTGGGACAACAGTTCTCGCAGAAACTTCAGTCTGTAGGCTCCTTTCCTCCACACAACACAGAGTAAAAAAACTGGCTGGACATTTAAGTCCCTCCAGCCATACCCTGGAGGTAGAGATATGGTGGGTAGGCATCCCGCCCATATCTGACCTACCCACCATGAAAACCAGATCCATATAGCGACTAGACTGCTCTCAGCACATATCATGCTGGAGGAAATGTTATGGCTTTTCCATCACGCAGGATTGTAACCTTTGTGATAAGTATCTCCCCTCACATATGGCGCCAGTGACCCTGTCACAAAAGATAGATAAATAGATAGATATTAAATAGAGATAGATAGATAGATACATAGATAGTGAGAGAAACAAAGGCCACAATATTGGTAATTTTACTATCACTCGGCATTAATACTATTAATCAGCAGACACTACATAAATATATTGTATAATATTGAAGTCCTTTTTCTCTAATGTCAACATGGATCTGTCATGAAAATGTAATCAGCGCCGTGTTGGCTTAAGACTAAGTGCTGACATTTATGCTCAAAGCGGAGAATGACTCTATAACTGGGAGGATTGGTATTGCTGAGTCTGTGTCTCATGTCTCTTTTTTGGTCCCAGACTTTTGCAAATGACAGATAAGGAAACCTGCTGCAATATCTTATTAATAGGATACAAAAGAAGGGACAATATAAAAAATACAACATTAAGAAAATACTATCCCTGGAAATATGTTATTTACTTTTTATGTCTGAAAAGGTGTAACGAAAAAAAAAAATCTGTCAAAAAATGAAAGTATCCTTTAACCACTCGGTTCGAAAGACCTGAATTCTGCACATATTATATATTTGGGACACTAACAACCAGCTCGATTACATGACCCAGTGAAAATGCCGTCCAATCTGCAGGCAGCATATAACAGAGCGGGAGAAACGGAGCAGATTCATATATAGTTCTGCAGGAGAAAAATTATATTCAGTATAACCTATTTTAGTCCTTTTTAACCCCTTAGTGACCGAGCCAAATTTTTGAAATCTGACCAGTGTCACTTTATGTGGTAATAACTCTGCAACGCTTCAACAATTCCCAGTGATTTTGAGATTGTTTTTTCGTGACACATTATACTTTATGATAATGGTAAATTTAGTTCAACATTTTTTGTGTTTATTTATAAAAAATATAAAAAATTTGAGAAAAATGTTAAAAAATTTGCAATTTTCTAAATTTGAATGATTATCCCTTTAATCCAGATAGTCATACCACAGCAAACCATTAATAAATAACATTTCCCACATGTCTGCTTTACATCAGCACCATTTGTAAAATGTTATTTTATTTTGTTAGCATTTTAGGAGGTTTAAAAATGTAGCAGCAATTTTTCATTTTTTCAAAGAAATTTACCACATTTATTTTTTTAGGGACTTATCCATGTTTGAAGTGACTTTAGGGGTCCCATATATTGGGAAACCCCCAAACGTGATACCATTTTAAAAACAGCACCCCTGACATACTGAAAACTGCTGTCAGGTAGTTTATTAACCCTTCAGGTGCTTTACAGGAATTAATGCAAAGTGGTATGACAGAAATGAAAATGTGCATTTTTACCACCTAAATGTTGCTAACTTCTAAACAGATTACTACAGCCGTCAGACTCTAAGACCACTATTTGGTCATGAATTGCCATCGCAAACATCAGGACAACAAAATCATGATCTGAGGGCACCAATTGGGATAAAGAGGAAGCCCCCACACTCTGTTAACCATTTATAATCATGTAGTCACTATTGACAGCAGCATCTAAGGGGTTAAACAGATTTAGAAGGTGCAAATACTGATCGTGGCTGGTACAGCAAGTTGTCAGCTATAGTGTACAGCCGACAGATGCTGGATTGTCATCTGTATGGGGAGGCTATTCTCTTATATCTCAGGTCAGTTAAAAGACGTATTGGCGGTCATTAAGGGGTTAACTTCTGCTCATTCTAGGATTATCAGTCAAGTGGGTGGTCCTAATCAGTTCTCAGTGGTCCAAAAGGAGTTGTTATCCAGCAGTAAAGGAAGGTAGTTACAACTTAGCCTTTAATAATATCTGATTACAAAATTGGGAAAATGTACACATATTCCAAAAAAAACAATGCTTACATATTTCATTTTTTTTTTTATATGTGCACATTCTCTCAATTATTTTTATCTCATATGAATACGTTTGCCGTAATCCATGTCTGGGGGATAAACAATTTTTAACCTGGACAAGGCCAAGATGCAACCGTCCAGGCTGAGAACCACTGGTGACTGAACTGCTGCGAGCGCAGCATCAGTGAGCGGCGGTGATGTCATCGAGGTTACCTCTGGTCACTGAAGCTGCGTTCCCTGCTGGGCTGCTGTAAGATTGCTTCTGCTATATACACCAACGACACAGCATTGCTGTATATAGCAAAAATCACAGCCTCCTCCGAAGCCTGACCACATGTTGGTTTTTCAAGGTAGCTCTGTAATGACAAGCCAGAGGTCTTCAACAGACCCCCAGCTTTCATAACAATCCATTGATGACCTTCAATTATGTCATTGGAGTGCCGATGGGTGCATGGAATGACGCACCCCAAACTGGCACACTGTTAATGCTGCTGTCAGAGTTTGACAACCTGCACTTGTTAGAGGAAGTGTTGTGAATTCTTTTGTCGAACTCCCTCCTGTGGTCGTGAATGGTACTTCGGCGAGTTCTGTCCATGGACTCCCTCTGGTGGCTGTGAGTGAAGCTGCTACTTCTGAGGTTCCTGACACAGGTGACATGGTTTATCCTTTGGTTGGCTGCTCTATTTAACTCCACTCAGATCGTTACTCCATGCCAGCTGTCAATGTTCCTGCATTGGTTCAGTTCGCTCTTGGATCTTTCTGGTGACCTGTCTTCTCCAGCAGAAGCTAAGTTCCTGATAGTTATTATTTGTTCATTGTTTCCTTGTCCAGCTGGTTATCATGATTTTGTCTTGCTAGCTGGAAGCTCTGGGATGCAGAGTGGCATCTCCGCACCGTTAGTCGGTGCGGAGGTCTTTTTTGCACACTCTGCGTGGTCTTTTGTAGTTTTTTGTGCTGACCGCAAAGATACCTTTCCTATCCTCTGTCTGTTTAGTAAGTCTGGCCTCCCTTTGCTGAAACCTGTTTCATTTCTGCGTTTGTGACTTTCATCTTTACTCACAGTCAATATATGTGGGGGGCTGCCTTTTCCTTTGGGGAATTTCTCTGAGGCAAGGTAGGCTTTATTTTCTATCTCTAGGGCTAGTTAGCTCTTAGGCTGTGAAGAGGCGTCTAGGAAGTGTTAGGTACGCTCCACGGCTATTTCTAGTGTGTGTGATAGGATTAGGGGTTGCGGTCAGCAGAGCTCCCTCTTCCCAGAGCTTGTCCTGTGATAGTTTAACCATCAGGTCGTTCCGGGTGCTCCTAACCACCAGGTCATAACAAGGAAGGTACTGGAGGAATCTTACAGCCAGGACCTGTCGAGTAAGAGGCAAGATCAGCCCGTGATCCTGCTCCATATGCCTGCTACAGACTTGTATATGTACAGCGGATGTCAGTAAGGGGTTAAAGAGGACCTGTTTTCTCTGCTGATGTGTCTGTTTTACTAAATACTTGTATCCGCCATAATAATGCAATTATGGAACATCTTTTCTTAGATCTCGGCATTGTGAAGTTCTATTATTCCTCGTACACAGTTGAATATTTTGCAATCAGTCCTGCCAGTGTACCACTGTGTAGGGACACACCCCTTTGATAAGCAAAAATGGAAACGCCCAGTTGTCAACATATTCATACATTTCGAGGAGGAATGTTAAAATAATGAGATCGATAAGGAAAGATCTTGAAGATTGTTATTTCATGGGAAACACAATTATTTGGTAAAGCAGACTTTTCAGAAGTGATGACAAATTTCCTTTTAAATAACTTTAGAACTTGTTCTATTTTTGTTATTTTTCCTTTGATTTCGAAATACGATGCTTTTAATGTTTTATTACACTTGTCGCCATTCTTTAATTCATTTTGAAGAAAACAAGCTGTCCCGAAACTTCCAACATCGGTGTCTCATCAGCAGACCCAGGCGATGAAACGCATCCAAGTCCAACTCAACGGACAAAATGTAAAATAACTTTTGCACTTCCTAAAGAATGTGAGGTTGATGAACTATAGTACGAGTTGAAATACTGGGATCTTTATCAAACCTATAGATTCTGTTTCCTCTACCTATCCTTTTTTTCCCCGAGTCGCTATATTTACGGCACCATAGTGTATACAAATTATCATCTGTACTCTCTGCAACTTTTGTGCAGAAACTCGAAAAAGCAAGCCGGAACATGTACCTTACATCCCACGTCAAATATATTTGGGACTGTCCAAGTGCATAACTTGAATCTTTTCAGACACTATATCTGCAGACATGCCAGACTTAGTATGTCGTAATTCTTCTTGTGTCCAGGGATTAATGGAATAGCAGACTAACTTAATAAAAAGTAAGGTATATAACAAGTCAAAAAACATTAACGAGGGCAGCCAAAACCTTAGAAATAGTGACATTTTTATGTTAATTGCACTTATTTTGGATTCCATCAACTTAATAAGACTGTACTGTACGCGCCTGATTATGCCGAACGTGTTGGCCTATAAATCTGCTGGATTACTGGACTATGTTTAGCTGTGAATATAGAAAATTCAGAAAGCTGGGCCGTTGCCTTCCATATAATGCATGTTTTATTTCAGCCAATTAGAAATTAGCCTCCTCGTGAAAACATTGTGAAACCGACAGAAAAAATAAAACATAGGCCAAACAAATCATACAAAACCAAATAAAAGTACAGAAAGTGTACTATTATGTGAAGCCCAGCGACTCGAGAGCATTCACGCTGGTATAAATCCTGACTCTCGTGCCGCCCTTTTTAACTCAATTCCTCTCTTGCATCTGAGTCCTAAAACTAGAAAACCCAAGCTTCTTTGCAACCACTGCCTTGACAAAAAATTTGCTTTTCTGACCTGATAATTAAAGCTTTTTCCTGCCTAAATTCACCGTCAACTAAATTTTTGAAACACATTTAAAGTTAATAAATGGTGAGAAACAGAAAAAGTTGAGTCACTTTCGAAATGCATTGCATTATTTATATTGTACTGTTCCTAACTATGTATTATACCTTGGGGCTGCTTTAACAATTTTACCGGCTTCAGAGCTGAAAGCTCCCATAATTCATTGCTAGCTTGGTACCTGAACAGAGCTTGCTCTGGGGAATTGAATTACACAATTGGCGTTCGATGTAGCAAAAGTTAACAATTCCATTGCATTTTATAACATTAAATCTGTCAGTAGGATCAACCCTCCTAAGCCATTTATATGGACATGTAGGTCACTGAAGGATAAATCAAATGATTCCTTGATATCTGTGATCCAGTGAATGGTTGGTTAGACATCCACATTTTCTTATACGCAAATGAGCTGAAAAGATCTCATGTGAGAGTCCATGAAGAACTCTAGACATTTGTTTTTTGACCTTGAGAAACGCACCGAAACGCGTTAGTATGAATAAAAATATAATTTGGAACTTCAAGGCCCCTTATTTTCCATAGCGTAGCCCTCCTAAAGTGATTTTCTCCACTTTGGTAAAGGTGAGAATCAATGAACAACTCTAGGCATTTGTTTTTTTTTACCTTGAGAAAGGCGCCGAAACCCGTTGGTATGAATAAAAATATTATTGGGAACTTCAAGGACCCTTATTTTCCATAGCGTAGCCCTCCTAATGTGATTTTCTCCACTTTGATAAATGTGATAATCTATGAAGAACTCCAGACATCAGGTTACTTATTTTTATCTTGAAAAAGGCGCTGAAACGCGTTGGTATTAATAAAAATCATATTTCTAACTCCAAGGCTCCTCATTCTCTGCAACGAAGGCCAACTATTTTTGTAAATGTGGGAGTCTTTGGCTCTTTGACTCATTGATGACTTGGCTCATGCACCCAACCAACATACAGAACTGTAATATGGTGCTTATTATCTACTATGAGACAATGTTGTTTCTCCACATGTATCTTACTGTATGTGGAAATGTTTGCTTGTGGAATTTCACATCTGGGCCAATATTGTCCATATTATCGAGGTGAAAGGACTCCGTCTGCATTCATTGAGTTGACTGATATATTCCCAACTTTAGGGCAGGTGCAGACAGCCGTAGATTCTCTCATCCTGGAGAATCTGGTTGATTATGCAAATTACATTCTGATTAGAGTTTGATCAGTGTGTTCATATTGTGATTCTATTCTCCCGGATGAGGAGATGATGTAGAAAATTTTTTTCCACTGATTTCATTCGAGTGCAGTCCGTTGTTTCTAAGAAACTCATTGACTTGACATTGCATGACCGAGTGCGATCCAGATATCAGATCAAACGGTCATGCAGCAATTTTTTCCTTAAACACTCCCTGTTTGAGGTAAAAATTGGACATGTACATGGCCCAATACACAAACATTGGTCCGAGTGTGATGTTTTGTCAGATCACACTCGGACCGAAAATACGCTTGTCTGCACCTGCCTAAAAAGAGCATATTAGGTAATCGAACCATCAAGACATTCTCTGACCCATACTTGATCCAAGTGAAATAAACTGTTTTTGCCCTTCTGGAGAAGTGTAAGGTTTTGTGGTTGTTGACCCAGTAGACTTAAAATAGAGACACACCAGATTAAAGCTATAATGTCAAAGTTGAAAAAAGTCACTTACTGGTCCATGGTTAAAGGTAGATGAAATGTGTGTGTCACTCTACACACATCACCATTTATTTAAGGTCTTTTGGGATCAGACACTTGAAAAGAAACATATTTATGTTTATATTGCAATTGTTGACGCACGCAGAGGGCATTTAAGAGCCATCATTGTGCTCTCATTAGAGGTTTATCACGGGTGCAGTTTATGGCTTCCTGTTGGGTGCATTTGAAAAATAATGGAAGCCTTGAGATCAGTTTGGACTGCACTCTGAAAGACACAAATGTTTTCTTTACAAATAAAAAAAGATCTTAGTCGCCTTAAAATGCTATAATTTGCACTTGACTCAGTTTCCAATGGGTTGTAGACCAAATGCTGCATTATGTGGTTATTTTGGAAAGAGATTCCATGTCCTAAAATTACCCTCAAAACCTGAGGTCTTAAATCTGCTCTTGTCATGTTGAATTAAGATAGTTTCGTACGCAGAAATGATGTTCAGGCACAGCTATTCCACATTCAGTATTTCCATACAAAATATAGACAATCCAGCACAGGAAACCGACTGCTGTGACCTCCATAGACTATTAGTAGGGTAATTAACTGTCAGACCTTCCAAAGAGAACACCCATGCATCATTGACAAACACAGACAAAAGAAGCCTATGTGCAAGAACAATATATGGGCCCTTTTTGTAGTCCAATAACTCATTATGATGGACAATTCAACCTACTTTTGAGGAGAAAATGGGTCCCCTTATCTCTTGGGCCCCTATGCCGCTGAACAGGTTGCATCAATGATATGTCCACCCCCTGCTATGAATCCTTCTACTTATATAACAAAAAGAAGTTCACAAAATTGCTGTGTAAAACATGAAATATTATGGCATCCAATGTTCGACAGATAATAACCAGAGTTGGTGCAAATTGACTTTCAAAACCAAGTCCATTGGCCACAACAGTAAACTCTGAAACCTGGGCAAGAGTCATGAGAACCACCATTTACCTGAACGCATTTTGTTTTGATTGGCCTGCCTGTCATATTTCATATCATAATATCTGATATTCGATTGATAGTTGACTAGATTTGGTGCAAATTGGTTCACGTAACTCGGTCCATCAGCCATGACAATTATCTCTGACCTCTAGATAGGAGCCATTAGAACCGCACCTTATCTTCTTTCATTTAGACAGCTGGCGTGAGGTCATATGTGTGTGTGTGTTGTGATGAGGATTTACACCTGGCCGGCTAACCGAAAGGACTGTGGATGTCATCAAGTAAGAGGCAGTTCTCACGGCTCAGGACAGCAGCCAGAACTTACTGTCTTGGCCAATGGACCTTTCCACCAACTCTGAGAATAACATGTTTTTTATGTGTTATTTCCCCATATATATAACCATATAGAGTTCCATAAAAAATACGGGGTACAATATGTGAATAATAAAAGATACCGCTTTTTATATTTGTAAAAAAAAAACCACTGATTTATGCCTTAGCAACCAATTGAATGGGGTTGGACTAATAAAAAGTTATTCTAATAAAACACTGTGCCATGGCCAATTGTGGCTGATAGCGGTAGAAATGTGAGTGAAATTACATATGAATAGGTTTAGCAGTTAAATAAAAATGGTTACAATACTGAAATGTTTATAAACTGTACGAAGTGTTGGAAATATGTCAAAAGGAAAGCACATTATATCAATAGACTTGTCTCTCACTCAAAAATGGCATTTATTGCATTTATAATATGGACCCACTCCAGGTGTAATTCAACCACGAAGATAAGTGTCATGAATGATGGTAACTCGTATGCGTTCCTGTGGCCGGATACTCACTGCATTCACCGCTCTGCTTATTCTCATGTATTGTCGCAGCACTGAGCCCATACAGTACTTAAAAATCTGCTGCATATCCCTGATGTCTCCACATGGCTATAGGGGGACACGTCCAGATCCTGCAGGAATTTAACCTTGCTGTGCGTTGCAGGGTTTGGGTTCCCCAGCCAATCATCTTCCAGCAGGTGAAATATCAGGCAGTGCCACCCTCCACACCTTACCTGAGCTTAGGTTCCAGTTTGTTGTTAGCATCTAGTTTCCTGTATTGGCTTATTCCTGTTTTGTCTCATCTGTTATCAACCAAGCTTGCTTTCTCGCTTATCCTGATCTCTCCGCTCCTCACCTCAGCTGCAAATTCTGAGCCTGTGCTGCTTGCCCCGTCCTCAGACAGTCTAACTACACTTCTATCTTGCCCACCTGTACCCCATACTCACGCTCTATCACAACATTCCATAACCTCTCTAACCTTATACCCATTCACCCAGCCCCCGCTTCCCCAGTCCCACTAACAGGAGCTCTGTGGAAGGCTCACTCTGTCTTCAACAAGCTTTCCTACATCCATGATCTTTTTGTTACTACCAAACTTTCCTTCCTCGCCATCACCGAAACCTGGCTCACCCCTTCTGACACAGCCTCTCCTGCTGCACTTTCGTATGGTGGCTTCCACCTTTCTCACACCCCCTGCCCCAGCAGCAAACATGGCGGAGGAGTTGGTTTTCTCCTGTCAGATACCTGCTCCTTCACCCCAATCCCACTGCCAACCTCTGTTATCCTCCCTTCCTTTGAGGTGCACTCTGTGCGCATCTACTCCCCCTCCAACCTCCAACTGGCTGTCATCTACTGCCCCCCAGGGCCAGCCACCACCTTCTTTGACCACTTCACCACCTGATTACTTCATTTCTTTTCCGCGGACATCCCTAATATTATCATGGGCGACTTCAACATCCCCATTGACACTTGCCTCTCAGCTGCCACTAAACTTCTATCTCTCACTTCCTCCTTTGGCCTCACTCAATGGTCTTCTGCAGCCACCCACAAAGATGGCCACACACTGGACCTCATCTTCACCCGCCTCTGCTCTCTATCTAACCTCTCTAACTCACCTCTTCCTCTCTCTGACCACAACCTTCTCACATTCTCTTCCCTCTCCACTCCATGTCTACAATCCCCACCCCACAAACTTTCACACCCTTGCAGAAATCTTAAACACCTTGACCTACACTCATTCTCTGAATCCCTCCTCCCTCTCACAGATATAAGTTCCTTACACAATGCAGATGACGCTTCCTCTCTATATAACACCACAATAGCTGCAGCTTTGGAATCTGCTGCCCCACTTACACATACCAAAGCTCGCAAAATCAACAGACAGCCCTGGCACACCAGCTTGACCAAAGAACTGAGGCGAGCTTCCAGGGCTGCTGAGCGCAGATGGAAAAGATCCCACTCCAACGAGGACTTCATCACTTTCAAACAGTCCCTCACTACTTTCAAGACCACACTCACCACAGCTAAACAAACCTACTTCTCATCTCTCATATCCTCCCTGTCTCACAACCCTAAACAGTTATTCAACACCTTCAATTCTCTCCTCCGTCCCCCAGCACCTCCTCCCTCCCCACTCATCTCAGCTGAAGACTTTGCATCATTTTTCAAGCAGAAGATTGATAACATCAGAGACAGTTTTGGTCAACAACCCCCAGAGACCTTCCTCCCGACTTCCCAGCCCTCCACCTCCAAAACCAACTTCTCCACCATTACAGAAGATCAACTCTCCACTCTACTCTCAAGATCACATCTCACCACCTGTGCACTTGACCCGATCCCATCCCACTTCATCCCAAACCTCACCACAGTCTTCATCCCAACCCTAACCCCTCTCTTCAACCTATCACTAACAACTGGTGTTTTCCCCTCAAGCTTTAACCCCTTAGCGACCGCCGATACGCCTTTTAACGGCGGCCGCTAAGGGTACTTAAACCACAGCGCCGTTAATTAACGGCGCTGTGGAAAAAGTCCATAGCGCCCCCCAGAGGCCGATTTTCTCCGGGGCCTCGGCTGCCGAGGGTAGCCGAGACCCCAGAGAACATGATTCGGGGGGTTTTTAACCCACCCCGCATTTGCGATCGCCGGTAATTAACCGTTTACCGGCGATCGCAAAAAAAAAAAAAAAAAAAAAAAAAAGCGATCTCTTTTTAATTTCTCTGTCCTCCGATGTGATCGCACATCGGAGGACAGAGAAAAGGGGTCCCAGGTGGCCCCCCAATACTCACCTAGCTCCCCCGATGCTACTCGTGTCTCCCGGTGGACGCCACCATCTTCAAAATGGCGGGCGCATGCGCAGTGCGCCCGCCGGCCGGCACCGGGAGAATCTTTGGGGTCTCGGCTGCCGGGGGTAGCCGAGACCCCAAAGAGCACGATCGGGGTCGGTATTACCGACCCCTGTTTTGCCATCGCCGGTAATTAACTGTTTACCGGCGACCGCAAAAAAAAAAAAAAAAAGTAAAGTGTAATTCTCTGTCCTCTGATGTGATCGCACATCAGAGGACAGAGAAATAGGGGGATTCGGGGACCCTAGCATACTCACCTAGGTCCCTGGATCCTCTTGCTGCTCCTCCTGGCCGCCGGCAGCAGAACATGGCGGACGCATGCCCAGTGCGCCCGCCATCTGTCTCCATCTGCCGGCCGGCAGGAGAACAGCAGTTGGGGCTAAAATTAGGGTTAGGGTTAGGGGTAGGGTTAGGGGTAGGGTTAGGGGTAGGGTTAGCGTTAGGGTTAGGGGTAGGGTTAGGTTAGGGGTAGGGTTAGGGGTAGGGTTAGGTTAGGGTTAGGGTTAGGTTAGGGTTAGGGGTAGGGTTAGGGGTAGGGTTAGGGGTAGGGGTAGGGTTAGGGTTAGGGGGAGGGTTAGGTTAGGGTTAGGGGTAGGGTTAGGTTAGGGGTAGGGTTAGGTTAGGGTTAGGTTAGGGGTAGGGTTAGGGTTAGGTTAGGGGTAGGGTTAGGGGTAGGGTTAGGTTAGGGGTAGGGCTAGGGTTAGGGCTAGGGTTGGGGCTAAATTTAGGGTTAGGGTTGGGGCTAAATTTAGGGTTAGGGTTGGGGCTAAATTTAGGGTTAGGGTTGGGGCTAAACTTAGGGTTAGGCTTCTTTCACACTTACGTCGGTACGGGGCCGTCGCAATGCGTCGGCCCGACATACCGACGCACGTTGTGAAAATTGTGCACAACGTGGGCAGCAGCTGTAGTTTTTCAACACATCCGCTGCCCAATCTATGTCCTGGGGAGGAGGGGGCGGAGTTACGGCCACGCATGCGCGGTCAGAAATGGCGGATGCGACGTACAAATAAACGTTTCATTGAAATTTTTTTGTGCCGACGCTCCGCCAAAACACAACTGATCCAGTGCACGACGGACGCGACGTGTGGCCATCCGTCACGATCCGTCGGCAATACAAGTCTATGGGCAAAAAACGCATCCTGCGGGCACATTTGCAGGATCCGTTTCTTGTCCAAAACGACGGATTGCGACGGAATGCCAAACGACGCAAGTGTGAAAGTAGCCCTAGGGCTAGGGTTAGGGTTGGGGCTAAAGTTAGGGCTAGGGTTGGGGCTAAAGTTAGGGTTAGAGCTGGGATTAGGGTTAGGGTTTGGATTAGGGTTCGTATTAGGGTTAGGGTTTGGATTAGGGTTGGCATTAGGGTTACGCTTGGGATTAGGGTTAGGTTTGGGATTAGGGTTAAGGTTAGGGTTGTGATTAGGGGTGTATTGGGATTAGGGTTAGGTTTGAGGTTAGGGTTGAGATTAGGATTAGGGGTGTGTTGGATTTAGGGTTTTGATTAGGGTTATGGTTAGGGTTGACATTAGGGTTGTTTTGGGGTAAGGGTTGTGATTATGGTTAGGGTTAGTGATTAGGATTATGGATGAGGTTGGGATAAGGGTTATGGGTGTGTTGGGGTTAGGGTTGGAGCTAGAATTGGGGGGTTTCCACTGTTTAGGTACATCAGGGGGTCTCCAAATACGACAGCCAATTTTGCGCTCAAAAAGTCAAATGGTGCTCCCTCCCTTCTGAGCTCTGCCGTGCGCCCAAACAGTGGGTTACCCCCACATATGGGGCATCAGCGTACTCGGGATAAATTGGACAACAACTTCTGGGGTCCAATTTCTCTTGTTACCCTTGTGAAAATAAAAACTTGGGGGCTACAAAATCTTTTTTGTGAAAAAAATAATATTTTTTATTTTTACGACTCTGCATTCTAAACTTCTGTGAAGCACTTGGGCATTCAAAGTTCTCACCACACATCTAGATAAGTTCCTTGGGGGGTCTAGTTTCCAAAATGGGGTCACTTGTGGGGGGTTACTACAGTTTAGGTACATCAGGGGCTCTGCAATCGCAACATAATGCCCACAGACCATTCTATCAAAGTCTGCATTCCAAAAAGGCGCTCCTTCCCTTCCGAGCTCTGCCGTGCGCCCAAACAGTGGTTTACCCCCACATATGGCGCATCAGCGTACTCGGGATAAATTGGACAACAACTATTGCAGTCCAATTTCTCCTGTTACCCTTGTGAAAATAAAAACTTGGGGGCTACAATATCTTTTTTGTGGAAAAAAATAATATTTTTTATTTTCACGACTCTGCATTCTAAACTTCTGTGAAGCACTTGGGCATTCAAAGTTCTCACCACACATCTAGATAAGTTCCTTGGGGGGTCTAGTTTCCAAAATGGGGTCACTTGTGGAGGGTTTCTACTGGTTAGGTACATCAGGGGCTCTGCAAACGCAACATAATACCCGCAGACCATTCTATCAAAGTCTGCATTCCAAAACGGCGCTCCTTCCTTCCGAGCTCTGCCGTGCGCCCAAACAGTGGTTTACCCCCACATATGGGGTACCAGCATACTCAGGACAAATTGGACAACAACTTTTGGGGTCCAATTTCTCTTGTTACCCTTGTGAAAATAAAAATTTGGTGGCTAAAAAATCTTTTTTGTGGAAAAAAAAAATATTTTTTATTTTCACGGCTCTGCATTATAAACTTCTGTGAAGCACTTGGGCATTCAAGGTTCTCACCACACATCTAGATAAGTTCCATGGGGGGTCTAGTTTCCAAAATGGGGTCACTTGTGGGGGATTTCTACTGTTTAGGCACATCAGGGGCTCTCCAAACGCGACATGGCGTCCGATCTCAATTCCAGCCAATTCTACATTGAAAAAGTAAAACGGCACTCTTTCTCTTCCAAGCTCTGCGGTGCGCCCAAACAGTGGTTTACCCCCACATATTGGGTATCGACGTACTCAGGAGAAATTGCACAACAACTTTAGTGGTCTAATTTCTCCTGTTACCCTTGTGAAAATAAAAATTTGTGGGCAAAAAGATCATTTTTGTAGAAAAAATGCAATTTTTTTTTTCACGGCTCTACGTTATAAACTTCTGTGAAGCACATGGGGGTTCAAAGTGCTCGCCACACATCTAGATAAGTTCCTTAAGGGGTCTAGTTTCCAAAATGGTGTCACTTGTGGGGGGTTTCCACTGTTTAGGCACATCAGGGGCTCTCCAAACGCGACATGGCGTCCAATCTCAATTCCAGCCAATTCTACATTGAAAAAGTAAAACGGCACTCCTTCTCTTCCAAGCTCTGCGGTGCGCCCTAACAGTTGTTTACCCCCACATATTGGGTATCAGCGTACTCAGGAGAAATTGCTCAACAACTTTTGTGGTCTAATTTCTCCTGTTACCCTTGTGAAAATAAGAATTTGTGGGCGAAAAGATCATTTTTGTGTAAACAAAAGCGATTTTTTATTTTCACGGCTCTACGTTATAAACTTCTGTGAAGCACTTGGGGGTTCAAAGTGCTCACCACACATCTAGATAAGTTCCTTAAGGGGTCTAGTTTCCAAAATGGTGTCACTTGTGGGGAGTTTCCACTGTTTAGGTACATTAGGTTAAATGTTCATTTTTTCCTTCCACATTGTTTCAGTTCCTGTGAAGCACGTAAAGGGTTAATAAACTTCTTGAATGTGGTTTTGAGAACCTTGAGGGGTGTAGTTTTTAGAATGGTGTCACACTTCATTATTTTCTATCATATAGACCCCTCAAAATGACTTCAAATGTGATGTGGTCCCTAAAAAAAATGGTGTTGTAAAAATGAGAAATTGCTGGTCAACTTTTAACCCTTATAACTCCCTAACAAAAAAAAATTTTGTTTCCAAAATTGTGCTGATGTAAAGTAGACATGTGGGAAATGTTATTTATTAACTATTTTTCATGACATATCTCTCTGATTTAAGGGCATAAAAATACAAAGTTTGAAAATTGCAAAATTTTAAACATTTTCGCCATATTTCCGTTTTTTTCATAAATAATCGCAAGTAATATCGAAGAAATGTTACCACTACCATGAAGTACAATATGTCACGAAAAAACAATCTCAGAATCAGCGGGATCCGTTGAAGCGTTCCAGAGTTATAACCTCATAAAGTGACAGTGGTCAGAATTGCAAAAATTGGCCTGGTCATTAAGTACCAAATTGGCTCTGTCACTAAGGGGTTAAACATGCCTCCATCACACCTATCCTCAAAAAGCCCTCTCTTGACCCATCTTCTGTATCTAGCTATCGCCCTATATCACTTCTCCCCTATGCCTCCAAGCTACTAGAACAACTCGTCTACCTTGAACTGTCCTCTCATCTCTCTTCTTGCTCCCTCTTCGACCACTTACAATCTGGCTTCCGGTCACACCACTCCACTGAAACTGACCTTACTAAGGTCACCAATGACCTCTTAAATGCCAAGAGCAAGCGACACTACTCTGTCCTCCTCCTCCTGGACCTGTCGGCTGCCTTTGACACAGTGGACCATTCCCTATTATTACGGACCCTCTCATCCCTTGGCATCACAGACTTGGCCCTATCCTGGATCTCATCATACCTAACAGACCAGACATTCAGCGTCTCCCATTCACACACCACCTCCTCACCTCGCCCTTTATCTGTCGGAGTCCCACAAGGTTCAGTCCTAGGGCCCCTGCTCTTCTCCATTTACACCTTTGTCCTGGGACAGCTCATAGAATCTCATGGCTTTCAGTATAATCTCTATGCTGATGAGACACAGATCTACATCTCTGGACCAGGTATCACCTCCCTGCTAACCAGAATCCCTCAATGTCTGTCCACTATTTCATCCTTCTTCTCCGCTAGATTTCTGAAACTTAACATGGACAAAACAGAATTCATCATCTTTCCCCCATCTCACGTGGACCCCCAACGAACCTATCCATTACAGTAAATGGCTGCCCACTCTCCCCAGTCCCACAAGCTCGCTGCCTCGGGGTAATCCTTGACGCTGAACTCTCCTTCAAACCACATATCCAAGCCCTTTCCAGTTCCTGCCGACTTCAACTCAAAAATATTTCACAAATCCATTCATTCCTCAACCAAGAATCTGCAAAAACCCTAGTCCATGCCCTCATCATCTCTCGCCTTGACTACTGCAACCTTCTGCTCTGTGGCCTCCCCTCGAACACTCTTGCACCCCTCCAATCTATTCTAAACTCTGCTGCCCGACTAATCCACCTGTCCCCCTGCTATTCCCCAGCTTCTCCCCTCTGTCAATCCCTTCACTGGCTCCCCATTGCCCAGAGACTCCAGTACAAAACCCTAACCATGACATACAAAGCCATCCACAACCTGTCTCCTCCATACATCTGTGACCTCGTCTCCTGGTACTTTCCTGCACACAACCTCCGATCCTCACAAGATCTCCTTCTCTACTCCCCTCTTATCTCCTCTTCCCACAATCGCATACAAGATTTCTCTCGCGCATCACCCCTACTCTGGAACTCTCTACCACAACATATCAGACTCTCACCTACCATCGAAACCATCAAAAAGAGCCTGAAGACCCACCTCTTCCGACAAGCCTATAACCTGCAGTAACCACCGATTGACCAAACCACTGCATGACCAGCTCTACCCTCGCCTACTGTATTCTCACCCATCCCTTGTAGATTGTGAGCCTTCGCGGGCAGGGTCCTCTCTCCTCCTGTACCAGTTATGACTTGTATTGTTTAAGATTATTATCCTTGTTTTTATTATGTATACATCCTTACATGTAAAGCGCCATGGAATAAATGGCGCTATAACAATAAATAATAATAATAATCGAATCTCTGACCCTTTGGTCAGATACTGCAGTCATAGACTGCCCTGGAGTGGTACCCGGTTCCACTGGCAGCCCATTCTATCTTCACCATCAGAAGCCTTAGTGAAGATCTCATAGACAGTCACAGCTCTCCAGGGTAAACCTTGCCAGTGGCACAGTGGATTCAAACCCACCAGTGTTACAGAAAGCTCAGGCCATGGACCGACTGACAAGATGTGATCTAGAGACTTCAAGTCTCTTGTGCAAGTTCTATATGAGGAGGTTTGTGCGCAACGCAAGCAGCAAGACCAGCTAATGTAGGCGATTAATGTGATGGCGACCCAGCTGAAGGATTTGTCCACCTCTGTGTCCATGTGGAAAAAGGGAATCCAGCTCCAAGAGATAAAATCAAAAATTAACTTTAATAGTATTCATTTAAAATAGAAATAGGCTATAAGACATACAAAAGCCGGATATACCGGAAGGACGCGTTTCGAACACACAAGTGCTCTTAGTCTCAACCGATAGAGAGACCATCTATTGACATCACTGCTGATGTTTTGCTCATGACACCTGTTTTTCCATCCTTCCTTAAAATCGGATAAATAATATAGACATCACTGTACATGCAAAGTTCTCAGGTGAGACACCAGATGGTGGAGTTTCAGGTTTACAAAGATCACTTATTGAAGGCCAATGTACTGAGGAAGTGAATCAAGAACTGGTATACAATTTGTTTTAGTAGCTTAAATTTAACGGGAAGGGAAAGACCAGGATTTAGAGAACTACGGGGTCAAGAGAGGATGTTTCTAAGAGTGTGATGAGTGTATATTTAATGTACGATGGGAAGGAGCCAATGGGCATCGGGGCCCGAAGGTGAGTTAAGGTCTTTGAATGCATTGGATTAACATGAAAGTTGATTGATCCATATCTATTTCATTGCAATCACTGTAGCGTTCGAAAGCATGTTGGTATAAGTAACCATTTGGATTTTCTGTAATTTTCTCTTGAGATCATATGCTGCATTTTGAAAATGTTTTCGATATTTTGCGGCTACAGAGCTGACCACATTTACAGGGCAACCTATTTTACTATTCCCGGTAAAGAAAAAAATAAATGGGGGGTCGGTGATGGAAACATTTTACAAGTAACACCTTGGAATGGCTTGCATAATTAGGGAGTTGGCATGTTGCTCATTAAAAAGTGTAGGAGTAATTCAATGCAGACTTTTTAAACACTATTCAGAATCAACTCTTAGAAAAGGACTTACTTGGTGCAATCATCACAGTTAATGGTGCCTGTTGTCTCCTTTATGGTCCGCTCAGATACAAAAGCTGGATATTCTGTATCACAGGGCTCCAAAGTCTGCTTTAGCCTTTGAGCTTAAAAAAGGAAATAAAAAGCACAAATATACAAGGATTAAGAATATTTGCTTTTCATTCTGCCACCATGTGACTTCTTTCAGGTATTACAATAATACATTTATATTCTCCATCTGTATCTAAACAGCAACCGATGACGCTCCAGTTATCTTACAACTAAGAGCCCTTTTAAAGGGAAGAATTGAGAAAATGAATGTCAATCGTCAATATAAACAAGCTGTTAATGCCCAAAAGACATGGAAGTATATGTTTTAATAATTGTATTTTTGACAAAGCTTGTCTTCTTTTACTAATAAGTAGTGATGGGCGAACCCGAACAGTAAAGTTCAGGGTCCATACAGAACACTTAGTGTGCATGCACGAATTACAAACATAGACTTCTCCAGGAGGTCTGTGTTACTGTTCAGGTTCGAAAGCCTGAACATTGGCTGTTTCCCATGCTGTCATTTGTGTGACAGCGTGAGAAACACCGGCGGCTCTGATTAGAGCACTGCCGTTGCCACGCTGACAGATGACAGTGTGAGCCAGCAGCTCTGACCAGTGGTAAAAAAGGTTACCACCAGTCACAGGCGTCCACTGATGAGAGTACTACTCTCACTATCCTCCCCCTTGCTCTCTCGAATAGCAATGAGAGCAGGCGAAGCTGATGAGAGTATTTATCAGCCAGCACCTGTGCAATAAATGAATCATTGTTTTGAAAAATTACAATGGGTCTCTTCTATTCTTGCTAACCAGCACATGCAAAACCGAGAGCTGCAGGTTGCAACACCAAGTTGTCAGCTTTACATTGGCTGGTTATCAAAAATAGAGAGGTCCCCATACCATATCACACCATATTTATTAATTATTTAAATAATAAATTTAAAAATGGCATGGTGTCCCCCCCATTTTTGACAACCAGCCAAGCTAAAACAGACCGCTGGGGTCTGGTACTCTCAGAATGGGAAGGGACATGTATATTGGCACTCCCCAGCCTAAAAAAAGCTACTCGCAGCCACACCAGAAAAGGCGCATCAATTGAAGCCCAGGGATTAGTAATGGAGAAGTGCCTATAAGACGCCCCCATTACTAACCCGATAGTCAAATTGTAAAAAATACCCAGCCAAAATAAAGTCCTTTAATTGAAAGAAAGACACAGGCTCCTTAATTTTAAATAAAAACTCCCCACCCATTTATTAACAAAAAAATAAAAATAAAAAAGGAAAACTATATTTTCTTTTCTGCTGATAATCCACTAATGCCCATGTCCCACTGTAAAGACAAAAAATAATAATACACCATATTTCTCACCTGTTTGATGATAATCCATTAATGGCGATGTCCCACAACAATCTGGATGATTTTGAGAGCAGCCACATCAGTGATGTGAACGCTCTCCATGTCAGCCGGAACACACCGAGGCAGGAGAGTGATTACGCTCCTACAGTGTGAAGCAATGACGTGAAAAAGGCCACCGTACTTCATAGCTGATGAACCTCAGTCACCTCACTGATGTCACCGCTTGCTCTGTGAGATTTTTCTCACAATGGTAGTGGTGATGTCAGTGAGGTGACCGGGGTTCAACAGCTATGAACTCCGGTGAACTTTCTCATGTCACTCAGTGCTGCACACTTCAGGAGCACAATCACGCTCCTGTCTTAGTGAGTCCTGGCTGGCTTACTGAGTGGTTGCATCATGCCAGTGCTCAACAAACCACCTAGATGTACGTAGCAGAGCTGGACTTCTTCATTGGACAGATATAGATTATCTTCTCAGCTGACAGGTGAGGAATATGGTGGTTTATTAGTTTTTATTTTACAGAAATAAATGAGTAAAAGAGGATGGGGAGTTTTATTTTAAATAAAGAACTTTATTCTTGCAGTGTCTTTATTACAATCATACTATAGGGTTAGTAATGGGGGCATCTTATAGACGTCTCTCCATTACTAACCTGTGGGGTTGATGTCAGCTGACATTGCAAAGCTGACATCAAACCCACAATTATTACCCATACTTTTCCCTCATGCTGAATATTATTTTTACGACGTGCACTGACAGTGCACCCTCTTGCTGACTCGTTACTTCTGCTCAGAGGCGGCGAGTAAGTGCACTGTCACTGTCGGAATTGACAATGCATGCTCAGTTGGGCAGGGTCTAGCCCAGCCCTTGAAATGAAGGTCACTGATGATGATTAATTTCAGGGAGGGGGCGGAGGCTATAGCAGTGACCGCAGCATCTCCACCCTGATGATGACTCATTTCACTAACACCGTGAGTTCTCAAATGAAGCGTCATAAAAAAAGAAGTTAAAAAAAACATAAAGCAGTTAGATAGAATAGTGAGGGAAGGATAGGGACATTTTCAGTCAACCATATTAGAAAAGAGATTAGATTAAGACACTAAATAGATATGCATTTAGGATTAAAATAAATTTTAGTTATGAACCAAACCTTTAAGTCCATTATAAAAATGTTTGTTGCTAAAAATTGTTTTTCTTTTTCTGAGTGGGTGACCAGTCATGATTGTCAGAGCTCCCTTGGTTCATAATTTAAAAGGGACACTGATGTTTCAATAAAAATTGCATAAATCAATAGTACAATTGAATATAACAGAATTTGTAATATATCTTTTCAGAGAAATCAACTTTTTTCTCCACTATGAGCCACTTTTTCCCCCTCTTCTGCCTTCTAAACTGATGGATCACTGTGAAGATCACCTAAAATCCGTCTTGCTCAGTGTCACAGACTGCTAGCACAGTGAAATATCATCTCTAGTGATGAGCGAATATACTCGTTACTCGAGATTTCTCGAACACGCTCGGGTGTCCTCCGAGTATTTTTTAGTGCTTGGAAATTTAGTTTTCCTCACCTCAGCTGAATGATTTACAGCTATTAGCCAGCTTGATTACATGTGGGGATTCCCTAGCAAACAGGCAACCCCCACATGTACTTATGCTGGCTAACAGATGTAAATCATTCAGCTGTGGCGATGAAAACTAAATCTCTGAGCACTAAAAAATACTCGGAGGACACCCGAGTGTGCTCGGGAAATCTGGAGTAAAGAGTATATTCGCTCATCACTAATCACCTCCTATTATAGTCTATGGAGAGAGAAGGGGAAGTTGGAGTGAAGAGCACTCAGCACAGCGAGAGACCAAGCAGACACAGGCAGATCGTGCTCCAAATTCTAGCAAATTTATTTCACTCTAGAGGTGGATTCACAAGCACACAGCTCAGTACTGCTGCATAATTTATTTTGTGCTGCTGCTTATTCTATGTCCTACATAGAGAAAGAAGAGCAACATCTTCAGTGAAGATTAAAGAGAAAGCCTGCAGGGTGGAAAAACATGATGAAAAATGCATATAATGGCCAAATTTAGTGTTATTCCTCATGAACACCCAGGATAGTTTATTGAGAAAGGTCACCTGAAATGACAAGTACACTTTAACAAAAGCGGACAACTCAAGAACTGAGACATGAACAGATCTTTCAGAAATATGCTTTTACATAAAATCAAAACCTTTTTTTTTATAGGAGGAATAAGGTCAACCCCAAAAGTTGTCAAAAACAAGACAGTTGACAAAAAATATATATGATATGACCAAATTGTTAAACTTTGAACCATTACGCCAACAGATGGCGGACAATGTCTAGAGGCATCGTATCTCTCGACATATCATCTTTCTTATAAAAAGGTCATCAAATGTGTTTGTTTGTAACCAGTGTCCAAGACTTCTCATCTTGATTTTTCTACATAAAAAAAAATCAGGAACTGTAAGTGGAGAATGGAAAACAATGGCTAATTCAAGAGACAAGACGTTGTAGGGAAAATGTCCAATTGTTTCCTACACTGCAGCCAAGTTCCTTGCTGTTTTAAACCTACTCTACATGACAGAGGCCAAGTTCACAACTTCTAACTGATTAAAATAAAGAACAAAATTAGTGTTAACGAGTTTCTTGGGACAGACTGCAGCCATGGATACAGAATCACATACTATAGGTTGCCCATTCAATGGACTAAGACACATTCTCCAATGGACCTAAGCTACCATGAGAACAATACATTGGGTTCCTGTAAGGACCAAACTGGGAAAGACAGAGGTGACTTATTTCCTCTATCTAACTACTTAAATGCCATGATCGCTGTTCACCCCAGAATCTAAAGAGTTAAACTGCTGCAAGCAGAGCTGGCTCCAATTGCAGCAATTTACAAGTGTCTGTTTTGTATATAGCGGGGCCCACTCCATACAACTCCTTCCAACACACATATATGGCAGAAGTCTGGAGAAGTGAGCAGAGAAGATTCCAGTTAGGGAGCTAAGCCCCTTGTACACACACTATTGATTAAAGGGGTTGTCCAGGACTTTAACATTGATGGCATATCCTTAGGATAGGTCATCAATGTCTGATCGGTGGCGGTACGACACCCGGAATCCCCGCCGATCAGAGGTTTCCAAGGTTGGCGGGAGCCGGAACTGCTTCGTTACGGAGCTGAACAGCACAGTTCCATCGACTGTATAGTGGCCGCGACAGGGTACTGCACATCCTCCCCTTATTCAAATCAATGGGGGTCAGATGTGCAGTACCCGACTGCGACCACTATTGCATCAATATGGCTGTGAAGCTCCATAACTGAGCAGCTCCGGCCACTGCCAACATTGGAAATAGCTGATCGGCAGTGTCACACCCCCATCAATCAGACATTGATGACCGATCCTAAGGATAGACCATCAATGTTAAAGTACTGAACAACCCCTTTAAAAGAACTAGATCTTGGTACACATGAGAATAATCTCACTATTGGGCATACACATGATTCACCTTTTCACAAAAAAGAAGTAGAGATCAAATCTAAATGTTACGGTAAGTTCAAAGGGAGAATAATGACCCTCTAAATATGTTCCTCTAAAAACTCCTCCAAAAATTAGTATGATCAGCAGAACAAGCTTGATGATGTGTGCTGCAGGGGGGCATTCTTTTATAAATGAGTTTAATAGCTGGATACAAACTGTTTTTCTGTTCCCGGAAATACATATGATGTAAATGCGGTTTCGGCATTAGATGTGCTCTATTTTCGTTCGTCTGGGCAATTGGATGAAAATCCCTAATCTTTGATAGAAAAATTGTATGCGAGCATGTGTAGAGAAATAGACGTTTTTCAAACTATTGAAATAAACTTTAAGAATACCTGTGAAACAACGTTGAGTAGACGGGCGAGGGGTTAGTAAGGGATGAGTTCCAGTTGCTAAGTCAAGCGAACAAATCAGGAGAAAGTATTTCCAATTTACTATAAAAATAATGATCATCGCGATGAAAGTATGGTCAATAATGGCTATTGTACAACATTCAGCCTTGGGGCTCATATGGACTGGTGAAACATGGAAGAGGGCCAAGGGCCAATGAAATGAAAAGGTAAAACCACTAGAGCAAAGGCCAATATACTCACTGTAAAAGGGTTTTTCAGGAATTTTATGTTGATACTAAATGTTTCGGTTATTTCACCAATAGAAGATCTGTGTTCTGCTTTTCGGTTCCCTGACAATCAAATGATTGAGGAGACCGCGATCGGCCACTGACACCATGTTCCCTTAGGGCAGTGTTCCCCAAGTTCGGTCCTCAAGAGCCACCAACAGGTCATGTTTTCAGGATTTCCTTAGTAATGCCCAGGTGAGAACTCCATAATCTAGACAGGCATCAATTCCATCACCTGGGCGATGCTAAGGAAATCCTAAAAACACGACCTGTTGGTGGCTCTTGAGGACTGGAGTTGGGGAACACTGCCTTAGGGAAACACTACCCTGTATTAATCATCAGGCAAAGCTCTGCACATTTGTTGTTGCGGCCCTTAGTATTTAAATATTAGTATCATTGTAGTGAATAGGATTGAGAAACCCGTTTGAAAATAGTTTATTTCCGCCATATAAGACAATGGAGGCCAGTCTCATCCAACTAATTAGGTAAAAAGCAGACCCATCCCAGCTATGGTCTTTTTTTTGTTGTTGAGACCTGTCAGCAGGTCATAGAGAATTGAATAAAATGATACTTATACCGATATATTATTCCGGAAAAATACAAACTTTTCTTATATGTAATTTAATTATTAAGATCTATGGGTGGGACATAGATCTCCACGAGAATCTGCTTCCAGAGGTTATTTTAAATGAAAGGGGGCGTCATCAGTGTGAGACATGAAGATCAGGAGAGCAGACGGTCAGTCATTACATGTCTCATGCTGGTGAAGCCCCCTTTCATTTAAAATAAGCTCTGGAGGCAGATTCTAGGGGAGAACTATGTCCGGTCCAAGTCATTTACATATTAAGAAAAACATGGATTTCTCTGGAGCAAGACATCGGATCGCAGATATCAAGGTATCATTTTATTCAGCTTTCTTGACCAACATCGGCAAATTGACGGCTTAGGAGGGTTGATCTTACAGACAGATTCCCTTTAAGCTCTTTTACAGTTCTCATTAAGCTTACTATAATAAAATACACAAATATCAGAGTATTACCTTTCACAGAATGACCTGAGTTCCACCAACTGCATAGATTAAATTCCACGAGGAATCTGAGGAAGTAAGAGGATATAATAATAAGTTTGTAGGATCTGTTTCAGATACTGTCCAGCTGCAAGTAAGTATAATGCTCACCTATAACTAAGCCTAGCTATCAACGGTGTGATATTGTGGGTATTATCTTGGAAATTTCAGACATCTATACAATTATCATCTTCCGTCATAGCAGAATATGATGATTATGGTTAGAAGCCCACTTTAAATGCTAAAAATGCTCTTTCTGCAAATGCCTACCTCAATAAACAGGACACATTCCACCATTTGACAGTAGATTCACCTTTAAGAGCGTGTTTGGGGATTGGATGATACTGGGTCTGTTGGTGTGCTTTCCTGAGACCCATAAGTGGTTCTGTCAGGTGTCTCCTAGCAAGGTACTCAACAGCTATAGATTCTAATATAGAACAGTGGGCTGAGAGTAGCTTACAGCTCTTGGCAGTCTGGATAGATGGAATGTGGAGGTGCTCTTTTCAGGCTGTTGTTGTAGTGGTGTTGTAGAGTCAGTTCTGGGTGGTCTGCCGATTTTGCAAGAGATATCAGCAAGGATTGGACCCAATGTAATTTGGGTTGTAGAAGACAGCAACTCTGGAGAGCTTAACTGGGCCTTGTAGGAACTTTGTGGGACTTCAGGGTGGGAAGGGCTGGTGGCATATAATGTGCTATGGTTCTGAAACGCTAGTGGGAAGAATGGGCTGGTTGGAGGGATTGACTTTAGGGGCTCTCAAAGATAGAGGCAGGTGTGTGGACACCAATTCTACTCCTGAGTAAATGAGTTGTGATACTATGAGTGTTGCTGTATGTGTATTTCGCAAACTTAATTTACATTATGCAAAATAGGGACAGTTTGTGAGAAATTAACTCTCACTCATGGCCTCGGTGATGTTAACATTGGCGTTAATAAAGCTAACTAGTGTGTGAAAGTTCTCTTTGAAGCTCTAGAATGTTCAAGTGTCCTCATTACTAGATGTGACCAGAAATGGTAAAATCTAACTGGGTCAACTGGGGTATTTCACAACCATTGAGCTCACAAGGGTTGTTCATTGAAAACAAGTTATCACCTAACCTGAAGATAGTTGATCGGTAAGAGTAGGATCACTCGGACTGATCAGTAAAATCGTGAATTTTTATCGCCGTTAGACTGGAGTGTGATCTGAGCTGTACTCATTTCCTATTGGATTGCTGAGGCCTACACTCAGCTTTTCCTGCCAGCCTCATAAAGAATGAATGGTGCGGCAGTAGGACATGCAGCCTCCATTTTGTAACAGGGATAAATCTTCCCGTTGGTGTCAATTACTCCCGCCATGTGTGAATTACTACCATCAAGCATACTGTGCCATTAGTTGAGACCAGTGCCTCGGTGAAAGGAACTGTATTTACCAAGTGTATTGTGCCACCGACTTGCGAATTTTAATGGGGGGAGTCTCTACTACCCTATTACCAGCTTTTGGATGTCATTAGTTCCTGGGACTTTGTTTTTAATAGTCAATGACGACTACTATCAAAGTCCAGTGTTGTCTCCAACGTCTGGAAACACTTGTACGTTCCATTCTGCTATCAATTCTTCACCCATCGAAGTATGCTTAAGTAATGTCTATATTTGAAGATGATATCAAAAGAAAAATCCATAGTCTTGATTGTTATCTTAAAAGCAAAGTATTCTAGAAAAAAAAAGACTTGTGTAATACATTTGTACTATTGACAACAGGAAAATTGCATGGCGTCCGACAGCACAAAGCCTACGTCTCACCAACACCTGACAGCTCGTCTTGAGCCTGACATGAGCATCTAAGAAACTATTTCACAGAACATGAAATCACAAAGAAACAGAATGAATCATCTAGATGGTTTGATGTATTGGCGGAAGCCCACCCAGGCAGCATGCAGCCATTACCTACCACAAGACTGTAACCACGATCAGGGCACTTCCTAGTATTTGTCCACATTAAGAAGACTACACTAGAGTTAAAATGTGTGTGGTGAGTACATGCTCTTCAATGTTTGCTAATTCGTGTGATGCAATAAACATTCTTAGAGCGTGCAGGGCCGACGCGCCTCGTAATGACGAAAATAGACTTACAGGATAAGCTCTGTCATTATCCATTTTACAGCAGCAAACAAGGCATGATAGGGCTGGAAAAGAGCAGAGATGTAATGATGTGGAGGAAAAGGTCTTTCATCTTTAAGCAAGAAAAATGTACAATTGCAAAGCTTTCACCTACACAGAGTGGGAGCACACACATTTCGTGGCCTGAGACTTAGCAAAAAAAGAAAAAAGCTATCAATAAAATATAGGAAATGGTGTCAGGGAAGACTCAGTGCCAAAAGTAGTGATCGGGCAACATGGACTCAATTCCAACTGCCCAGTTACGTTGGGCTTTTTTTTGAGAATTGGGTTCCAGGTGTCACCAACAAGTTACTTTACCTTGATCTTGATTTAGCTATCTACATACAGTACTAGGACGTCATACTAAATTTTGCCCCAAAAGAGGGAAAATCAAGTTACAACGTTGGTCTTATTAACAGGACCATAATGAGATAGGTCTATAAATTAACGGGGACGTTTTACAGTTCTGAAGCCCTGCGTAGGTTGCACATGGTGGGTCCTTAAATGTCCCATTTGGGATCATTCAGATAAGTGCATTATTTGTACGTGTGTTGACCTTGACCACACACGTAGAGCACAAGGACGAACTATAGCCAATGTAGCAGCACACATGGTCAATTTCCACCATGGACCAATAATTTGTGTAGAAAAACATTGTAGCATGCACTACTCTTGGACAGTTTAGTAAAAGTAAGTAGCAGGCAGCTTCTGCACTCATTCCATTTGCAGGCGAACACACAGAGCTGTACATGGAGCTTATAGGAATTCAGTCACATCTTCAGTTTCTGAACCTAACTGGCCTGATTTTTAGCTTGGCCATCTGAACTCTGCCTTTATAAATTTATAGCGCCATATGAAAAAAGTGTAATATCTCAAAAACAGCAAATTGCAAAATTATCCTTCAGGCCATAAAATAGCTGTACCCACTCTGACGGTAGCAGATATAATGTATTGTATAGGGACCTTCTATAAAAGTCGAAAAATACTAAAACCTTATAGTTAAATCTTTTTTTAAATTCAGTTATTGGAGAGCACTATAGGAAAAAAGAAGGGCAAAAGGTAAATAGCTGTCCACACATGTTTCGTCACATAGGTAGACTGGAAATTTATACAGAAGAAGCAATGTTGTGTATAAAATGACTAGGGGCTACAAACCATAAGATAAAAATGGGCCCCACCAGTATGGTGCTCGGTGTTCTAAACAGTATAAAGGGGTCTTGAGTTTGTTTCCATCACTCTTGGGATAATTTGTAGCCTACAATAGAGCAGATGTAATAATTCTATATTTTAGATTAAGTAACCTGAAGACTCTATATACCTTAGAAGAAAGTCGGGGAAACTGGCTGACTATGTAATGTGTTTGGGGGCCGATTGAGAAGGATTGGACAGTGGAACGTTAATACTCGATCGGTTTGTTTTCAGGAATGATAAGACACTGCCGGAGATGTTTAAAGCCCCTGATAAATCTGGTGCAATTAATATATGGTTTTTTTAGATGCTTTAAAGAGGAGAGTCCAATGCAAGTTATTGATATCCATTGACAAAGTGGATAAGACCAACAGGAAGAGTCCTCTGCCCTCCAAAGCATCAACAGCAACCACACTGTGTGGCCATTATGGAAGCTAAACCATTGATAAGAAGAGTATACTGTACGCTGACATGGCCATCACATTATTTATAATCAGTAGTATACGGTATGAATATACTAGATATAGAAGGTAGACTTACATCGAGCAGGCTGTGCGCACTGTCACTGCTCTCCTTATTAGTTCTGCACATGGCTTGATAGTCATACAAGGTTATTCTACGGAAACAAAAAAATAATAATTTTATTCAACACTCATTTGCATCACTTGAAGAGTAAGCAAACATTTTTACAACTTTCAAAGCCCTTATAATTACAAGTAGAAATCCAAGTGCTAAGATCCTCACCGAAAACTGAAAAACCTTATTGAGAGGTGCACAGCTTACAGGTCAGCAGACAGAAGCACACAGTTCAGCAGACAGGATCGCACAGCTCAGCAGACAGGAGCGCACAGCTCAGCAGACAGGAGCGCACAGCTTAGCAGACCTTAATACACAGCTTAGCAGACAGGAGCACATAGCTCAGCAGACAGGAGCGCACAGCTCAGCAGACAGGAGCACACAGCTCAGCAGACAGGAGCACAAAGCTCAGCAGACAGGAGCGCACAACTCAGCAGACAGGAGCACACAGCTCAGCAGACAGGATTGCACAGCTCAGCAGACAGGAGTACACAGCTCAGCAGACAGGAGTGCACAGCTCAGCAGACAGGAGCGCACAGCTCAGCAGACAGGAGCACACAGCTCAGCAGACAGGAGTGCACAGCTCAGCAGACAGGAGCGCACAGCTCAGCAGACAGGAGCACAAGGCTCAGCAGACAGGAGCGCACAGCTCAGCAGACAGGAGCACACAGCTCAGCAGACAGGAGTGCACAGCTCAGCAGACAGGAGCACACAGCTCAGCAGACAGGATCGCACAGCTCAGCAGACAGGAGCGCACAGCTTAGCAGACCTTAATACACAGCTCAGCAGACAGGAGCGCACAGCTTAGCAGACAGGAGCGCACAGCTCAGCAGACAGGAGCACACAGCTCAGCAGACAGGAGCACAAAGCTCAGCAGACAGGAGCGCACAACTCAGCAGACAGGAGCACACAGCTCAGCAGACAGGATCGCACAGCTCAGCAGACAGGAGTGCACAGCTCAGCAGACAGGAGCGCACAGCTCAACAGACAGGAGCGCACAGCTCAGCAAACAGGAGTGCACAGCTTAGCAGACAGGAGTTCACAGCTTAGCACACAGGAGCGCACAGCTCAACAGACAGGAGCGCACAGCTCAGCAGACAGGAGCACACAGCTCAGCAGACAGGAGCACACATCTCAGCAGACAGGAGCATACAGTTCAACAGACAGGAGTGCACAGCTCAACAGACAGGAGCGCACAGCTCAGCAGACAGGAGCACACAGCTCAGCAGACAGGAGCACACATCTCAGCAGACAGGAGCGTACAGTTCAACAGACAGGAGTGCACAGCTCAGCAGACAGGAGCGCACAGCTCAGCAGACAGGAGCACACATCTCACCAGACAGGAGCGTACAGCTCAGCAGACAGGAGCATACAGCTCAGCAGACAGGAGGGCACAGCTCAGCAGACAGGAGCGCACAGCTCAGCAGATAGGAGCACACATCTCAACAGACAGGAGCGTACAGCTCAGCAGCCAGGAGTGCACAGCTCAGCAGACAGGAGTACACAGCTCAGCAGACAGGATTGCACAGCTCAGCAGACAGGAGCACACATCTCAGCAGACAGGAGCGTACAGCTCAGCAGACAGGAGCGTACAGCTCAGCAGACAGGAGTGCACAGCTCAGCAGACAGGAGCGCACAGCTCAGCAGATAGGATCACACATCTCAACAGACAGGAGCGTACAGCTCAGCAGCCAGGAGTGCACAGCTCAGCAGACAGGAGTACACAGCTCAGCAGACAGGAGTGCACAGCTCAGCAGACAGGAGCGCACAGCTCAGCAGACAGGAGCACACAGCTCAGCAGACAGGAGTGCACAGCTCAGCAGACAGGAGCGCACAGCTCAGCAGACAGGAGCACAAGGCTCAGCAGACAGGAGCGCATAGCTCAGCAGCGGTGAGCCCGCATCAAAGCTGGGGCATGTCAGCTGTTTTGAACAGCTGACATGTGCCCGCAATAGCGACGGTTGAAATCGCGACTCTCCCGCAGCTATTAACTAGTTAAATTCTGCTGTCAAACGCTGACAGCGGCATTTAACCGGCGCTCCGGAAATGAGCGCATCGCTGACCCCCGTCACATGATCAGGGGTCAGTGCTCCTGTATAGTAACCATAGAGGTCCTTGAGACCTCTATGGTTACTGATCCCCGGTAGCTGTGAGCTCCACCCTGTGGTCGCCACTCATAGTACACCTGCATTTCTGCAGCATAGCAGCGATCTGATGATCGCTGCTATGTAGCAGAGGCGATCAAGTTTTGCCAGCTTCTAGCCTCCTATGAAGGCTATTCAAGCATGGCAAAAGTAAAAAAAAAGTAAAAAAAATGTGAAAAAAATAAAAAAAATATAAAAGTTTAAATCACCCCCCTTTTGCCCCATTCAAAATAAATCAATTAAAAAACAATCAAACCTACACATATTTGCTATCGCCGCATTCAGAATCGCCCGATCTTTCAATAAAAAAAGCATTAACCTGATCGCTAAACAGCGTAGCAAGAAAAAAATTTGAAACGCCAGAATTACATTTTTGGTCGCCGTGACATTGCATTAAAATGCAATAACGGGCGATCAAAAGAATGTATCTGCACCGAAATGGTATCATTAAAAACGCCAGCTCAGCACCCAAAAAATAAGCCCTCACCCGACCCCAGATCATGAAACATGGAGACTAGGGTTGAGCGACCTTTACTTTTATAGGATCGGGTCGGGTTTCACGAAACCCGACTTTTTCAAAAGTCGGGTCGAGTGAAATCGGCCGATCCTATAAAAAAGTCGGGGTCGGGGTCGGCCGAAACTCGAAACCCAATGCAGTGCATTGGGTTTCCATTGGTTCCCAGGGTCTGAAGGAGCGGAAACTCTCCTTCAGGCCCTGGGATCCATATTTAAGTGTAAAATAAAGAATTAAAATAAAAAATATCGCTATACTTACCCTCTGACGCGCCCTGGTACTAACCGGGAACCTTCCTTCCTTCGAATCAGCGCTTGCAGGACCTTGCGGTGACGTCGCGGTGACGTCGCGGCTTGTGATTGGTCGCACGGCCGCCCATGTGACCGCTCGCGCGACCAATCACAAGCCGTGACGTCACCGCGACGTCACCGCAAGGTCCTGCAAGCGCTGATTCGAAGGAAGGAAGGTTCCCGGTTAGTACCAGGGCGCGTCAGAGGGTAAGTATAGCGATATTTTTTATTTTAATTCTTTATTTTACATTAAATATGGATTCCGATACCGATTTCCGATATTGCAAACATATCGGAACTTGGGATCGGAATTCCGATACCACATTCAGAAGATCGCCGACTTCATGGCCGACCCCACACTGGGGTCGGGTCGGGTTTCATGAAACCCGACTTTGCCAAAGGTTGGCGACTTCTGAAAGTGGCCGACCCGTTTCGCTCAACCCTAATGGAGACGTTACGAGTATTGGAAAATGGCGCAATTTTTTATTTTTTTTTGCAAAGTTTGGAATTTTTTTCACCACTTAGATAAAAAATGACCTAGTCATGTTAGGTATCTATGAACTCTTAATGACCTGGAGAATCATAATGGCAGGTCAGTTTTAGCATTTAGTGAATCTAGCAAAAAAGCCAAACAAAAAACAAGTGTGGGACTGCACTTTTTTGCAATTTCACCGCTCTTGGAATTTTTTTCTTGTTTTCTAGTACACGACATGCTAAAACCAATGATGTTGTTCAAAAGTACAACTTGTTTAGCAAAAAATAAGCCCTCAAATGGCCATATTGACGGAAAAATAAAAACGTTATGACTCTGGGAATGAGGGGAGCAAAAAACGAACATGGAAAAATGGAAAATCCCAAGGTCATGAAGGGGTTAAAGCAGATTCGGGTCCACCCCGAAGCACAGACATATCATTAATTCAAATCTTCAAACGCAGATTAAACAAGAACCACAAGACAGATTTCATCAACCAAGGTATCATTTTAATCAGTATAGCGGCGCCAACCTGACAATGCCTGTAGTTTAATTAAGAAAATCCTGATGACAGGTTCTCTTTAAATACTCTTATAGTGGACAGAAATTAGGTGGTTCGAACCGGACAAGACGGCCCTAATAAGGACACAAGCATAGTCTTGTAAAACTTAATATATGTAAGTGAAATATAAAATTGTTCTTTATTGGCAGGAAGAAATAACCCAAGCCAGCACCCATCTCAGGCCAATTTCACTCTTTCAACTTTTGAAATACCTGAAATGACAGATGGGATTTTCAGAAGAATACTAGTAAGTATGAGCCGACACTGTGCAGTTATGACCCTCAGTGAAAAAATATTTCAGTACTTAGATCAGGTCTGATGCAGCGGCCCCATTCTGCCGTAGCAGCGAGCGTTCAGAGTCATGTTTACATTGTGTACTGTGTTAAACTTCAATGCCGTTTGACAAGGAAAAAGGAAATTTGAGTAATTACCTAACTACAAAGTGATTTCCTGCTTTTGATGCTGTGTTACATTTACTGTCTCAAGATCAGCAGAAACATAAAACCTGACGCGCTCGACAGAATATTTCACTGGTGACTATATAGTTATTGAGACATTACAAATAAAAAGTATATTTATAAATACAATACATATATATATATATATATATATATATATATATATACAGTATACTGTATATACAGGGTGGGCCATTTATATGGATACACCTAAATAAAATGGGAATGGTTGGTGACATCAACTTCCTGTTTGTGGCACATTAGTATATGGGAGGAGGAAAACTTCAAGATGGGTGGTGACCATAGCAGCCATTTTGACGTCAGCCATTTTGGATCCAACTTTACTTTCCTATGGGAAGAAGGTCATGTGACACATCAAACTTATTGAGAATTTCACAAGTAAAACAATGGTGTGCTTGGTTTTAACGCAACTTTATTCTTTCATGAGTTATTTACTAGTTTATGACAACTTGTGCTGCCCATTGTGTTGGATTGTCAATGCAACCCTCTTCTCCCACTCTTGGCACACTGATAGCAACACCGCAGATGAAATGTTAGCACAGGCTTCCAGTATCCATTGTTTCAGATGCTGCACATCTCGTAGCTTCACAGCATAGACAATTGCCTTCAGATGACCCAAAAGATAAAATTCTAAGGGGGTCAGATCAGGAGACCTTGGTGACCATTCAACTGGCCCACGACGACCAATCCGCTTTCCAGGAAACTGTTCATGTAGGAATGCTCGGACCTGACACCCATAATGTGGTGGTGCACCATCTTGCTGGAAAAACTCAGGGAACGAGTCATCTTCAGGGCATAAAGGGGGCAACATATCATCATGATGGTTGTCGTCGGCAAGTTGAATGGCCGAAGTGGTCATTAGAAGTCATTAGAAGTGGTCATAAACTTGTAAATAACTCATGAAAGAATAAAGTTATGTTAAAACCAAGCACACCATAGTTTTTCTTGTGAAATTCTCAATAAGTCTGATGTGTCATATGACCCCCTTTCCATTGGAAAACATAAAGTTGGATCCAAAATGGCCGACTTCAAAATGGCCACCATGGTCACCACCCATCTTGAAAAGTTTTCCTCCTCCCATATACTAATATGCCACAAGCAAGAAGTTGATATCACCAACCATTCCCAGTTTATTTAGATGAAACCATATAAATGGTCCACCCTGTATAATGTCAGGGAAAATCGCTTCTTCGCATGTAAAAATATGGGGAGAAAAGGTCACATAAAAATGTTCTAATTACAAAAAGATAAAATCAGTGTTACAATAGATAAAAATCAAATAAGTAATTAAAATCAATAGATAAAAGTAAAAAATGAAAAAACAAAACACTAGGCTACTTACTGTTTAAGGATTTTTAGTGACATGATCACAGTACTGAAATTTATTTTTCTGCTTTGGACTTTGTTATTGTATTTTATTTAGATTCTATGCAATATACTATTATAGACTTTTTATTTGTCTGCTGATAAATTTACTATTCTTCTGGATTAATGCTCGGATTTGAGCTTGGACTATTTAATGGTTTAATTCTTTATTTTCCAGAATACTCTGACTGTTTCTCCTGGATTATGAACCAGATATCCTTGACCTTGGCCTTTAGTTCAGATTTTGTCATCTTGTTTTGGTAAACTCTTCCAACTCCCTCTACAAGGCAACATTGACTCTGTTGATGCAGCCTAATCCCTGCATAAAGGGAAATGGAATCTATCAGCAGTTTTTTTGCTATGTAATCTGACAGCAGCATGATGTCGGGACAGAAACCCTGATTCCAGCGATGTATCACTTAGTTTACTGGGTGCAGCACCTGTGATGGAATCCCTGTTTTCTCTGCTGCAGATCTAGAAGAGCTCGGAATCCTGAGCTGTGTATAACTCCGCCCACAGCACTGATTGGAAGCTTTCCGTGTTCACAGCCGCTAATCAGTGGTGGAAGTTGGACCAGGAGGCACGAGACATCTAGTCCTGTATTGATAATCTTCTGGTGATAAAACAGTGAGGTTATTGAAACAGCAAAACACAGCCTAGTAAGTGACACATCACTGGAATCAAGGTATCTGCACCTAACTGATCCTGCTCACAGATAACAAAGCAAAAATCTGCTGACACTTTGGATAACAAGTAGCTCCTTATGGCCACGCACTAGAAAAAAGTCTGATAAGTTTGGCAGGACAAGCCTCCCAACTGATTATTGGGGGGGGGGAGGGGAAATAAGGAGGAGTCAATCAGTTGAAATGTATTTTTATTTTCAGAGGAGATAAGCTGATGACGCAGATTTTTGACAGCAGCTTTCTTTGCCTATTAAAATAGCAAAATCGCTCAGCAAAGCTGAGTGTTCATGTGCATGGTGGAGTTGGAGAAGACAACAGTCAGATATTTCATTCATTCATTCATTTATTTATTTATTTCACTCACTTATATAGCGCCATTAATTCCACAGCACTTTACAGATGTTATCATCACTAGTGTTGAGCATTCCGATACCGCAAGTATCGGGTATCGGCCGATATTTGCGGTATCGGAATTCTGATACCGAATTCCGATACTTCCCGCGTATCGGATACCGGAATCGGAAGTTCCCAGAATTCAAACTGAACGCAGCAGCCAATGAGGAATGATTGGAAGTGTGGGCACATCCTGTTTAGCATGGTGGGCATGTAAGTACTGGCAAGGCTTGGATTGGCTGCTGAAATGATGTCACTCTGCACTATAAAAAACGCTGCCGCCATTTTGCGCTCACTCTGCTGTGATTTCAGTTAGGGACAGGACGCTGTGTTCTAACTGAGGGCCAGTCGAGCTAGCTAATTGCTTTATTTTCCTTTCCAAAGGCTAATTTAGCAAAACGCTGTGTGTTCTTCACTGTTCACCTTGCTCTTGCCTTGCAGCGCTGTTTTAACAGCGTTCTGCAAGGTCTCTGTGTGTGTGTGTGTGCAGCTCACTCTGTAGTCTGTGTGCAGCCATATACCCGGTTGTATTCAGCTCAGGGGGGGTTCACACTGCCTCACACAGTTGTCCTTTTTTGCTCTTAGTGCAGCCTGCTGCACATTTTTTCTCAAATTTCCTATTAGTGTTTTTCCACCAGTCTCCAGCTCTATTGTGGAAAAACACTACATAGGATAACCTAGAGGGGGGTTTTTGGGCCTTGCAGCGCCGTTTACGGCTGTCTGCACGGTCTCCGTGTGAGCCCAGCTCGCCCTGTAGTCTGTGTGCAGCCATAGCCGGTTGGATTCAGCTCAGGGTTCGTTACTGGCTCATACCTAGAGAAAAATTTTACTTTTTTTCAAATAGTGCAGCCTGTTTAAAATTTGAAAAAAAAAAATTCCTATTAGTGTCTTTCCACTCGTATCCAGCTAAATAGTGGAAAAACACTATATAGGATAACCTAGAGGAGGGTTTTTTGGCCTTGCAGCGCCGTTTACGGCTGTCTGCACGGTCTCTGTGTGAGCGCAGCTCGCCCTGTAGTCTGTGTGCAGCCATAGCCGGTTGGATTCAGCTCAGGGTGCGTTACTGCCTCATACCTTGAAAAACAATTTCCTTTTTTTCAAATAGTGCAGCCAGTTTAAAATTTGAAAAAAAAAATTCCTATTAGTGTCTTTCCACTCGTATCCAGCTAAATAGTGGAAAAACACTATATAGGATAACCTAGAGGAGGTTTTTTTGGCCTTGCAGCGCCGTTTACGGCTGTCTGCACGGTCTCCGTGTGAGCCCAGCTCGCCCTGTAGTCTGTGTGCAGCCATTGCCGGTTGGATTCAGCTCAGGGTTCGTTACTGCCTCATACCTTGAGAAAAATTTTACTTTTTTTCAAATAGTGCAGCCTGTTTAAAATTTGAAAAAAAAAATTCCTATTAGTGTCTTTCCACTCGTATCCAGCTAAATAGTGGAAAAACACTATATAGGATAACCTAGAGGAGGGTTTGTTGGCCTTGCAGCGCCGTTTACGGCTGTCTGCACGGTCTCTGTGTGAGCGCAGCTCGCCCTGTAGTCTGTGTGCAGCCATAGCCGGTTGGATTCAGCTCAGGGTGCGTTACTGCCTCATACCTTGAAAAACAATTTCCTTTTTTTCAAATAGTGCAGCCAGTTTAAAATTTGAAAAAAAAAATTCCTATTAGTGTCTTTCCACTCGTATCCAGCTAAATAGTGGAAAAACACTATATAGGATAACCGAGAGGAGGGTTTTTTGGCCTTGCAGCGCCGTTTACGGCTGTCTGCACGGTCTCCGTGTGATTTAAACTAGCTCTGTAGCCCGATCTGCATCAAAAAAAAAGTTAAGTTCACCAAACACAACTTAACACTTGTGTAGGCCACATTTGAAAAATAATAAAGTTTAGTCCACAATTTACAACATTAGTGTTTCTTACACCTGTTAGGAGGAGCATTTCAGGAATAAGCACAGTAAGGCCTTAGTACTTTTCTGCTTATCTTTATCTGTCAACCAAGATGAAGAGGGCAGGGAGTAAGGCACGTGGGCGTGGGCGCGGAGCAGGGAGAGGAGCAGGGAGAGGACGTGGTGATTCTGTGCCTGCTGCGGGCGCCGGTGACTCGTCGTCACTCAGTTTCAGCAGGGAACAGTCCTTCATGCGCAGCTTTGTCGGAGAGCGCCGTGCACCGCTGCTACGTGAAGACCAAATTGAAGCCGTTGTCGGGTGGATGGCAGCTAACGCCTCGGCATCGACTTCAGTTAGTGCCACATCCTCTCAGGCACAGAGCACTGGAGAGCAGCCATCTGTCTCTTCACCACCTGCCAAATTGGCCAGGCAGTCAGAGAGCCCAGGACAGGAGCCGTCTCTACTTCTGTTCTCTGAATCTCTTGGCTTGGAAACAGGGGGCCAGCCAAGCAGCATTGGAGAAATGGAAGAAGAGGCAGTGTGCAGTGATGCCCAACAGCTTTGTCTCTCTGACTCTGAAGAGGCAGGTGGGCCAGTGCCTCCGGTGACCACAGCGCAGTACGCATCTGATGATGAAACTCAGGTGCCGCTTTCTGATGCGTACTGTGCTGCCGAGACTACCCAGGAGGAGCAGTTGGTGGCAGAGGGTAGTGGAGATGATGAGGTCCTTGACCCATCGTGGCGTGAGGAACAGGAAGGTGGTGGGAGCAGCTCTGAGGAAGAGCTTCCCCTTACGGGCCAAAGAGGGAGAGGGAGGGGGAAGACTGCGGAGCCTGTAGCCTCCACTTTGGCACCCGTTAGGAGCCTGTCTCTTTCCAAAGCCAAAAAGGGCGCTCCCAAGACTTGCAGTGCCTGGTCCTTTTTTGACACAGTTGCAGATGACATTTGTTTTGTCAAATGCAAGCTGTGTCATCAGAAAGTAAAAAGAGGTAAAAGTGTCAGCAACCTCAATACCACAAATATGTGGAAACATGTGCGGAACAGGCACGCGGTGGAGTTACAGAAACACAGTGAAGACGTAGGCCAACCAACAGCGGCAGCTACCACCTCTTCATCTCGTGTTGCCTCTTCCTCCACTGTTGTCCAGAGACCTAGTGTAATTCCACCCACAGCACCACCTTCCCAGTCATCCTCACACTCCCAGTCTACTCTACAGCCATCGGTAGTCCAGGCATGGGAGAAAAGGCGGGCATTCTCGGCCAACCACCCCCGAGCACAGGCTCTGAATGCAGGCATTGCCAAACTGTTGTCCCTGGAAATGCTCTCGTTCAGGCTGGTGGAGACTGACAGCTTCCGTGACTTGATGGCATTGGCAGTCCCACAGTACAAGGTGCCCAGCCGCTTTTACTTCAGCAGGCAGGCTGTCCCTGCCCTGCACAGGCATGTTGAGGCAAACATAAAACATGCGCTACTGAACGCCGTCAGTAGCAAGGTCCACCTCACCACCGATGCGTGGACCAGTCAGCATGGACAGGGGCGATATGTTTCCCTCACTGCCCATTGGGTTAATGTTGTTGAGCCAGGTACAGATCGTGCGAGTGGCGCAGGACGTGTCCTGCCCACTCCAAGGATTGCAGGAATCCAGTCTGTACGCATCGACTCCTCCTCTTACACCAGTTCCTCTGATTCCTCTCTGCAGGATCCGTCACAGTCCACCTCCACATGGACCCGTGAACGTTTACCTATGACCGACATGAGCACAGCCGTGGCCAAACGTCAGCAGGCCGTCTTGAAACTAGTTTCATTGGGGCATCGAAGCCACACAGCGCAGGAGCTCTGGAATGCCATCAAGCAGGAGAGCGATGTGTGGTTACTGCCAGCGAATCTCCAGCCAGGCATGGTAGTGTGTGACAATGGCCGAAATCTGGTGGCAGCTTTGGCCCTTGGCAACCTCACTCACATCCCATGTCTGGCACATGTGCTCAATTTGGTTGTGCAGAGTTTTCTGAGGGACTATCCGGATCTTGATGCCCTGCTGCACAAGGTCCGCCTAGAGTGTGCTCACTTGCGGCGTTCCAGCTTGGCCAGATCCCGCATTGCTGCTCTGCAGCGCCGATTCCGCCTTCCGGAACACCGCATCATATGTGACCTACCTACCCGGTGGAATTCCACGTTACATATGTTGGAGCGGTTGTGTGAGCAGCAGCAAGCAGTTATGGAGTACCAGCTGCATCAGGCGCAAAGAAGTCGCAGTCAGCGCCGATCAGACTTCACAACCACAGAGTGGGCCACTATGAAGGACGTCTGCCAGGTTTTGCGTCCTTTTGATTATTCCACGCGGATGGCAAGTGCAGATGATGCACTAGTCAGCATGACTGTCCCCCTTATCTGCCTGCTTCAGCAAACTTTGCAAGGGTTAAGGGATGATGTGGTGGAAGAGGTGGAGGATGAGGAGTCACCTTTTCCATCAGCTTCTGGAGAGTCAGCGCCACGTGGTTCCTCACAAAGGGGTACGCAGGGGCCAATTTGTGAGGAGGATGAGGAGGAGTCAATGGAGGAGGAAGAGCTCCGTCCAGAGGAGGGAGCGACACAATTGTCCAGTGGTCAGTGTGTACAGCGAGGGTGGGGTGATGACGAGCGGGCAGAGATCATGTCTCAAGCAGGGGACAGCGTTTCTGGGCCAGTTGGCACTCTGCAGCACATGGTGGATTTCATGCTGCAGTGCCTGAGAAACGACCGCCGCATCGACCACATTCTCAACATGCCTGATTATTGGGTGTTCACCCTCCTCGATCCTCGCTACCGGGACAACGTCCAAAACCTCATCCCTGCGTTGACCCGGGAGCGTAAATTGCGGGAGTACCACGACACACTGGTGAATTCCATCATCTTCTCCTGTCCAACTGAGAGGAGTGCTGCTAGTGCTTTACAAAGCAGCTCAGTGCGTCGAGGCAGTGGGGGAGGCTCTGCCCAAAGAGGGAGCAGAAGCAGTGCCTCTGCCCAAGGCAAGCCCAGTATGGCACAACTCTGGCACACTTTTGTGTGCCCGCCCCAAATGTCTACACCATCACCGGCGGCTCCAGTCAGCAGGAGGCAACGGTTCCGTCAGATGGTGACAGACTACATGGCTTGCCCTCTTACTGTACTCCCAGACGGCTCTTCCCCGTTCAAGTTTTGGGTCTCTAAGCTGGATACATGGCCAGAGCTAAGCCAGTATGCATTGGAGGTGCTGGCTTGCCCTGCGGCTAGTGTCTTATCGGAACGTGTCTTTAGTGCCGCAGGTGGTGTACTAACAGACCGTCGCATGCGACTATCCTCCGATAACGTTGACCGGCTTACTTTCCTGAAAATGAACCAGGCCTGGATCTCGCAGGAATTTGCCACTCCTCTGCCTGATTAAGTAATTGGGTGTCATCCAGGTCTCCTGCTGTGTTCATCTTTCTACCACCTGAACTGAAAGAGCCATCTTGTGCAGCAGTAATGCTGCACAAGGAAAAGGTAGCTCTTTTTTTTTAGCTCTTTGCACACGCAGAACTTAACACTTATAAAATGTGTTCACTGATACCGTTATACCGTCCCGGAGCTGGGACTTTCCTTCGTAATGTGACGCAGCACAGCCGTCATTCCTACCCCCTTGGTGCCATGCGCTGCCTCCTCAGCGTTGTTTTAAGCTGTCACGGAGCCTGCGCTGTTCTGTTATCCCTTGTGCATGCCCTATTTGCGCTGCCTGTCTTCTGACATAATTTGGTGTCAGGCTGGCTGCGCCTGTGCGGCCGCGCTGCCCGAGAACCCGCCTCGCAGTGTCTTCTGATTGAGTCACACTGCGGGCCTGGGATCCATGGGCATGCGCAGTGCATATCTTCCCCTCGGGCTCTCGCTCATTTCCCTCCGCCTTCTTTAGACTGTGCGCCGTCAGCTGATCCCTAGCATGCCACGGCCGTGACACCGCACAGTCTGAAGAAGAGGGAAGGAGGGGAGTGAGAGTCGAGGTTATGCACTGTGCATGCCCATGGTTCCAAGGCCCGCAGTGGGATTACGTTAGACGAGACTGCGAGGTGGGATCTGGAGCAGCGTGGACGCACAGGCACTGACAGCCTGACACCAAATTATGTCAGAAGACAGGCAGCGCTAATTGGGCATGGCCAAGGGCTAACAGAACAGCGCAGGCTCCGTGACAGCTTAAAACAACGCTGAGGAGGCACCGCACGGCATCAAGGGGATAGGAATGACAGCTGTGCTGTGTCCCATTACGAAGGAAATTCGCACCTCCGGAACGGTTTAACGGTATAAAGGGACACATTTTTAGTGTTTACTTCGGTGTTTGCAAGGAGCATAATTAAAAGAGCAACCTTTTCCTTTTGCATCCTTAGTGCTGCACAAGATGGCTCTTTCAGCTACAAACGTCTTGGGGGGGGGTTAAAGGTTCCCTTTCAACTTGCTCCAATCAGGCTTCGGCCTACACTCTGTTCCTCTGCTCCTCCTGCTGTCCCTGGGCTCTAACACTGCCAGTTGGTGCCTGGAAGTGCTGTGTGCACAGTCAACAGTCGCTCCTCTATTATTGGGGTTCAGTAACGTCAGCTGATCCCCAGCTGTGTGTGCGGCAATACCTCCAATCTGCTCCTCCTGCTGTCCCTGGGCTCTAACACCGCCAGTTGGTGCCTGGAAGTGCTGTGTTCACAGTCAACAGTCGCTCCTCTGTTATTGGGGTTCAGTAACGTCAGCTGATCCCCAGCTGTGTGTGCGGCAATACCTCCAATCTGCTCCTCCTGCTGTCCCTGGGCTCTAACACCGCCAGTTGGTGCCTGGAAGTGCTGTGTGCACAGTCAACAGTCGCTCCTCTGTTATTGGGGTTCAGTAACTTCAGCTGATCCCCAGCTGTGTATCCGGCAACGTGTCATGCGACCGCCACGCTGGCACAACTAAAATGTAAGGGGACCCGTCCCCCCCCCCCCCTAGGCGTTTGTTACTGAAAGAGCCACCATGTGCAGCACTAATACTGCACAAGGGAAAGGTCGCTCTTGAAATTATGCTCCTTGCAAACGCTAAACTACACACTCATGTAATGTGTCCCCTCACACCGTCCAACCGTCCCGGAGGTGGGACTTTCCTTTGTAATGTGACGCAGCACAGCCGTCATTGCTACCCCCTTGGCACCGTGCGCTGCCTCCTTAGCGTTGTTTGATTCGTCATGGACCCTGCGCTGTTATGTTATCCCTTGGCTATGCACAGTTTGCGCTGCCCGTCCTCTGACATCATTTGTTGTCGTCCTGGCTGCGCCTGTGCGTCCACGCTGCCCGAAATCACACCTCGCAGTGTCGTCTAATGTGATCCCACAGTGGGCCTGGTATCCATGGCCATGCGCAGTGCATATACTAGCCTCTCACTCCCCTTCTTCACGCTTCTTCAGACTAGGCGGCGTCAGCTGATCCCTAATAGCATGCCACGGCCGTGACGCCGCACAGTCTGAAGAAGCAGGAAGGAGGTGAGTGAGAGGCGATGATATGCACTGCGCATGCCCATGGATCCCTGGCCCGCAGTGGGACTACTTTAGATGACACTGCAAGGTTGGATCTCGGGCAGCTTGGACGCACAGGCACTGCCAGCCTGACACCTACATGATGTCAGAAGACGGGCACCGCTAACTGTGCATGGCCAAGGGATAACATTACAGCGCGGGCTCCGTGACAGAACCAAACAACGTTGAGGAGGTGGCGCCCGGCACCAAGGGGGTTGGAATGACGGCTGTGCTGTGTCACATTACAAAGGAAAGTCCCACTTCCGGGATGGTTTGACGGTGTGAGGGGACACATTATATGAGTGTGTACTTCAGCGTTTGCAAGGAGCATAATTTTCGGAGCCACCATTTTCCATGTGCAGTATTACTGCTGTACAAGATGGCTCTTTCAGCAACAAATGCCTGGGGGGGGGTTAAAGGTTCCCTTTCAACTTGCTCCACTGCAGGCTTCGGCCTACACTCTGCTCCTCTTTGATTCCCTGGGTTTCAACACTGTCAGTTGCCACCTGGAAGTGTTGTCTACACAGAAAAAACACTAGGTGATGTGTCAGTGGGGTTCAGCACCGCCAGCTGTTCCCCTGCTGTGTAGTCGGCAACGTGTCCAGCACAAGCCACGCTGGCACAACAGAACAAAAGCTGCCACCAGTGCAGGCTTCGGCCTACACTCTGCTCCTCTCCTCCTCCTGCTGACCCTGGGCTCAAACACCACTAGTTTTTGCCCGGAAGTGCTAGCTGCACAGAGAAAAACACCAGCCAATGTGTTAGTGGGGTTCAGCAACGCCAGCTGTTCCCCTGCTGTGTAGCCGGCAACGTGACCTGCAAACGCCACGCAGGCACATGAACTGAAATTAAAGGGAACCTGGCCCCACCCCCCCAGGTGTTTCTATGTATAACAGCCACCTAGTACAGCAGTACTGCTGCATTTGTACAAGGTGGCTGACTTTTTCTCCTTGCCCACGTGGAACTCAACACGTACAAAATGTGTCTCATTGAGACCATTCCACTGTCCCTGAGGTGTGACTTTCCTTTCTAATGATACGCAGCACCACCCTTGGTAGCGTTTCCCGTCTTTTGTCATCATGGTTAGCTGCCTGCGCCTGTGCATCCGCCCTGCTAGAAACAACGCCTCTCGTTGTCATATTTATTTTGTCAGCGAGGGTGTGGTTTATGGGCACGAGCAGTGCATATGTTCGCCTGTCTTAACTCATCTCCTTCCGCCTTCTTCAGACTGTGCGGCCTCCTGGCCGTGGTAGGCGATAAGGGATCAGCTGAGGCCGCCCAGTCTGGAGCAGGTGTAAGGACATGTGTAAGCGGCAAACCTATTTACTGCACAAGGCCACGAATCCCAGCCACGCAGTGTGATTTTTTGAAAACACACTGTGGGTCTGGGATTCATGTCCATCGCTAACCGCAACGGCCGAAATGAAATGAGGTCAGAAGACAGGAAGCGCTCACAGCGCATGGCCAAGGGATCACAATAGCGCAGACTCCTGTACAGCAAATAACAACGCTCAGGAATCTGCGCCCATTACCTAGGTGCAAATTTTGACACCTGTGCTGCGTCTCCTTAAAAAGACAAGTCACGCCTCCACAACTGTTTGACAGTATAATGGGCTAAATAGTGTACGTGTTTTAGTCAGCGTGTGCAAGGAGCAAAACAAATAGAGCAACCTTTTACTTGTGCAGCATTAATGCTGCACAAGGTGTGGCTCTTGTACCTTGCAACACCTGAGGGGGGTTAAAGGTAACCTTTGAAATTGGTTCAACTAGGCTTCGGCCTACACTCTGCTCCTCTCCTGCTGACCCTGGGCTCAAACACCGCTAGTTTTTGCCCGGAACTGCTAGCTGCACAGAGAAAAACACCAGTCAATGTGTTAGTGAGGTTCAGCACCGCCAGCTGTTCCCCTGCTGTGTAGTCGGCATCGTGTCCAGCACAAGCCACGCTGGCACAACTGACCAAAAGCTGCCACAAGTGCAGGCTTCGGCCTACACTCTGCTCCTCTCCTCCTCCTGCTGACCCTGGGCTCAAACACCGCCAGTTTCTGCCCGGAAGTGCTAGCTGCACAGAGAAAAACACCAGCCAATGTGTTAGTGGGGTTCAGCACCGCCAGCTGTTCCCCCGCTGTGTAGCCGGCATCGTGTCCAGCACAAGCCACGCTGGCACAACTGACCAAAAGCTGCCACCAGTGCAGGCTTCGGCCTACACATTGCTCCTCTCCTCCTCCTGCTGACCCTGGGCTCTAACACCGCCAGTTTTTGCCCGGACATGTGAGCTGCACAGAGAAAAACACCAGTCAATGTGTCAGTGGGGTTCAGCACCGCCAGCTGTTCCCCTGCTGTGTAGCTTGCAACGTGACCTGCAAACGCCACGCAGGCACATGAACTGAAATTGAAGGGAGCCTGCCCCCCACCCCCAGGTGTTTCTATGTAAAACAGCCACCTTGTACAGCAGTACTGCTGCATTTGTACAAGGTGGCTGACTTTTTCTCCTTGCCCACGTGGAACTCAACACGTACAAAATGTGTCTCATTGAGACCATTCCACTGTCCCTGAGGTGTGACTTTCCTTTCTAATGATAAGCAGCACCACCCTTGTTAGCGCTGCCCGTCTTTTGACATCATTGGTTAGCTGGCTGCGCCTGTGCGTCTGCCCTGCTCAAAACAACGCCCCTCGGTGTCTTATTTTTTGAACAGCGAGGGTGTGATTGATGGGCATGTGCAGTGCATATGTTTGCCTGTGTTCACTCATCTCCTTCCGCCTTCTTCAGACTGGGTGTCCTCATGGCCGCGGCAGGCGATAAGGGATCAGATGAGGCCGCCCAGTCTGAAGCAGGTGTAAGGACATGTGTGAGCGTCAAACATATTTACTGAACAAGGCCACGAATCCCAGCCACGCAGTGTGATTTTTTGAAAACACACTGTGGGTCTGGGATTCATGTCCATCGCTAACCGTAACGGCCGACATTAAATGAGGTCAGAAGACAGGAAGCGCTCACAGCGCATGGCCAAGGGATCCCAATAGCGCAGACTCCTGTACAGCAAATAACAACGCTCAGGAATCTGCGCACAGCAGCTAGGTGTAAATTTTGACACCTGTGCTGCATCTCCTTAAAAAGACTAGTAGTCACGCCTCCACTACTGTTTGACAGTATAATGGGCTAAATAGTGTACGTGTTTTATTCAGCGTGTGCAAGGAGCAAAATTAAATAGAGCAACCTTTGACTTGTGCATCATTAATGCTGTTCAAGGTGTGGCTCTTGTACCTTGCAACACCTGAGGGGGGGGGGTTAAAGGTAACCTTTGAAATTGGTTCAACTAGGCTTCGGCCTACACTCTGCTCCTCTCCTCCTCCTGCTGACCCTGGGCTCAAACAACGCCAGTTTCTGCCCGGACATGCTAGCTGCACAGAGAAAAACACCAGCCAATGTGTTAGTGGGGTTCAGCACCGCCAGCTGTTCCCCTGCTGTGTAGTCGGCATCGTGTCCAGCACAAGCCACGCTGGCACAACTGACGAAAAGCTGCCACCAGTGCAGGCTTCGGCCTACACTTTGCTCCTCTCCTCCTCCTGCTGACCCTGGGCTCAAACAACGCCAGTTTCTGCCCGGACATGCTAGCTGCACAGAGAAAAACACCAGCCAATGTGTTAGTGGGGTTCAGCACCGCCAGCTGTTCCCCTGCTGTGTAGTCGGCATCGTGTCCAGCACAAGCCACGCTGGCACAACTGACCAAAAGCTGCCACCAGTGCAGGCTTCGGCCTACACTTTGCTCCTCTCCTCCTCCTGCTGACCCTGGGCTCAAACAACGCCAGTTTCTGCCCGGACATGCTAGCTGCACAGAGAAAAACACCAGCCAATGTGTTAGTGGGGTTCAGCACCGCCAGCTGTTCCCCTGCTGTGTAGCTGGCAACGTGTCCTGCAAACGCCACGCAGGCACATGAACTGAAATTGAAGGGAGCCTGCCCCCCACCCCCCCAGGTGTTTCTATGTATAACAGCCACCTTGTACAGCAGTACTGCTGCATTTGTACAAGGTGGCTGACTTTTTCTCCTTGCACACGTGGAACTCAACAAGTACAAAATGTGTCTCATTGAGACCATTCCACTGTCCCTGAGGTGTGACTTTCCTTTCTAATTATACGCAGCACCACCCTTGTTAGCGCTGCCCGTCTTTTGACATCATTGGTTAGCTGGCTGCGCCTGTGAGTCTGCCCTGCTCGAAACAACGCCCCTCGGTGTCTTATTTTTTGTGAACAGCGAGGGTGTGATTGATGGGCATGTGCAGTGCATATGTTTGCCTGTGTTCACTCATCTCCTTCCGCCTTCTTCAGACTGGGTGTCCTCATGGCCGCGGCAGGCGATAAGGGATCAGATGAGGCCGCCCAGTCTGAAGCAGGTGTAAGGACATGTGTGAGCGTCAAACATATTTACTGAACAAGGCCACGAATCCCAGCCACGCAGTGTGATTTTTTGAAAACACACTGTGGGTCTGGGATTCATGTCCATCGCTAACCGTAACGGCCGACATTAAATGAGGTCAGAAGACAGGAAGCGCTCACAGCGCATGGCCAAGGGATCCCAATAGCGCAGACTCCTGTACAGCAAATAACAACGCTCAGGAATCTGCGCACAGCAGCTAGGTGTAAATTTTGACACCTGTGCTGCATCTCCTTAAAAAGACTAGTAGTCACGCCTCCACTACTGTTTGACAGTATAATGGGCTAAATAGTGTACGTGTTTTATTCAGCGTGTGCAAGGAGCAAAATTAAATAGAGCAACCTTTGACTTGTGCATCATTAATGCTGTTCAAGGTGTGGCTCTTGTACCTTGCAACACCTGAGGGGGGGGGTTAAAGGTAACCTTTGAAATTGGTTCAACTAGGCTTCGGCCTACACTCTGCTCCTCTCCTCCTCCTGCTGACCCTGGGCTCAAACAACGCCAGTTTCTGCCCGGACATGCTAGCTGCACAGAGAAAAACACCAGCCAATGTGTTAGTGGGGTTCAGCACCGCCAGCTGTTCCCCTGCTGTGTAGTCGGCATCGTGTCCAGCACAAGCCACGCTGGCACAACTGACCAAAAGCTGCCACCAGTGCAGGCTTCGGCCTACACTTTGCTCCTCTCCTCCTCCTGCTGACCCTGGGCTCAAACAACGCCAGTTTCTGCCCGGACATGCTAGCTGCACAGAGAAAAACACCAGCCAATGTGTTAGTGGGGTTCAGCACCGCCAGCTGTTCCCCTGCTGTGTAGTCGGCATCGTGTCCAGCACAAGCCACGCTGGCACAACTGACCAAAAGCTGCCACCAGTGCAGGCTTCGGCCTACACTTTGCTCCTCTCCTCCTCCTGCTGACCCTGGGCTCAAACAACGCCAGTTTCTGCCCGGACATGCTAGCTGCACAGAGAAAAACACCAGCCAATGTGTTAGTGGGGTTCAGCACCGCCAGCTGTTCCCCTGCTGTGTAGCTGGCAACGTGTCCTGCAAACGCCACGCAGGCACATGAACTGAAATTGAAGGGAGCCTGCCCCCCACCCCCCCAGGTGTTTCTATGTATAACAGCCACCTTGTACAGCAGTACTGCTGCATTTGTACAAGGTGGCTGACTTTTTCTCCTTGCACACGTGGAACTCAACAAGTACAAAATGTGTCTCATTACAGACCATTACAATGTCCCTGAGGTGTGACTTTCCTTTTTAATGACACGCAGCACCCCCATTGTTAGCGCTGCCCGTCTCCTGACATCATTGGTTGGCTGGCTGTGCCTGTGCGTCCCCCCTGCCCGACACAACGCCCCCCGTTGTCTCATATATTTTGACTGCGAGGGTGTGATTGATGGGCACGAGCAGTGCATATGTTCCCCTGTCTTCACTCCCCTCCTTCCGCCTTCTTCTGACTGTGCGGCCTCATGGCCGCGGCATGCGATAAGGGATCAGCTGAGGCCGCCCAGTCTGAAGCAGGTGTAAGGACATGTGTGAGCGGCGAACATATTTACTGCACAAGGCCACGAATCCCAGCACCGCAGTGTGACTTTAGGAAAAGCCACTGTGGGTCTGGGATTTATGGCCATCGTTAACCGCAACGGCCAACATGAAATGAGGTCATGAGACGGCCTGCACTAACAGGGTATTGCCAAGGGATAACACAAGAGCGCAGTTTCCTGTACTGCAAATAACAACGGTAAGGAATCTGCGCACAGCACCTAGGTGTAAATTTGTACACCTGTGCTGCGTCTCCTTAAAAAGACTAGTAGTCACGCCTCCACTACTGTTTGACAGTATAATGGGTTAAATAGTGTACGTGTTTAATTCAGCGTGTGCAAGGAGCAAAATTAAATAGAGCAACCTTTGACTTGTGCATCATTAATGCTGTTCAAGGTGTGGCTCTTGTACCTTGCAACACCTGAGGGGGGGTTAAAGGTAACCTTTGAAATTGGTTCAACTAGGCTTCGGCCTACACTCTGCTCCTCTACTCCTCCTGCTGACCCTGGGCTCAAACACCGCTAGTTTCTGCCCGGAACTGCTAGCTGCACAGAGAAAAACACCAGTCAATGTGTTCGTGGGGTTCAGCACCGCCAGCTGTTCCCCTGCTGTGTAGTTGGCATCGTGTCCAGCACAAGCCACGCTGGCACAACCGACCAAAAGCTGCCACCAGTGCAGGCTTCGGCCTACACTCTGCTCCTCTCCTCCTCCTGCTGACCCCGGGCTCAAACACCGCCAGTTTCTGCCCGGACATGCTAGCTGCACAGAGAAAAACACCAGTCAATGTGTTAGTGGGGTTCAGCACCGCCAGCTGTTCCCCTGCTGTGTAGTCGGCATCGTGTCCAGCACAAGCCACGCTGGCACAGCTGACCAAAAGCTACCACCAGTGCAGGCTTCGGCCTACACTTTGCTCCTCTCCTCCTCCTGCTGACCCTGGGCTCAAACAACGCCAGTTTCTGCCCGGACATGCTAGCTGCACAGAGAAAAACACCAGCCAATGTGTTAGTGGGGTTCAGCACCGCCAGCTGTTCCCCTGCTGTGTAGCTGGCAACGTGTCCTGCAAACGCCACGCAGGCACATGAACTGAAATTGAAGGGAGCCTGCCCCCCACCCCCCCAGGTGTTTCTATTTATAACAGCCACCTTGTACAGCAGTACTGCTGCATTTGTACAAGGTGGCTGACTTTTTCTCCTTGCACACGTGGAACTCAACAAGTACAAAATGTGTCTCATTACAGACCATTACAATGTCCCTGAGGTGTGACTTTCCTTTTTAATGACACGCAGCACCCCCATTGTTAGCGCTGCCCGTCTCCTGACATCATTGGTTGGCTGGCTGTGCCTGTGCGTCCCCCCTGCCCGACACAACGCCCCCCGTTGTCTCATATATTTTGACTGCGAGGGTGTGATTGATGGGCACGAGCAGTGCATATGTTCCCCTGTCTTCACTCCCCTCCTTCCGCCTTCTTCTGACTGTGCGGCCTCATGGCCGCGGCATGCGATAAGGGATCAGCTGAGGCCGCCCAGTCTGAAGCAGGTGTAAGGACATGTGTGAGTGGGGAACATATTTACTGCACAAGGCCACGAATCCCAGCACCGCAGTGTGACTTTAGGAAAAGCCACTGTGGGTCTGGGATTTATGGCCATCGTTAACCGCACCGGCCAACATGAAATGAGGTCATGAGACGGCCTGCACTAACAGGGTATTGCCAAGGGATAACACAAGAGCGCAGTTTCCTGTACTGCAAATAACAACGGTAAGGAATCTGCGCACAGCACCTAGGTGTAAATTTGTACACCTGTGCTGCGTCTCCTTAAAAAGACTAGTAGACTAGTCACGCCTCCACTACTGTTTGACAGTATAATGGGCTAAATAGTGTACGTGTTTAATTCAGCGTGTGCAAGGAGCAAAATTAAATAGAGCAACCTTTGACTTGTGCATCATTAATGCTGTTCAAGGTGTGGCTCTTGTACCTTGCAACACCTGAGGGGGGGTTAAAGGTAACCTTTGAAATTGGTTCAACTAGGCTTCGGCCTACACTCTGCTCCTCTACTCCTCCTGCTGACCCTGGGCTCAAACACCGCTAGTTTTTGCCCGGAACTGCTAGCTGCACAGAGAAAAACACCAGTCAATGTGTTAGTGGGGTTCAGCAACGCCAGCTGTTCCCCTGCTGTGTAGTCGGCAACGTGTCCAGCACAAGCCACGCTGGCACAACAGAACAAAAGCTGCCACCAGTGCAGGCTTCGGCCTACACTTTGCTCCTCTCCTCCTCCTGCTGACCCTGGGCTCAAACAACGCCAGTTTCTGCCCGGACATGCTAGCTGCACAGAGAAAAACACCAGCCAATGTGTTAGTGGGGTTCAGCACCGCCAGCTGTTCCCCTGCTGTGTAGTCGGCATCGTGTCCAGCACAAGCCACGCTGGCACAACTGAACAAAAGCTGCCACCAGTGCAGGCTTCGGCCTACACTTTGCTCCTCTCCTCCTCCTGCTGACCCTGGGCTCAAACAACGCCAGTTTCTGCCCGGACATGCTAGCTGCACAGAGAAAAACACCAGCCAATGTGTTAGTGGGGTTCAGCACCGCCAGCTGTTCCCCTGCTGTGTAGCTGGCAACGTGTCCTGCAAACGCCACGCAGGCACATGAACTGAAATTGAAGGGAGCCTGCCCCCCACCCCCAGGTGTTTCTATGTATAACAGCCACCTTGTACAGCAGTACTGCTGCATTTGTACAAGGTGGCTGACTTTTTGTCCTTGCCCACGTGGAACTCAAAACGTACAAAATGTGTCTCATTGAGACCATTCCACTGTCCCTGAGGTGTGACTTTCCTTTCTAATGATACGCAGCACCCCCCTTGGTAGCGCTTCCCGTCTTCTGACATCATTGGTTGGCTTGTTGCGCCTGTGCGTCCGCCCTGCCTGAAACAATGCTCCTCATTGTCTTATATTGACTGCGAGGGTGTGATTGATGGGCACGAGCAGTGCATATCTTCACCTGTCTTAACTCATCTCCTTCCGCCTTCTTCAGACTGTGCAGCCTCATGGCCGCGGCGTGCGAGAAGGGATCAGCAGAGGCCGCCCAGTCTGAAGCAGGTGTAAGGACGTGTGTGAGCGGCCAAAATATTTACTGCTCAAGGCCACGAATCACAGCACCGCAGTGTGACTTTATGAAAAGGCACTGTGGGTCTGGGATTTATGGCCATCGTTAACCGCACCGGCCAACATGAAATGAGGTCATAAGACGGGCAGCTCTAACAGGGCATTGCCAAGGGATAACACAAGAGCGCAGACTCCTGTACAGCAAATAACAACGCTCAGGAAGCTGCGCCAAGCACCAAGGCGTTATTTGGGACACCTGTGCTGCGTCTCCTTAAAAAGCCAAGTCACGCATCCACTACAGTTTGACTGTAGAATGGGCTAAATTGTGTACGTCTTTCATTCAGCGTGTGCAAGTAGACAAATTAATAGAGCAACCTTTCACTTGTGCAGCATTAATACTGCACAAGGTGTGTCTCTTGTACTTTGTAACACCTGAGGGGGGGTTAAAGGTTTCCTTTGAAATTGGTTCAAATAGGCTTCGGCCTACACTCTGCTCCTCTCCTCCTCCTCCTGCTTCAACACGGGCTCTAACATCGCTAGTTTTTGACCGCAAGTGCTAGCTGCACAGAGAAAAACACACGCCATTGTGTTAGTGGGGTTCAGCAACGCCAGCTGTTCCCCCACTGTGTAGCCGGCAAAGTGTCCTGCAAACGCAACGCAGACACAAAGCTGCCTCCAGTGCAGGCTTCGGCCTACACTCTGCTCCCCCTGCTTACCCTTAGCTCCAACACCGCTAGTTGGGGCTCTAGGAAGACAATCTTTAATAGGCAACGCATCTGGGTTCCAGCACTGCCAGCTGGTTCTCGGCAGTGTTCTTGTCACAGGTACTCCCTCGTGCCAAGCCTGGTTTCAGCACCGTCAGCTGTTTCCGGGTTGTGTCAAGCTCACTGAGACACCTATGCTTGCCCCGTCGTGGTGCGGTCGGGTTAGCCAACTCCAGGGTGCCTCCAGTTTAGGAGCTTCCTATGTGGGCTGCGTGAACTGGTAGTCAAGGCTGGTTCTGTAGTGCCAGTAGGCCCAGCTCCCCCTGTAGGACTGTTGGGGTTCGGTAACTGCGGCTGCCTCGTGGCCTAGCTGTTCTCTCCTCTCCTGTGGGCCTTGGGGTCCACCACCTGGTTCCAGCACCGTCAGCTGGTTCCGGGCCGAGCCTTTGGCTTAGGTGCCTCCTCCTGGGTATCCGAGTTCCGCCAACGTCAGGCGGTCCTTGGTAGTGCTTTTAAGCGCGGGCACCTACAGCTTAGTAACCGTGTTCCAGCACCGTCAGCTGGTCCTCGGTCGTGCCATTGGCTCTTGCACACTGGGGCAACGCATCTGGGTTCCAGCACCGCCAGCTGGTTCTTGGCAGTGTTTTTGTCACAGGTACTCCCTCGTGCTAAACCTGGTTTCAGCACCGTCAGCTGTTTCCGGGGTGTGTCAAACTCGCTGAGACGCCTATGTTTGCCCCGTCGTGTTGCAGTCGGGTTAGCCAACTCCAGGGTGCCTCCAGTTTAGGAGCTTCCTATGTGGGCTGCGTGAACTGGTAGTCAAGGCTGGTTCTGTAGTACCAGTAGGCCCAGCTCCCCCTGTAGGACTGTTGGGGTTCGGTAACTGCGGCTGCCTCGCGGCCTAGCTGTTCTCTCCTCTCCTGTGGGCCTTGGGGTCCACCACCTGGTTCCAGCACCGTCAGCTGGTTCCGGGCCGAGCCTTTGGCTTAGGTGCCTCCTCCTGGGTATCCGAGTTCCGCCAACGTCAGGCGGTCCTTGGTAGTGCTTTTAAGCGCGGGCACCTACAGCTTAGTAACCGTGTTCCAGCACCGTCAGCTGGTCCTCGGTCGTGCCATTGGCTCTTGCACACTGGGGCAACGCATCTGGGTTCCAGCACCGCCAGCTGGTTCTCGGCAGTGTTCTTGACACAGGTACTCCCTCGTGCCAAGCCTGGTTTCAGCACCGCCAGCTGTTTCCGGGTTGTGTCAAGCTCACTGAGACGCCTATGCTTGCCCCGTCATGGTGCGGTCGGGTTAGCCAACTCCAGGGTGCCTCCAGTTTAGGAGCTTCCTATGTGGGCTGCGTGAACTGGTAGTCAAGGCTGGTTCTGTAGTGCCAGTAGGCCCAGCTCCCCCTGTAGGACTGTTGGGGTTCGGTAACTGCGGCTGCCTCGCGGCCTAGCTGTTCTCTCCTCTCCTGTGGGCCTTGGGGTCCACCACCTGGTTCCAGCACCGTCAGCTGGTTCCGGGCCGAGCCTTTGGCTTAGGTGCCTCCTCCTGGGTATCTGAGTTCCGCCAACGTCAGGCGGTCCTTGGTAGTGCTTTTAAGCGCGGGCACCTACAGCTTAGTAACCGTGTTCCAGCACCGTCAGCTGGTCCTCGGTCGTGCCATTGGCTCTTGCACACTGGGGCAACGCATCTGGGTTCCAGCACCGCCAGCTGGTTCTCGGCAGTGTTTTTGTCACAGGTACTCCCTCGTGCCAAACCTGGTTTCAGCACCGTCAGCTGTTTCCGGGGTGTGTCAAACTCGCTGAGACGCCTATGTTTGCCCCGTCGTGTTGCAGTCGGGTTAGCCAACTCCAGGGTGCCTCCAGTTTAGGAGCTTCCTATGTGGGCTGCGTGAACTGGTAGTCAAGGCTGGTTCTGTAGTGCCAGTAGGCCCAGCTCCCCCTGTAGGACTGTTGGGGTTCGGTAACTGCGGCTGCCTCGCGGCCTAGCTGTTCTCTCCTCTCCTGTGGGCCTTGGGGTCCACCACCTGGTTCCAGCACCGTCAGCTGGTTCCGGGCCGAGCCTTTGGCTTAGGTGCCTCCTCCTGGGTATCCGAGTTCCGCCAACGTCAGGCGGTCCTTGGTAGTGCTTTTAAGCGCGGGCACCTACAGCTTAGTAACCGTGTTCCAGCACCGTCAGCTGGTCCTCGGTCGTGCCATTGGCTCTTGCACACTGGGGCAACGCATCTGGGTTCCAGCACCGCCAGCTGGTTCTCGGCAGTGTTCTTGACACAGGTACTCCCTCGTGCCAAGCCTGGTTTCAGCACCGCCAGCTGTTTCCGGGTTGTGTCAAGCTCACTGAGACGCCTATGCTTGCCCCGTCGTGGTGCGGTCGGGTTAGCCAACTCCAGGGTGCCTCCAGTTTAGGAGCTTCCTATGTGGGCTGCGTGAACTGGTAGTCAAGGCTGGTTCTGTAGTGCCAGTAGGCCCAGCTCCCCCTGTAGGACTGTTGGGGTTCGGTAACTGCGGCTGCCTCGCGGCCTAGCTGTTCTCTCCTCTCCTGTGGGCCTTGGGGTCCACCACCTGGTTCCAGCACCGTCAGCTGGTTCCGGGCCGAGCCTTTGGCTTAGGTGCCTCCTCCTGGGTATCCGAGTTCCGCCAACGTCAGGCGGTCCTTGGTAGTGCTTTTAAGCGCGGGCACCTACAGCTTAGTAACCGTGTTCCAGCACCGTCAGCTGGTCCTCGGTCGTGCCATTGGCTCTTGCACACTGGGGCAACGCATCTGGGTTCCAGCACCGCCAGCTGGTTCTCGGCAGTGTTTTTGTCACAGGTACTCCCTCGTGCCAAACCTGGTTTCAGCACCGTCAGCTGTTTCCATGGTGTGTCAAACTCGCTGAGACGCCTATGTTTGCCCCATCGTGTTGCAGTCGGGTTAGCCAACTCCAGGGTGCCTCCAGTTTAGGAGCTTCCTATGTGGGCTGCGTGAACTGGTAGTCAAGGCTGGTTCTGTAGTGCCAGTAGGCCCAGCTCCCCCTGTAGGACTGTTGGGGTTCGGTAACTGCGGCTGCCTCGCGGCCTAGCTGTTCTCTCCTCTCCTGTGGGCCTTGGGGTCCACCACCTGGTTCCAGCACCGTCAGCTGGTTCCGGGCCGAGCCTTTGGCTTAGGTGCCTCCTCCTGGGTATCCGAGTTCCGCCAACGTCAGGCGGTCCTTGGTAGTGCTTTTAAGCGCGGGCACCTACAGCTTAGTAACCGTGTTCCAGCACCGTCAGCTGGTCCTCGGTCGTGCCATTGGCTCTTGCACACTGGGGCAACGCATCTGGGTTCCAGCACCGCCAGCTGGTTCTCGGCAGTGTTCTTGACACAGGTACTCCCTCGTGCCAAGCCTGGTTTCAGCACCGCCAGCTGTTTCCGGGTTGTGTCAAGCTCACTGAAACGCCTATGCTTGCCCCGTCGTGGTGCGGTCGGGTTAGCCAACTCCAGGGTGCCTCCAGTTTAGGAGCTTCCTATGTGGGCTGCGTGAACTGGTAGTCAAGGCTGGTTCTGTAGTGCCAGTAGGCCCAGCTCCCCCTGTAGGACTGTTGGGGTCCGGTAACTGCGGCTGCCTCGCGGCCTAGCTGTTCTCTCCTCTCCTGTGGGCCTTGGGGTCCACCACCTGGTTCCAGCACCGTCAGCTGGTTCTGGGCCGAGCCTTTGGCTTAGGTGCCTCCTCCTGGGTATCCGAGTTCCGCCAACGTCAGGCGGTCCTTGGTAGTGCTTTTAAGCGCGGGCACCTACAGCTTAGTAACCGTGTTCCAGCACCGTCAGCTGGTCCTCGGTCGTGCCATTGGCTCTTGCACACTGGGGCAACGCATCTGGGTTCCAGCACCGCCAGCTGGTTCTCGGCAGTGTTTTTGTCACAGGTACTCCCTCGTGCCAAACCTGGTTTCAGCACCGTCAGCTGTTTCCGGGGTGTGTCAAACTCGCTGAGACGCCTATGTTTGCCCCGTCGTGTTGCAGTCGGGTTAGCCAACTCCAGGGTGCCTCCAGTTTAGGAGCTTCCTATGTGGGCTGCGTGAACTGGTAGTCAAGGCTGGTTCTGTAGTGCCAGTAGGCCCAGCTCCCCCTGTAGGACTGTTGGGGTTCGGTAACTGCGGCTGCCTCGCGGCCTAGCTGTTCTCTCCTCTCCTGTGGGCCTTGGGGTCCACCACCTGGTTCCAGCACCGTCAGCTGGTTCCGGGCCGAGCCTTTGGCTTAGGTGCCTCCTCCTGGGTATCCGAGTTCCGCCAACGTCAGGCGGTCCTTGGTAGTGCTTTTAAGCGCGGGCACCTACAGCTTAGTAACCGGGTTCCAGCACCGCCAGCTGGTCCTCGGTCGTGCCATTGGCTCTTGCACACTGGGGCAACGCATCTGGGTTCCAGCACCGCCAGCTGGTTCTCGGCAGTGTTCTTGTCACAGGTACTCCCTCGTGCCAAGCCTGGTTTCAGCACCGTCAGCTGTTTCCGGGTTGTGTCAAGCTCACTGAGACGCCTATGCTTGCCCCGTCGTGGTGCGGTCGGGTTAGCCAACTCCAGGGTGCCTCCAGTTTAGGAGCTTCCTATGTGGGCTGCGTGAACTGGTAGTCAAGGCTGGTTCTGTAGTGCCAGTAGGCCCAGCTCCCCCTGTAGGACTGTTGGGGTTCGGTAACTGCGGCTGCCTCGCGGCCTAGCTGTTCTCTCCTCTCCTGTGGACCTTCAGGTCCACCACCTGGTTCCAGCACTGTCAGCTGGTTCTCGGCAGTGTCTTTTGCTCTTGTACCTTCTGCTCCCCATCCTGGTTCCAGTACCGTCAGCTGGTTCCGGGCAGAGCCTTTGGCTTAGGTGCCTCCTTCTGGGTATCCAAGTTCCACCAACGTCAGGTGGTCCTTGGTAGTGCTTTCGGGCACGGGTACCTCCTGCTTAGTAACCGGGTTCCAGTAACGTCAGCTGGTCCTCGGTAGTTCCATTGGCTCTTGGACCTTCGGCTACCCATCCGGGTTCCAGTACCGTCAGCTGGTTCTCGGCAGTGTCTTTTGCTCTTGTACCTTCTGCTCCCCATCCTGGTTCCAGTACCGTCAGCTGGTTCCGGGCAGAGCCTTTGGCTTAGGTGCCTCCTTCTGGGTATCCGAGTTCCGCCCACGTCAGGCGGTCCTTGGTAGTGATTTTTAGCACGGGTACCTCCTGCTTAGTAACCGGGTTCCAGTAACGTCAGCTGGTCCTCGGTAGTTCCATAGGCTCTTGAACCTTCGGGTAGCCATCCGAGTTCCAGTTCCATCAGCTGGTTCTTGGCATTTTCTCAGCCTTCTTGTACCTTCTGCTACATTTCCAAGTTGAAGACCCTAAAGTCGACGACCCGGAAGACCACCCCGATGACGACGACGACGACCCGGAAGACCACCCCGATGACGACGACGACGACGGCGGAGACGACGACGGCTGAGACGACGACGGCGGAGATGACGACACTGGAGACGACGACCCTGGAGACGAGGACATGGAAGACCGAGAAGCAGAAGAACAAGAGGCTGCAGAACAAAGAGCAGAAGAACATTAAGCATAAGACTTAATATCAGAGCAAAAGATATTATCTAAATTATATGCAGAAGAAGACTAAGCAGTGTATGGGGGTGAGTCCGTTCCTCCTCGTGGTGCCCCTGGATAAAGCCTGATGCTGCAGGCCAAACTGAACGCGGACAAATGTAACTTTTGTGACTGGCAGAACGGAAGGTGTAATCTTCCAACTTTTATAGATAACAACTACGGGAATGCCTGTCACAAATGAGAATATGATGAAGAAGTAGAATAGGAAGAATAATAACAGTGGAATAAAAAGAATATGTAGAATAGGAAGAATAATAATAGTTGAATAAAATGAATATGAAGAATGTAATAAAAAAAAAAAAATAGGTAGAAGATGAAGAAGAAGATGAATAAGGTGAAGAAGAAGTTGATGTCAAAGATGCTGATGATGATGAAGATGAAAGTGTGGGAAAAGTTAAAAAAAAAAAGAAAAAAAAAGAAGGGGAAGGGCGTGGAATAGTGAAACATCAATATCTGACAAAATAAAAAAAAATTTACATACTCAATATCTTTTTCACTCCGAACGTCTTAAAAAAAAAAAAAAACATGCTATTCTATTTGATTGGGCTAAACCTCATTGCCTTTAATGTCTCCGCCACCTCCCACAATACATCCTACATTATTCTTAGTTGTTTTCCTTCATGTAGAATGAACCTACAAGGCAAGAAAGGGTTTATTTTAATTCCGATATTTTGGTCCCATTGACTTGCATTGGGATCGGGTATCGGTATCGGCGATATCCGATATTTTTTGAATATCGGCCGATCCTATCCGATACCGATACTTTCCGATATCGGAAGGTATCGCTCAACACTAATCATCACTGTCCCCATTGGGGCTTACAATCTAGATTCCCTATCAGTATGTCTTTGGAATGTGGGAGGAAACTGGAGAACTCATTGATAACTATGTCATGTGCGTTACCGGCTTTTGATTCTACTAGGCAGAATGGCCAATTGACTAATCGTGGAAAGCTGGTTTGGAGTTTAGAGATTCATCGCATAGAGTGAGACTACTCTTCATTTTGGCTAATCGGTGATGGATCAGTGTTGGATGCCTCCGCTATTAATTTGTAACTATTTTACAAAGATGTTGTTTAAATATTAATTTTTTATAAGTGAAAACTTCTTAAATATAGGTGACTACTTAGATTAAAACTGTAGTGTTCAATGTTGGACCTTTCAGTTTGAGATACCTGAAATGTAGACAGTGGAAAGCATTAGCTTCTTCATCGGAATCCTTACCTTTTAAATGAGCCCATTGTTAACAACTTGTTCATCACGGCACCTTCAATTTCTCCGAAAAAACGCCCAGTCTGGGGAAAAATGAGAAGGAATAATAAATTAGTACAAGTACTTGAGCTCAGTATAAAATACAGCTACGCACAGCCAAGCATTACATTTTACACAAGGCGACCTCTGACATGATCCACCTAAGTGCTCCGAGCTGCCTGTTCAGTTTAACTGTCTGAGCTGAGCGGAGTGATTGACAAATTACTGATGTTGTAAACTGTTCACCGCCTCACACGCAAAAAATATGGAATGGGAAAATGTTTGCAGAGCCTGAGTTCCCTTAAGGACAGTCCACCACGATACAAGTTGAGTTTCCTAACAATAGATGAAAATTATTCAGTTAAAGGGCACCAATCTTTTCTAAAACGTGTGGAACTGTCCAAATTTTTGGATGTTTCCCATGGAAGTCTCAAGGCCAAATATCAAAGAGATACTCTACCATAGAAGATTTGACCCTTGGTGAGAATCTCTCTATAATATGGTGCCACAAGGAGTCAATGGCAGATTACTTATGGCTTAGTAGTACAGAGTCACAAGAGGTCCATGTGTGGTTGTACCATGTGCATGAGACTGGGGCCAAAGAATCTTTCGATAGTCTGTAGAGATGTTTTGTAGCAAGCCACCCTCTCATGAAGAGTCTTTTTCACTTGCAAATAATGCCTCTAAGCATGGTTCAGTCCAAAGTATCTAGACCTTGTGCCAAGTGACTGTGTGCATAGGGAAGATAAGGATTGGGCAGTTTTAATTATTTGGCCAGACCATCTTTTGGCCAAATAATGTTGGCTAGATGTTTTGCCAGATAGCGTCTTTCAACAGCTCTCTCCATAGATAATATCTAAATTCTCAACAGAGCTATCAAATTTGTGGGAGAATCAGAAACATTATTTTAGTACTATGGTCAACCTACCTACTTAAACACAGGGTTGCTAACCTGTTTGATTTTTTCTGGACAACTTATCCAAAACTAGTGTCCTTCAAAGTTAACTCCAAATGGGAATGTCTTCTGCTGGACTCTCGAGATTCATTAATATGTCAGAGTCTGAGTTTACCAGAGAGCTCTCAAGTATCATGGTGTACCAGTCCAACAATTATGGTGAGGGTGGTAGGGTAGTGTAGGACATCAGATGATAAATTGTTAGGTTACGGCTTCATGGCAAATTTTGGTCACCTTAAGCATTTTTCATGGGTAATGTACATATATAAAACTTGAACAATAATGAATAGCTTTCCAAGAAATTAAGATTTTCCAAAAACTACAAATGTCTTTAATTTTACATTGTCTTATGTACAAATGTTCGACATTTAAATGATGAAGGAATGTTTCATATGATGAGCAGGAGACAGGGAACAATCGTGTTCTCTCATCTTGCTGTCAACACAGATTGTTTTTCTCGGACTTGATGATGAATGTTCTTCAGATGATTACCAGAACATCCTCCATGCTGTGCTAATACAATACATTTCACAGACCAAAATATTTTTTTTTGACAATGGACAATAAAGTGTTTGACTGGGAACAAAATTAAAACACAATGTCATGATTTTGTCATTTAAAGACACCAACACTTTGTACAATAAGGAACATAAGAAAACTTGAAAAAGTTCATGTCTTAGAGGTTAAAAAAAGATTAATGACAGATTTTTTTGCAATGGAGTACATGTGGCGAATAGCACCTTGATTAAGCAGATGTTTGCCTTTGATTGTCTTTTTTTTCTATAGCCTGCTAAAGGTAATCTCTAGAGTTGGCCAAAAAGATTCACAGGACATTGGTCCGGCGACCAGATTGGTAGTATTGCAAATCTCTTACTGCCTACAACATCTTCAGTGTCTCTACTGACTAGCAAGACCCCAACATCACCTATTTATATAGTAATATTAATTCCACAGCACTTTACAGATATTATCATCACTGTCCCCATTGGGGCTCACAATCTATATTCCCAATTAGTATGTCTTCGGAATGTAGGTGGAAACCAAAGTGCCTGGAGGAAACCAACGCAAACACGGGGAGAACATACAAACTCCTTGCAGGTGTTGTCCTGGGTGAGATTTCAACCCAGGACCTGAGCGCTGCAAAGCCTCAGTGCTAACCACTGAGCCACCGTGCTACCTGTGGCATGATGCATGAATAATGTTGCAGGGACTTACTAATCAGAAGAAGCACCAGGGATGGATTAGCAGGTATTAGGAGGTTAGTAATGCTTTGGTCTGGTGCGTATGGACTCCGCACATGGCTGATGGACCAGGGTCCTGCAAATATTTTTGCTCAACAATAGTTGCCCACCTTTAGGAGAAGCGTTATTGGATTTGGTCATATCCGTCCAATATTGTAGTCCACCTATAGACTTCTAAAAATCTCTCAACGGAGTGCAGTTTTCATCACTAACACTGGGCAATCATGTAGAACCACATCTACTATTTAATTGTCTAAGTGTCACTTCCGTCTGTCTGTCTGTCACGGATATTCATTGACCTCTGTCTGTCATGGAATCCAAGTCGCTGATTGGTCTCGCCAGCTGCCTGTCATGGCTGCCGGGACCAATCAGTGATGGCCACAGTCCGATTAGTCCCTCCCTACTCCCCTGCCATCAGTGCCCGCTCCATACTCCCCGCAGTCACCGCTCACACAGGGTTAATGCCAGCGGTAACGTACCGCGTTATGCTGCGGGTAACTCACTCCATTACCGCCGCTATTAACCCTGTGTGACCAAGTTTTTACTATTGATGCTGCCTATGCAGCGTCAATAGTAAAAAGATCTAATGTTAAAAATAATAAAAAAAATTAAAAATCATCATATACTCACCTTCCGGTGCCTTTCCCGCTCCTCGCAACGCTCCGGTGCTAAAGATGGTATGCGACAAGGACCTTCAATGATGTCACGGTCATGTGACCGCGACATCATCACAGGTCCTGCGCGAAAAGGACCTGCCATGGCCCATGATGTCACGGTCATGTGACCGTGACGTCATCACACCCTGGGACCAGAAGCTGGCAAACAGGCGACAGAACTACAAGGGGCCCTCAAATCAGAAGGTGAGTATATGTTTATTTTTTATTTTTTAACCTGTGACATACGTAGCTGGGCAATATACTACGTAGCTGGGCAATATACTACGTGGCTGGGCAATATACTATGTGGCTGGGCAATATACTACGTTGCTGTGCAATATACTACTTGGCTCTGTGCTGTATACTACGTCACTGGGCAATATACTATGTAACTGGGCAATATACTACGTGACTGGGCAATCTACTACGTCACTGGGCAATATACTACGTGGCTGGGCAATATACTACGTGACTGGGCAATATACTATGTAACTGGGCAATATACTATGTGACTGGGCAATCTACTACGTCACTGGGCAATATACTATGTGGCTGGGCAATATACTACGTGACTGGGCAATATACTACGTGACTGGGCAATATACTACGTGACTGGGCAATATACTACGTAACTGGGCAATATACTACGTAACTGGGCAATATACTACATAACTGGGCAATATACTACATGGCTGGGCAATATACTACGTAACTGGGCAATATACTACGTAACTGGGCAATATACTACGTAACTGGGCAATATACTACGTAACTGGGCAATATACTACATAACTGGGCAATATACTACGTGACTGGGCAATATACTACGTAACTGGGCAATATACTACGTAACTGGGCAATATACTACATAACTGGGCAATATACTACGTGGCTCTGTGCTGTATACTACGTAACTGGGCAATATACTACGTAACTGGGCAATATACTACGTGGCTGGGCAATATACTATGTGGCTGGGCAATATACTACGTTGCTGTGCAATATACTACTTGGCTCTGTGCTGTATACTACGTCACTGGGCAATATACTATGTAACTGGGCAATATACTACGTGACTGGGCAATCTACTACGTCACTGGGCAATATACTACGTGGCTGGGCAATATACTACGTGACTGGGCAATATACTATGTAACTGGGCAATATACTATGTGACTGGGCAATCTACTACGTCACTGGGCAATATACTATGTGGCTGGGCAATATACTACGTGACTGGGCAATATACTACGTGACTGGGCAATATACTACGTGACTGGGCAATATACTACGTAACTGGGCAATATACTACGTAACTGGGCAATATACTACATAACTGGGCAATATACTACATGGCTGGGCAATATACTACGTAACTGGGCAATATACTACGTAACTGGGCAATATACTACGTAACTGGGCAATATACTACGTAACTGGGCAATATACTACATAACTGGGCAATATACTACGTGACTGGGCAATATACTACGTAACTGGGCAATATACTACGTAACTGGGCAATATACTACATAACTGGGCAATATACTACGTGGCTCTGTGCTGTATACTACGTAACTGGGCAATATACTACGTAACTGGGCAATATACTACGTGGCTGGGCAGTATACTTCGTGGACATACATATTCTAGAATACCCAATGCGTTAGAATCGGGCCACCATCTAGTATAGCATAAACATCTCCCAACCGAGTACTGCAAATTTATTTATATATAATTTTTTCAAGCCGACCATCTCATATCATCATTCTGGGGAGTAAATATCTCATGCCAAAAGGAAAGGTGATGAAGGACACATCAGTTTCTGGTGGCTATTATCAAAGTGAGAACTTTGGCTTCTTGATAGTGCTTCTCAGGGATCTGGGGACATATTGGTGCTATAGGGAATATTTTGGAAATCTCAGTATGGCTATTTGAGTGCCTTGACCATACCTCACAAAATGTAAAGCATGTGACATATTGGAACTAAATATACAATTTAATACAATGTTCATATGAATTAAGCAGTAGGCTTGACCTCATTTATACCTGGAAAAGCCTAGAGACACGAAAGCCAATGGGCTGAGCCTGAACTGGAAAGATTTCACATTTCAAAGAGTATTATCGCCTTACCACAAAATGACTTAGAACCTGGTCCAAAATATTTGGGTGTGTGTAATTTGCTTGAAATAAAAAAGGAGCCGTCTTCTTTTATAGGCCATTTATCTGTACTTGTCGACTTTGAACATGATGATTTACTCTAATTGAGGATTCGTCTCCAAGGAGCATAAATAAAATCAAGGCATGTGATGCAACTAATAAGTGTTATTAAACATGCTTTTTCGGATACGTGCAATGTCATTTAACATGAACATTAATATGGGGATCATTAGATATAATTAAGGGTTGTTTTTTAATTGATGGTTTTTATCTGCAACTTACTGTGTTCCGTTTTCTGTGTAAGTGTCAATCAGAATAGGAATTACCGTATATTGACCTGGTGCCAAGTACTATATACAATGTCATTTCTATGGGCTGTAGTCTACAGTCATGGCCAAAATTTTTGAGAATGACACCAAAATTATATTTTCACATGATCTGCTGCCCTCTGGTTTTTATTAGTGTTTGTCTGATGTTTATATCACATACAGAAATATAATTGCAATCATATTATGAGTACCAATAGGTTATATTGACAGTTAGAATGAGTTAATGCAGCAAGTCAATATTTGCAGTGTTGACCCTTCTTCTTCAAGACCTCTGCAATTCTCCCTGGCATGCTCTCAATCAACTTCTGGACCAAATCCTGACTGATAGCAGTCCATTCTTGCATAATCAATGCTTGCATTTTGCCAGAATTTGTTGGTTTTTGTTTGTCCACCCGTCTCTTGATGATTGACCACAAGTTCTCAATAGGATTAAGATCTGGGGAGTCTCCAGGCCATGGACCCAAAATCTCTATGTTTTGTTCCATGAGCCATTTAGTTATCACCTTTGTATTATGGCAAGGTGCTCCACCATGCTGGAAAAGGCATTGTTGGGCGCCAAACTGCTCTTGGACGGTTGGGAGAAGTTGCTCTTGGAGGACATTCTGGTACCATTCTTTATTCATGGCTGTGTTTTTAGGCAAGACTGTGAGTGAGCCGATTCCCTTGGCTGAGAAGCAACCCCACACATGAATGGTTTCAGGATGCTTTACAGTTGGCATGAGACAAGACTGGTGGTAGCGCTCACCTCTTCTTCTCCAAATAAGCTGTTTTCCAGATGTCCCAAACAATCGAAAAGGGGATTCATCAGAGAAAATGACTTTGCCCCAGTCCTCAGCAGTCCACTCCCTGTACCTTTTGCAGAATATCAGTCGGTCCCTGATGTTTTTTCTGGAGAGAAGTGGCTTCTTTGCTGCCCTCCTTGAAACCAGGCCTTGCTCAAAGAGTCTCCGCCTCGCAGTGCGTGCAGAAGCGCTCACACCAGCCTGCTGCCATTCCTGAGCAAGCTCGGCACTGCTGGTAGTCCGATCCCGCAGCTGAAACAGTTTTAAGATACGGTCCTGGCGCTTGCTGGTCTTTCTTGGGCACTCTGGAGCCTTTTTGACAACAATGGAAGCTCTCTTCTTGAAGTTCTTGATGATGCGATAGATTGTTGACTGAGGTGCAATCTTTGTAGCTGCGATACTCTTCCCTGTTAGGCCATTTTTGTGCAGTGCAATGATGGCTGCACATGTTTCTTTAGAGATAACCATGGTTAACTGAAGAGAAACAATGATACCAAGCACCAGCCTCCTTTTAAAGTGTCCAGTGATGTCATTCTTATTTAATCATGACTGATTGATCGCCAGCCCTGTCCTCATCAACACCCACACCTGTGTCAATGGATCAATCACTAAAATGATGTTAGCTGCTCCTTTTAAGGCAGGACTGCAATGATGTTGAAATGTGTTTTGGGGGTTAAAGTTCATTTTCTGGGCAAATATTGACTTTGCAAGTACAGTAATTGCTGTTAAGCTGATCACTCTGACATTCAGGAGTATATGCAAATTGCCATTAGAAAAAATGAAGCAGTAGACTTTGGAAAAATTAATATTTGTCTCATTCTCAAAATTTTTGTCCATGACTGTACTATTCTGTCCTAAAAGGCAGAGGTATAATATTATTTTTGTACTTCTGGTGACTTTTTCTGTGGTTAATGGGTACTTGAGCTTTTGCAAGCATCAAGGTCCAGGTACAACTGCTACCTCATCAACTGTACACCTGGTTAGTTACTCGCACCAAAATAGGTTATTTATAATATTAGTATTTCTTTAAGAATTTCTCAAGAAATTTAGATTCACCATAATCCATTTTTTTTTTTGCTGTTTGATTAAATGGCATACCATTTTGCTTGATTCAAAATGGCCGGCAAGGGATTACGAAATGTATAAAAAATTGATACTCAATTTACCTTGTCCATTCAGGCCACATTGTTTTTCATTCATAGGCAGCCAGTCTTCCTATTGGGTCTTCAACTCAACTGGCACCCATTATACCCTGTGACAACATGACGTCACAGCCCGACACATGTCATGATGTCACATTATGCCTCGATTGACATGGCCTCAAGGAACATTATGTTGCGCATCAGGCCAAGTGGGCTCCAGAGGCAACGATGACCCAAGACCCTGGAGCATGACATTAAAGGAGTTGTCTAGGCATTTGGCTCACATCTAAAGTAACTATGTGACTGCAGATTTGTGAATTCTCACAGCGCATACAGCGCACACTCTCAGGATTCTCCATTGCTAGAGCATAGAGCCGGTGGGCGGTCATGCAGCCACAAGATACTTCCAGTCACATTCCGACTAGACGTGTCCAGCCTCGCTCAATACAAGTGCATTGAGCGAGGCCAGACATGTCTAGTCTGCACGTGACCTCATGCTTATAAATTGCAGTCATGCGCTTGCTTGCTCCCAGTGTGTGATGGTCTGACCAGGGGAGCTAACTGGCAAAGAACGGTCAGGAAGCTGCATCAAAAGCAGGATTTTTGAGGATAGAAGAAGAATCATCAGGCAGGTGGATAGTCAAAAATCAGGCAGAGATCGATCAGGAGAACATTAGAAAAACAGAAGCGGTTAGAAAAACAGAAGCAGATAGATGTGTTTGAACCAAATCTAGCAAAACTATAACTGGCAATGGGAACAAGAACAGGCATTCAGGATCTTAAACAGTCAGTGGACACTCCTTGGTTTAACGACAGGAACCTAAAATCAGAACTTCTGGCCATGATGGTATCTCAATTTCCAGAATAACACATAATCATCACTCCGTGTCACCTGCAACAAAGACGCAACAAGACCCCGGTAAGCAAAAATAGAGAGGGCAGGTACTGACATACAGTAGAGGTCACATGTAATTACTTGAAGGATGTCTTGGGTATTTCAGATCTTAACATAAAAAGTCATGGTCATGTAACAAATGGAGCTTTTAGAGCACTATTGTTTAGCCATGGACTAAATGTTATAGCAAAACGCTAACACGGTTTTTGGAAAAACTTTTCAAAATCTCATAGAGATAGATATGTGAGAAGTTTTGACCAAGGAGCAGAAGATGGATTCAGAAGAAAGTCTATGAGTACATCTTTTGTCTCGGGGAGAAAAGGGACATTCGACCGGCCGCTCCTTCTTCTTCATTTAAGTGATTGTGGGGGTCTCAGCACCTGGACTGACAGGTCCCAGTTTAGTTTTTTAACTGATCAAAAGGTTTTTTTCTGTGTATTGAAAGGTCAGAATTAACATCTGGAAATATCTGTTCGAGCTGCCACCGAATAATTCCCAGACAAGGTCTATTTCTAAGGAGTCAGTCAATGGAGTATTTTCTTGGAGAACATCTGAAGTGCTTACATCAGTCACATCAGGATTTCATACAGGGTTTCTCAGCCGGCTCTGTAGGCACGCCCTTCGTAGATGGAGAAGAGGGCCTTTCTAATTTGGCATCCATCAATGGAGAGCATAAATGTTTGTTTTAATCAAGGTATTTATACATATGTCTGGTGGTAGATGTTTATGTATAAATGTATTGCTCTGTGCGCCGTGCCAAGCGGAAATGCCATAGTGAGTATGACAGTGAAAGGTATGAGAACTAGCAAAATAGTATAACTCCTTCCAGAGAAATCGCACAGAATCACTCATTTCAAGGGAAGAAAAACTCAATATTTTTTGAATGTTTTATGAAAGAACTATTGTTTCCAACCGGGAGATCACGTTTCTCTTAATTTTTACAGGAGGAGCTCAGAAATCAAGAAGACCACCAAGTTTTGAATTGTTTATTAGTGACTGTCTGAGTTACTGCCCTTTGGCAAAAAAAGAAACTTCCCAAGTACCGCTAATAATTGGTTCGAAAACATAAATGGGGAGATTGAGTTTCCGCTGCACTGTAATGTCGCAAATGAAATCCATGAATGAATCTCTATTGTCGCAGTACAGTCATGATTGGACATTGCGTTCAGATGGCTAAAATATCCACAAAGTCCTGGAATGGGGTGGGAGGAGGGGAGTGCAGGAATGGGGGGCTCATTCTTCTTAAATGTAATAATGAACGCTGTGTTGACATTAGAAAAGAAATGCTTTGGTAAGTCATTTTCCTTCATGTCTGACATTTCCTCTGTACGCTGAGTAAATATTTGGGGGCTTACAGAACTCTGAGACCTTACTATATTTAGGGATATCGGCTGCGGCAAAACAAAAGGAGGACGGAAAAGGATAAATATAATTATATAACTGCTGTCGGATAATAATTAGAAAATTAAAAAATTCTTCTAAATTCATGAATAAATCAAAGAAAAATTAAAAGAGCATTTTCTGAATTTTTTTTAAATTAATTCATTGTCTATAGGACTGTTCCCTCCAAAAAAATCAAGTTATACCATATATATTTATTAGTCGCTGTAGGTCTGACAGTATTTCCGAGATTGGGGCTCTGGGGGCTTCAGCCCCATCCTGAAGGTGGAGAAGGTGTACATGTGCAGCCTCCGCTCCATTCATTGTCTATGGGACTGATGGAGATTGACAAGCATAGATAGTGAATAGAGCGGAAAACCAATTTCTGGACCACTGAGGAGCCCACCTGTTGGAACCCCAGTACTCAGAGAGTGATTCTCTATCCTACAGGAATATCCCTTTAATTAAAGGGGTTTTATGGTGACCAAAGAAAAAAATTCTAAGCAAGCTCATACTGGTTTTAAAAAAAAGTTTTAAAAATCACCACTCATCCTCCCCAGCCCTCATTCCTATACACCTATACCCAGTGCCCGCTAGTTCCTACTTCCTGACCGCGATACACCAAAAATTGCTGGAAATGTGCACTCAGACAATTTTTGGCTTCTTTAACCCCTAAGAGTAATTATAAAATCCATGATCCCATCTTTTTGATCGTCCACATTTAGTTGTCATTCAGTTATTTCTGTACATTTTCTAGTCATTCAGCTTTCTTATGCTCCTGAATGGTAAACCTGGTCAGATGCAGATGGTACGGTATTAGGAGAATTTTTATTAAGTGTCACAAAAAGTTGAATAAGGGCAGTCATATGAATTACCTCCTCCCCAAAAAAAGATGCAAACAAGTAACATAATATTGAAAAAAAAGGTCCTTAGAAAAAAGTATGAAATTAACTCCCTTCTAGAAAGAAAAAAAACTTCCTCTCTCATTCAACCCACAGAGGTGTCCTTCCTTTTCTTTGCTTTTGGTTCAATATATCCTGATATGTGTGGAACAAGATTTTTTTTAAAAAAAGTGATTTTGAAATACTCTGTTGGGAGATGCTTATGCTATACGTGTCTGTGTGGCCACCCAGTGGTTGTGATGGGTATTGGAGTCTGTGAAGGGCTTCATTAGTATATTACAAAAATGTATGAAATAAGATCAATCTCTTATAAGAAAAAACATACTGTTAGAAGTCGAGTTTCCTCTGCTGCACAGGGGGAATCTCGATCGGTGTCTGCTGCGGTCTCCCATTCTGCATCGGCTGCAGTGGAGCCTGCTCAGCGGAGACGTCACTCCCAGCATCTCACTGAGACTGATACTGTGCAAAGGGTTCCTGCTGCCTCTCCAGGCTCTGCTATTGTACCCTGCACTGATCTGCGGCGAGCAGGCTTTTCTGGGACTAAGTCCTGCTTTGCACACACTGAGCATGCCCAGGGAAAGATCTCTCAGTGGAGATCTAAGGTCACATGCTCAGGTACTGCAGCAACTGCCATTGGTCCTATTTGGAAGGTCCTGTAGGTGCTGCAACTATTTAAGGCTCGCATGGCCGCACGGTGACCAGAAAAATGCACACAGGAAAATTGCACACAGGAAAATTGCCCACAGGAAAATGCCCACAGGAAAAATGCCCACAGGAAAATTCCCCACACGGAATATTCCCCACACGGAAAATTCCCCACATGGAAAATTCCCCACACGGAAAATTCCCCACATGGAAAATTCCCCACACTGAAAATTCCCCACACAGAAAATTCCCTGTGGGCATTTTTCCTGTGGGTAATTTTCCTGTGTGCAATTTTCCTGTGTGCATTTTTCAGGGAACCCGCCGCACGGCCATGCGCTAGTATCTTCTTATGTTTTGTGCTTTGCGCCAGTGTGGTCATGTGTTTGCAAGTGTTCAGGGACCCGGCTGAAATAAGCCCCTAGAATGCTGGCACCTCTGGCGAGGAGATTGTGTTTATGTGTGTTCAGGGACCTGGCTGAAATAAGCCCCTAGAATGCTGGCACCTCCAGTGAGGAGTTTTGTGTGCATGCGTGACCACTGACTGCTCTCATTTGGGTGGTTAGCCTGTGCCTCTGTGAAAATCTAACAGGGCACAGAGCCTTGCCTTCTCGGCTGCTCTGTGAAGCTAACAGAGCTGGTTCATACCGCCATATAGTGCCGCCATTCACTTAGCAGCAGGTTCTTTCCTGCACGGTGGATCCCGGGTTGCAAACGCACCAATCTCACTTAATAAATATATTCGGTGCGTTCCACCAACCCAAACACATACAAAAAATACTGTAGATGAATCCTCATGATTTTTCTACCAAACTATGTCTGTATCAAATCAGATGATTTCTTTCACTACTACAAGGAGACCGAGTTTACATTCATATTATCAAGTGACATTTTTTGTCTCTGGGATGTACTGAGTGTAGGGGGTTACGATTCTCTACAGCATATGAATGAGCCTTATTGTTCAGAATTTTTCAGGATTTGTCCTTTTTCAACATTTTGTCAACTCACTGGTCCATAGCATAGAATAGAATGGGATATTTATTCAAATATTGTTCTTATAAATTTACTAAATCTAATTCAGGGAAATGCAAGTCATGAGCCTGAGCTTTAACTCAGACTGAAAATTGTTATGTGCCAGCCATGTTATAAGATAGCTCTGATTATACGCATAAACAAGGAATTAATCCACATAAACGAGAAATATACGGCAGATTCTAATGGGTAAATCTGCAAAAGATGAAATCAGCTGCCTGCAAAGGGTAATCTGAGTCTTTTTTTTAATTCTTTACGGAAACAAACAGCCACACTCACCAAAGAGAAGCTGTCACAGGAGTACTGTTACTGTTTCTAGCCTTCTCCTCCTGCTGCTCCGTAATACACAGGAATCCATTTAACTAGGGTTGAGCGAAACGGGTCGAACATTTTCAAAAGTCGCCGACTTTTGGCTAAGTCGGGGTTTCATGAAACCCGATCCGACCCCTGTGCGGGGTCGGCCATGCGGTACGCGACTTTCGCGCCAAAGTCGCGTTTCAATGACGCGAAAAGCGCCATTTCTCAGCCAATGAAGGTAAACGCAGAGTGTGGGCAGCGTGATGACATAGGTCCTGGTCCCCACCATCTTAGAGAAGGGCATTGCAGTGATTGGCTTGCTGTCTGCGACGTCACAGGGGCTATAAAGAGGCGTTCCCGCCGACCGCCATCTTACTGCTGCTGATCTGAGCTTAGGGAGAGGTTGCTGCCGCTTTGTCAGAAGCAGGGATAGCGTTAGGCAGGGTCCATTAACCACAAAACCGCTTGTGCTGCAGCGATTTGCACTGTCCAACACCACCCTCGGTGTGCAGGGACAGTGGAAGTTTTTTTTTTTTTTTTTTTCCCCTCAGCGCTGTAGCTCATTGGGCTGCCCTAGAAGGCTCCCTGATAGCTGCATTGCTGTGTGTACGCCGCTGTGCAAACCAACTGCTTTTTTCAAAGCACAAATCCTCTTGTTCCTTCCTTTCTGCACAGCTATCTTTTTTGTTTGTCCACACTTTTTATTTCATTTGTGCATCAGTCCACTCCTTATTGCTGCCTGCCATACCTGGCTGAGATTACTGCAGGCAGGGAGATAGTAGCTGCCTGCCATACCTGGCTGAGATTACTGCAGGCAGGGAGATAGTAATTGTAGGACATTCCCTGTTTTTTTTTTTTTTTTTTTTTTGGTGGGAGATTAAGATTGGCAATTTGGCATTTCTGCTAGAGTGCCATCCCTGTGTGTGCCATCTCTCTCACATAGTGGGCCATAGAAAGCCTTTTCATTTTTCTGTATTTTTTTTTGTGGGGTGTATAAATTCTCCCTGATAAAAATACAGTGGGAGATTAATATTGGCCTTTGGGCTTGTGTGCCAGTCCTGAGTGTGCCATCTCTCTCACAAATAGTGGGCCATAGAAAGCCTATTTTATTTTTTTTGGGGTTTTATAAATTCTCCCTGAAAAAAAGGGAGATTAATATTGGCCTCTGGGCTTGTGTGCCAGTCCTGAGCGTGCCATCTGTGCCAGCCCTGAGCGTGCCATCTCTCTCACAAATAGTGGGCCATAGAAAGCCTATTTATTTTTTTTTTTGGTTTTATAAATTCTCCCTGAAAAAAAGGGAGATTAATATTGGCCTCTGGGCTTGTGTGCCAGTCCTGAGCGTGCCATCTGTGCCAGCCCTGAGCGTGCCATCTCTCTCACAAATAGTGGGCCATAGAAAGCCTATTTAATTTTTTTTTTTGTTTTATAAATTTTCCCTGAAAAAAGGGAGATTAATATTGGCCTCTGGGCTTGTGTGCCAGTTGTGAGCGTGCCATCTGTGCCAGTCCTGAGCGTGCCATCTCTCTCACAAATAGTGGGCCATAGAAAGCCTATTTAAATTTTTTTTGGGTTTTATAAATTCTCCCAGAAAAAAAGGGAGATTAATATTGGCCTCTGGGCTTCTGTGCCAGTCCTGAGCGTGCCATCTGTGCCAGTCCTGAGCGTCCCATCTCTCTCACAAATAGTGGGCCATAGAAAGCCTATTTTATTTTTTTTGGGGGTTTTATAAATTCTCCCTGAAAAAAAGGGAGATTAATATTGGCCTCTGGGCTTGTGTGCCAGTCCTGAGCGTGCCATCTGTGCCAGCCCTGAGCGTGCCATCTCTCTCACAAATAGTGGGCCATAGAAAGCCTATTTATTTTTTTTTTTTGTTTTATAAATTTTCCCTGAAAAAAGGGAGATTAATATTGGCCTCTGGGCTTGTGTGCCAGTTGTGAGCGTGCCATCTGTGCCAGTCCTGAGCGTGCCATCTCTCTCACAAATAGTGGGCCATAGAAAGCCTATTTAAATATTTTTTTGGTTTTATAAATTCTCCCAGAAAAAAAGGGAGATTAATATTGGCCTCTGGGCTTCTGTGCCAGTCCTGAGCGTGCCATCTGTGCCAGTCCTGAGCGTCCCATCTCTCTCACAAATAGTGGGCCATAGAAAGCCTATTTTATTTTTTTTTTGGGTTTTAGAAATTCTCCCTGGAAAAAAAAAGGGAGATTAATATTGCCCTTTGGGCTTGTGTGCCAGTACTAAGCGTTCCATCTCTCTCTCTCTCTCTCTCAGTCAGTGGGCCATAGAACGCCTATTTTTGGTTTTATTTGTTTTATAAATTCTCCCTGAAAAAATCATTTTATTTTATTTGGTTTCTAAATTCTTCCTGATAAAATCTTTTTTTTTTTATTATTTTTTTTTCTAAAGTCTCCCTGAAAAAAAAAAAAAAAAACAGTGGGAGATTAATATTGGCCTTTCTGCTTGTGTGCCAGTCTTGACTCCTGGGTGCGTCATCTCTCAGTCAGTGGGCCATAGAACGCCTATTTTTGGTTTTATTTGTTTTCTAAATTCTCCCTGAAAAAATCATTTTATTTTATTTGGTTTCTAAATTCTTCCTGATAAAATCACATTTTTTTTATTATTTTTTTTTCTAAAGTCTCCCTGAAAAAAAAAAAAAAAAACAGTGGGAGATTAATATTGGCCTTTCTGCTTGTGTGCCAGTCTTGACTCCTGGGTGCGTCATCTCTCAGTCAGTGGGCCATAGAACGCCTATTTTTGTTTTTATTTGTTTTATAAATTCTCCCTGAAAAAATCATTTTATTTTATTTGGTTTCTAAATTCTTCCTGATAAAATCATATTTTTTTTATTATTTTTTTTTCTAAAGTCTCCCTGAAAAAAAAAAAACAAAAAAAAAAACAAAAAAAACAGTGGGAGATTAATATTGGCCTTTCTGCTTGTGTGCCAGTCTTGACTCCTGGGTGTGCCATCTCTCTCTCTCTCTCTCTCTCTCTCTCTCCAATTGTGGTCCATAGAAAGCCTACATTTTTTTTCCTTGATTTGGGTTCCAAAATCTACCAGAGAAAATAACTCCATCAATCATTGGTAGAAAAATATTGGCCTCTGGGCTTGTGTGCCACTCCTGATTCCTGTGTGCGTCATCTCTCACTCAGTGGCCCATAGAAAGCATATAGTTTGTTACATTTGTTTTCTAAATTCTCCCTGCAAAAATCTTTTTTTTTTTTTTTGGGGGGTTTCTAAAGTGTTCCTGAAAAAAATAAAAATAAAAAAAAAATAATAGTGTGACATTAATATTAACATTTGTGCTTCAGTGACAGTCCTGCGTGTGGGGCATCTCTCTAATTTGCAGCCACCAAAAAAAGAGTGTGTAACATTGGGCCTGATTTTCGCTGTGGTCTCACCAACCTGTAAAGGGGTAGCTAAATCATACTGAAGTTATAGCTCACCGTGTAAGTTGTGTGACTGCAACAAATAACGTTAGTTTGGTTACGTTTTTAAAACAATGAGGAAGTCTAGTGGAAGAGGTCGTGGCCGGGGGCGTTCATTGTCAGCTGGTAATGAGGGTAGTGGTAGTGGTGGAGCATCAGGTGGTCGTGGGGGAAAAAATATTGCACCTAAGTCTGGAGCTGTGGAGCCAGGTTCGTCGTCCGGCTACACAAGGCCTCGAACGCTCCCTTTTCTGGGATTAGGAAAACCGCTTTTAAAGCCGGAGCAGCAAGAGCAAGTTTTGGCTTATCTTGCTGACTCAGCCTCTAGCTCTTTTGCCTCATCTCGTGAAACTGGTAAAAGTAAAAGCAGCGCGTCGTTAGTGGATGTTCACGGTCAGGGACAAGTCACTTCCTTGTCCTCTTCAGCAAAAACAACAACAGAGAAGAATGCAGCAGGCGACACAACGGGTTACTCCATGGAGCTCTTTACACATACCGTCCCTGGCTTAGAAAGTGAAGCAGTTAACAGTCCATGCCCATTACAAATTGAATCTGACATGGAGTGCACTGACGCACAGCCACAGCCAGACTACTATGCTGGTCCTTTGACTCAGACCACAACATTGCCCTCGCAGGGTGCTGATCAAGAATCAGACCCTGATGAGACTATGTTGCCCCATCACGAACGCTATACCACCGAACGACACGGTGACACAGACGAAGTTGCGCAGGAGGTACAAGAAGAGTTATTAGATGACCCAGTTCTTGACCCCGATTGGCAGCCATTGGGGGAACAGGGTGCAGGCGGCAGCAGTTCTGAAGCAGAGGAGGAGGAGGGGCCGCAGCAGGCATCAACATCGCCACAGGTTCCATCTGCCGGGCCCGTATCTTGCCCAAAACGCGTGGCAAAGCCAAAACCTGGTGGAGGACAGCGTGGCCATCCGGTTAAAGCTCAGTCTGCAATGCCTGAAAAGGTATCCGATGCTAGAAAGAGTGCAGTCTGGCATTTTTTTAAACAACATCCAATTGATCAGCGCAAAGTCATCTGTCAAAAATGTTCTACTTCCTTAAGCAGAGGTCAGAATCTGAAAAGTCTCAATACTAGTTGCATGCATAGACATTTAACCACCATGCATTTGAAAGCTTGGACTAACTACCAAACGTCCCTTAAGGTTGTTGCACCCTCGGCCAATGAAGCTAGTCATCAACGCAACATCCCTTCCGGCAGTGTAGGACCACCATTTAGCGCACCACCTGCTGTATCTGTGCAGGTATCTTTGCCAGGCCAAAGCAGTCAGGGTCAGGGAATCACCAGTTTCGTAGTAGGAAACACTGCATCTAGGGCACCGGCGGCAACAATACCATCTCCCACCGTCTCTCAGTCTGCCATGTCCACCGGCACCCCCGCTAGTTCCACGATCTCCAGCTCTCCAGTCCAGCTCACCCTACATGAGACTATGGTTAGAAAAAGGAAATACTTAGCCTCGCATCCGCGTACACAGGGTTTGAACGCCCACATAGCTAGACTAATCTCGTTAGAGATGATGCCCTACCGGTTAGTTGAAAGCGAAGCTTTCAAAGACCTGATGGACTACGCTGTACCACGCTACGAGCTACCCAGTCGACACTTTTTTTCCAGAAAAGCCATCCCAGCCCTCCACCAGCATGTTAAAGAGCGCATCGTCCATGCACTCAGGCAATCTGTGAGCACAAAGGTGCACCTGACAACAGATGCATGGATCAGTAGGCATGGCCAGGGACGTTACGTGTCCATCACGGCACACTGGGTAAATGTGGTGGATTCAGGGTCCACAGGGGACAGCAAGTTTGGGACAGTTCTGCCTAGCCCACGGTCTAGTAAACAGTTGTCTGTAGCCGTTCGCACCCCCTCCTCCTCCTCCTCCTCCTCCTCGTCCTCCTGCAGAAGCAAGAGCTCGTCCACAGACCGCAGTCGCACAAACACTCCATCCGCACCTGCCACTGTTGCACACCAGGTCTCCCATTATGGGGCAGCTACTGGCATACGTCAGCAGGCTGTATTGGCTATGAAGTATTTGGGCGACAATAGACACACCGCGGAAGTTCTGTCCGAGTTCTTGCAGCAAGAAACGCAGTCGTGGCTGGGCACTGTAGATCTTGAGGCAGGCAAGGTAGTGAGTGATAACGGAAGGAATTTCATGGCTGCCATCTCCCTTTCCCAACTGAAACACATTCCTTGCCTGGCTCACACCTTAAACCTGGTGGTGCAGTGCTTCCTGAAAAGTTATCCGGGGTTATCCGACCTGCTCCTCAAAGTGCGTGGACTTTGCGCACATATCCGCCGTTCGCCTGTACACTCCAGCCGTATGCAGACCTATCAGCGTTCTTTGAACCTTCCCCAGCATCGCCTAATCATAGACGTTGCAACAAGGTGGAACTCAGCACTGCACATGCTTCAGAGACTGTGCGAACAGAGGCGGGCTGTTATGTTTTTGTGGGAGGATACACATACACGGGCAGGCAGTAGGATGGCAGACATGGAGTTGTCAGGTGTGCAGTGGTCGAAGATTCAAGACATGTGTCAAGTCCTTCAGTGTTTTGAGGAATGCACACGGCTGGTTAGTGCAGACAACGCCATAATAAGCATGAGCATCCCCCTAATGCGTCTGCTGATGCAAAGTTTGACGCACATAAAGGATCAGGCGTCTGCACCAGAGGAAGAGGAAAGCCTTGATGACAGTCAGCGATTGTCTGGTCAGGGCAGTGTACATGACGAGGTACCGGGCGAAGAGGAGGTGGAGGATGAGGAGGATGATGGGGATGAGTATATTTTTAATGAGGAAGCTTTCCCGGGGGCACGGGAAATTGGTGGCGTGGCAAGGCCGGGTTCTGGTTTTTTGAGGGACACAAGTGACGTAGATTTGCCTGCAACTGCCCCTCAACCAAGCACAACCGCAGATTTGACAACGGGAACTTTGGCCCACATGGCGGATTATGCCTTGCGTATCCTCAAAAGGGACACACGCATTACAAAAATGATGAACGATGACGATTACTGGTTGGCCTGCCTCCTTGATCCTCGCTATAAAGGCAAATTGCAAAATATTATGCCACATGAGAACTTGGAACTAATATTAGCAACAAAACAATCAACTCTTGTTGACCGTTTGCTTCTGGCATTCCCTGCACACAGCGCCCGTGATCGTTCTCACACGAGCTCCAGGGGCCAGCAGACCAGAGGTGTTAGAGGGGCAGAAATCAGAAGTGGCGTTGGCCAGAGGGGTTTTCTGACCAGGTTGTGGAGTGATTTTTCTATGACCGCAGACAGGACAGGTACTGCAGCATCAATTCAAAGTGACAGGAGACAACATTTGTCCAGTATGGTTACAAACTATTTTTCATCCCTTATCGACGTTCTCCCTCAACCGTCATTCCCATTTGATTACTGGGCATCCAAATTAGACACCTGGCCAGAATTGGCAGAATATGCATTGCAGGAGCTTGCTTGCCCGGCAGCTAGTGTCCTATCAGAAAGAGTATTCAGTGCTGCAGGTTCAATACTAACAGAAAAAAGGACTCGTCTGGCTACCCAAAATGTAGATGATCTAACCTTCATTAAAATGAACCACAACTGGATTTCAAAATCTTTTGCCCCACCCTGCCCGGCTGACACCTAGCTTTCCTATGAAAAGGTCTTGCCTGTGGACTATTCTGAATGACTTTTCCAATCTCGTAATTTTCTTCACCTGATTGTCCAGCATACGACATGTTTCCACCTCACGAAATGGCCAAACTCCCCACACGGGGCCGTGCTATCGCCACTTTGCGCTTGGACCCTTGAGAGTGCTGTTTGTCTGAAGAGGTGGGTGTGGCCGCTTTTGGTCGACGGCACTGCCACTGGGTCCCTCATAGTACAATAAAGTGTCTCTGGCGGTGGTGGTGCGCACCCAACGTCAGACACACCGTTGTAATATGAGGGGCCCTGTGCCTGTAACGCCGGCCACAAGACAGTTCCCCCCCCCAGCTCAAACAGTGCTCTACCACTAGCAAAATTATCTCTCACAGCTTCACCAATGTGTAGTCTAGGCGCTGACATCCTTCAATGCCTGGCACTGACAATACCATTGTTTTGACATTTTTGTTATGTTAGGCCTTCGAAGCCTGTCTGCAGTCCCTTCTTTCTACAACTACTACACTGACCAGGCCACTGCTGGCCGTGTTACCCTGGAACCAATTTAAAAGTGCCTACAGTCAGCCCAATTTTGTTATGTTAGGCCTTCGAAGACTGTCTGCCGTCACTCCTTCCACTAGACTTCCACTGACCATACACTGCTGCCCATGTACCCCTGGAACCAATTTAAAGTGCCTACAGCCAGCCCAATTTTGTTATGTTAGGCCTTCGAAGCCTGTCTGCGGTCACTCCTTCCACTAGACTTCCACTGACCAGACCACTGCTGCCCGTGTACCCCTGGAACCAATTTAAAAGTGCCTACAGCCAGCCCAAGTTTGTTATGTTAGGCCTTGGAAGCCTGTCTGCGGTCACTCCTTCCACTAGACTTCCACTGACCAGACCACTGCTGCCCGTGTACCCCTGGAACCAATTTAAAAGTGCCTACAGCCAGCCCAAGTTTGTTATGTTAGGCCTTGGAAGCCTGTCTGCGGTCACTCCTTCCACTAGACTTCCACTGACCAGACCACTGCTGCCCGTGTACCCCTGGAACCAATTTAAAAGTGCCTACAGCCAGCCCAAGTTTGTTATGTTAGGCCTTCGAAGCCTGTCTGCGGTCCATTCTTTCAACTACTACTACACTGACCAGGTCACTGCTGCCCGTGTACCCCTGGAACCAATTTAAAAGTGCCTACAGCCAGCCCAAGTTTGTTATGTTAGGCCTTGGAAGCCTGTCTGCGGTCACTCCTTCCACTAGACTTCCACTGACCAGACCACTGCTGCCCGTGTACCCCTGGAACCAATTTAAAAGTGCCTACAGCCAGCCCAAGTTTGTTATGTTAGGCCTTGGAAGCCTGTCTGCGGTCACTCCTTCCACTAGGCCTCCACTGACCACACCACTGCTGTCCGTGTACCCCTGGAACCAATTTAAAATTGCCTACAGCCATGTGTTATTATTTTAGGCCTTCGATGCCTGTCTGCGGTCACTCCTTCCACTAGGCCTCCACTGACCACACCACTGCTGTCCGTGTACCCCTGGAACCAATTTAAAATTGCCTACAGCCAGCCCAATTTTTTTATTTTAGGCCTTCGATGCCTGTCTGCGATCCATTCTTTCAACTACTACTACACTGACCAGGTCACTGCTGCCCGTGTACCCCTGGAACCAATTTAAAATTGCCTACAGCCATGTGTTATTATTTTAGGCCTTCGATGCCTGTCTGCGGTCACTCCTTCCACTAGGCCTCCACTGACCACACCACTGCTGCCCGTGTACCCCTGGAACCAATTTAAAATTGCCTACAGCCAGCCCAATTTTTTTATTTTAGGCCTTCGATGCCTGTCTGCGGTCCATTCTTTCAACTACAACTACACTGACCAGGTCACTGCTGCCCGTGTACCCCTGGAACCAATTTAAAATTGCCTACAGCCATGTGTTATTATTTTAGGCCTTCGATGCCTGTCTGCGGTCACTCCTTCCACTAGGCCTCCACTGACCACACCACTGCTGCCCGTGTACCCCTGGAACCAATTTAAAATTGCCTACAGCCAGCCCAATTTTTTTATTTTAGGCCTTCGATGCCTGTCTGCGGTCCATTCTTTCAACTACTACTACACTGACCAGGTCACTGCTGCCCGTGTACCCCTGGAACCAATTTAAAATTGCCTACAGCCAGCCCAATTTTTTTATTTTAGGCCTTCGATGCCTGTCTGCGGTCCATTCTTTCAACTACTACTACACTGACCAGGTCACTGCTGCCCGTCTACCCCTGGAACCAATTTAAAATTGCCTACAGCCATGTGTTATTATTTTAGGCCTTCGATGCCTGTCTGCGGTCACTCCTTCCACTAGGCCTCCACTGACCACACCACTGCTGTCCGTGTACCCCTGGAACCAATTTAAAATTGCCTACAGCCATGTGTTATTATTTTAGGCCTTCGATGCCTGTCTGCGGTCACTCCTTCCACTAGGCCTCCACTGACCACACCACTGCTGTCCGTGTACCCCTGGAACCAATTTAAAATTGCCTACAGCCAGCCCAATTTTTTTATTTTAGGCCTTCGATGCCTGTCTGCGGTCCATTCTTTCAACTACTACTACACTGACCAGGTCACTGCTGCCCGTGTACCCCTGGAACCAATTTAAAATTGCCTACAGCCATGTGTTATTATTTTAGGCCTTCGATGCCTGTCTGCGGTCACTCCTTCCACTAGGCCTCCACTGACCACACCACTGCTGTCCGTGTACCCCTGGAACCAATTTAAAATTGCCTACAGCCATGTGTTTTTATTTTAGGCCTTCGATGCCTGTCTGCGGTCCATTCTTTCAACTACTACTACACTGACCAGGGCACTGCTGGCCGTGTACCCCTGGAACCAACATCAGAAAATATAAAAATAAGTATTTTGCTTATAAAAAAGAAAATACTGGTGAGATATCAAATGCAGACATTTTAACATTAAAAACAAACACACAACTAAAATCTGGTACAGTACTAAAAATGGCCACCAGCTACAATTACTTTCTCCTGCAAGTAGTTAACTGAAAGTTTTTTTAAATTGAAAACACACATATGGCATCCACCGAGTGTTGTCCTGTCGCGTCTTCTTTATATTATTGCCGAGAAGATGCAAAATAATGAAAATAATAAAATCATTAATTACCAAAATAATAGAGAAAGTCAACACCACATTGCAAATAAACATTCATTCCAAATAAAGAAGCAGGGCGCGTCCGAGGGTGAGTATATACCTAATAAGAATCTAATCACCCTCGGACGCGCAATGCTTATTTCCAACAGCCTTCCTTCCTAAGAATCAGCCCTTCCGTCGTGTAGAGAGACGTTGTGTTACACTCCAAGGTGTTCCCCAGGTTGCCTTTCCTGAGCTTCGATCTTCCGGCTCTCGTTTAGTAGTTCTTGGAAACTACTCTGCATTAGGCCTTCAAATTGGGTATGGGGTGTAGAGAGATGGTGTGTTCCACTCCAAGGTGTTCCCCAGGTTGCCTTTCCTGAGCTTCGATCTTCCGGCTCTCGTTTAGTAGTTCTTGGAAACTACACTGCATTAGGCCTTCAAATTGGGTATGGGGTGTAGAGAGAGGGTGTGTTACACTCCAAGGTGTTCCCCAGGTTGCCTTTCCTGAGCTTCGATCTTCATGCTCTCGTTTAGTAGTTGTCGGAAACTACGCTGCATTAGGCCTACAAATTGGGTATGGGGTGTAGAGAGAGGGTTTGTTACACTCCAAGGTGTTCCCCAGGTTGCCTTTCCTGAGCTTCGATCTTCCGGCTCTCGTTTAGTAGTTGTTGGAAACTACGCTGCATTAGGCCTTCAAATTGGGTATGGGGTGTAGCGAGAGGGTGTGTTACACTCCAAGGTGTTCCCCAGGTTGCCTTTCCTGAGCTTCGATCTTCCGGCTCTCGTTTAGTAGTTCTTGGAAACTACACTGCATTAGACCTTCAAATTGGGTATGGGGTGTAGAGAGAGGGTGTGTTACACTCTAAGGTGTTCCCCAGGTTTCCTTGCCATTGCTTCGGTCTTCCGACTCTCGTTTAGTAGTTGTAGAAAAGTACACTGCATTAGGCCATACAAAATGGGTATGGGGTGGAGAGAGATGGTGTGTTACACTCCAAGGTGTTCCCCAGGTTGCCTTTCCTGAGCTTCTATCTTCAGGCTCTCATTAAATTGTGGTTAAATGGAACAACTGCATTTGGCGTACTAGTTGGTTTGGGGCCTACTATCGGTGTCTGCCACTCCTTGCTGTTCTCCTCCACTGAACAAAGCTGTGCCGCCTGTTTACTACGGTTGCCAATTTTGAACTGCATTTCGACTACTTACTGATTTGGCCCTACTCTCTGTGTCAGCCTCTCATTCCAGTTGTCCTCCACTGCAATGCCCCCTGGTTATTCCTGTGTTACCAATTTTGAACTGCATTTAGCCCACTTTCTTCTTTGGGCCTATATCTGTGTTTCCACTTCATCGTGCCCATTGCCCAGCCAGTGATAGATGAGTCTGCTGGTACATTGACCCATAACGCAACATTCCCCGTGCACGCTACACAACAACATTGTGACCCTGCTGAAAGTCAGGTTGCTCTTCCCGCATACCATACCACCTTACACGGGGACAAAGAGGAAGGTGCAGATGAAAGTGCAGGTTCCTTCATCAGGTGGGGGGAGGAATACTAGTTGGCGACGTCACTGGCACAGGGCCTCTCATAGTACGCAAAAGTGTTGCTGCCGGTGGGAGGCGCCCCCGCCGTGCAAACACACCGCTGTACTTTGAGGGGCCCTGTGCCAGTGCCAATGCCAACGAGTGGGCCCCCCCTGCTTGCTCAGGTTCACAGCACTTGCAAAGTTGAAATACTTACCTCTCCCTGCTCCACTGCCGTGACGTGGTCCAGATTTCCTGGGCCCACTAATTACTTGAACCAGCCCTACCCCCCACAACTTTAGCCAAATGACCCCCAATTTCAAATGCCTTCCAATTATTATAAGGTAAATTACGCTTGACAAGCTTCATTAAGAAGAATGGATGGTTTTGACATTAAAATGGGCACTCTAGGTGTTTTCCTGGCCCCCACTCACTGCCGACTATGCTGCCCCATTGACTTGCATTGGGTTTCGTGTTTCGGTCGATCCCGACTTTACGTCATAATCGGCCGATTTCACTCGACCCGACTTTGGACATAGTCGGGTTTCGCAAAACCCGGCTCGACTCTAAAAAGGTCAAGGTCGCTCAACTCTACATTTAACATATTGTTTTACTTAATTATATGCAGATGCCTGCAAAGGGTAATCTGAGTCTCTTTCTATATTCTTTACACAGGCAGACAGCCACAGCTCACTAAAGAGAAGCTGTCACAGGAATACTGTTACTGTTTCTAGCCTCCTTCTTCTCCTGCTGCTCCATAATACACAGGAATCCATTTATCATATTGTTTTACTTAATTATATGCAGATGCCTGCAAAGGGTAATCTGAGTCACTTTCTAAATTCCTTATGGAAGCAAACAGCCACAGCTCACTAAAGAGAAGCTGTCACAGGAGTACTGTTACTGTTTCTAGCCTCCTTCTTCTCCTGCTGTTCCATAATACACAGGAATCCATTTATCATATTGTTTTACTTAATTATATGCAGATGCCTGCAAAGGGTAATCTGAGTCTCTTTCTAAATTCCTTATGGAAGCAAACAGCCACAGCTCACTAAAGAGAAGCTGTCACAGGAGTACTGTTACTGTTTCTAGCCTCCTTCTCCTCCTGCTGCTCCGTAATACACAGGAATCTGTTATGGCCGGCAATCAGGCAACACAGCGTGCAGTAATCAGCGCACATACAGAGATCTGGCAATAACCAAAAACAATAGGACGAGCTCTGAGACGTGGAATCTCTGTAGACTGCAGTACCTGATCTATCCTCACACAACTATAAGCAGCAGTGGATTGCGCCTATCACTACCTATGCAACTCGGCACTGCCTGAGGAGCTGACTAGCCTGAAGATAGAAATACAAGCCTGACTTACCTCAGAGAAATACCCCAAAGGAATAGGCAGCCCCCCATATATAATGACTGTTAGCAAGATGAAAAGACAAACGTAGGAATGAAATAGATTCAGCAAAGTGAGGCCCGATATTCTAGACAGAGCGAGGATAGCAAAGAGAACTATGCAGTCTACAAAAAACCCTAAAACGAAAACCACGCAAAGGGGCAAAAAGACCCACCGTGCCGAACTAACAGCACGGCGGTGCACCCCTTTGCTTCTCAGAGCTTCCAGCAAAAGTTAATAGCAAGCTGGACAGAAAAAACAGAAAACAAACTAGAAGCACTTATCTAGCAGAGCAGCAGGCCCAAGGAAAGATGCAGTAGCTCAGATCCAACACTGGAACATTGACAAGGAGCAAGGAAGACAGACTCAGGTGGAGCTAAATAGCAAGGCAGCCAACGAGCTCACCAAAACACCTGAGGGAGGAAGCCCAGAGACTGCAATACCACTTGTGACCACAGAAGTGAACTCAGCCACAGAATTCACAACAGTACCCCCCCTTGAGGAGGGGTCACCGAACCCTCCCCAGAACCCCCAGGCCGACCAGGATGAGCCACATGAAAGGCACGAACAAGATCTGGGGCATGGACATCAGAGGCAAAAACCCAGGAATTATCTTCCTGAGCATAACCCTTCCATTTGACCAGATACTGGAGTTTCCGTCTAGAGACACGAGAATCCAAAATCTTCTCCACAATATACTCCAAATCCCCCTCCACCAAAACAGGGGCAGGAGGCTCCACAGATGGAACCATAGGTGCCACGTATCTCCTCAACAACGACCTATGGAATACATTATGTATGGAAAAGGAGTCTGGGAGGGTCAGACGAAAAGACACCGGATTGAGAATCTCAGAAATCCTATACGGACCAATAAAACGAGGTTTAAATTTAGGAGAGGAAACCTTCATAGGAATATGACGAGAAGATAACCAAACCAGATCCCCAACACGAAGTCGGGGTCCCACACGGCGTCTGCGATTAGCGAAAAGCTGAGCCTTCTCCTGGGACAAGGTCAAATTGTCCACTACCTGAGTCCAGATCTGCTGCAACCTGTCCACCACAGAATCCACACCAGGACAGTCCGAAGACTCAACCTGTCCTGAAGAGAAACGAGGATGGAACCCAGAATTGCAGAAAAATGGAGAGACCAAGGTAGCCGAGCTGGCCCGATTATTAAGGGCGAACTCAGCCAACGGCAAAAATGACACCCAATCATCCTGGTCAGCGGAAACAAAACATCTCAGATATGTTTCCAAGGTCTGATTGGTTCGTTCGGTCTGGCCATTAGTCTGAGGATGGAAGGCCGAGGAGAAAGATAGGTCAATGCCCATCCTACCACAAAAGGCTCGCCAGAACCTCGAGACAAACTGGGAACCTCTGTCAGAAACAATATTCTCAGGAATGCCATGTAAACGAACCACATGCTGGAAGAACAAAGGCACCAAATCAGAGGAGGAAGGCAATTTAACCAAGGGCACCAGATGGACCATCTTAGAAAAGCGATCACAGACCACCCAAATGACCGACATTTTTTGAGAAACGGGAAGGTCAGAAATGAAATCCATCGAAATATGTGTCCAAGGCCTCTTCGGGACCGGCAAGGGCAAAAGCAACCCACTGGCACGTGAACAGCAGGGCTTAGCCCTAGCACAAATTCCACAGGACTGCACAAAAGCACGCACATCCCGTGACAGAGATGGCCACCAGAAGGATCTAGCAACCAACTCCCTGGTACCAAAGATTCCTGGATGACCGGCCAGCACCGAACAATGAAGTTCAGAGATAACTTTACTAGTCCACCTATCAGGGACGAACAGTTTCTCGGCCGGACAACGATCAGGTTTATTAGCCTGAAATTTCTGCAACACTCTCCGCAAATCAGGGGAGATGGCAGACACAATGACTCCTTCCTTGAGGATACTCGCCGGCTCAGATAACCCCGGAGAGTCGGGCACAAAACTCCTAGACAGAGCATCCGCCTTCACATTTTTAGAGCCCGGAAGGTATGAAATCACAAAATCAAAACGAGCAAAAAATAACGACCAACGGGCCTGTCTAGGATTCAAGCGCTTGGCAGACTCAAGATAAGTAAGGTTCTTATGATCAGTCAATACCACCACGCGATGCTTAGCACCCTCAAGCCAATGACGCCACTCCTCGAATGCCCACTTCATGGCCAGCAACTCTCGGTTGCCCACATCATAATTACGCTCAGCAGCAGAAAATTTCCTGGAAAAGAAAGCACATGGTTTGAACACTGAGCAACCAGAACCTCTCTGTGACAAAACCACCCCTGCACCAATCTCAGAAGCATCAACCTCGACCTGGAACGGAAGAGAAACATCAGGTTGACACAACACAGGGGCACAGCAAAAACGACGCTTCAACTCCTGAAAAGCTTCCACGGCAGCAGAAGACCAATTAACCAAATCAGCACCCTTCTTGGTCAAATCGGTCAATGGTCTGGCAATGCTAGAAAAATTACAGATGAAGCGACGATAAAAATTAGCAAAGCCCAGGAATTTCTGCAGACTTTTTAGAGATGTCGGCTGAGTCCAATCCTGGATGGCCTGAACCTTAACCGGATCCATCTCGATAGTAGAAGGGGAAAAGATGAACCCCAAAAATGAAACTTTCTGCACACCGAAGAGACACTTTGATCCCTTCACGAACAAGGAATTAGCACGCAGTACCTGGAAAACCATTCTGACTTGCTTCACATGAGACTCCCAATCATCTGAGAAGATCAAAATGTCATCCAAGTAAACAATCAAGAATTTATCCAGATACTCACGGAAAATGTCATGCATAAAAGACTGAAAAACAGATGGAGCATTGGCAAGTCCGAACGGCATCACCAGATACTCAAAATGACCCTCGGGCGTATTAAATGCCGTTTTCCATTCATCTCCCTGCCTGATTCTCACCAGATTATACGCACCACGAAGATCAATCTTAGTAAACCAACTAGCCCCCTTAATCCGAGCAAACAAGTCAGAAATCAATGGCAAGGGATACTGAAACTTAACAGTGATCTTATTAAGAAGGCGGTAATCAATACACGGTCTTAGCGAACCATCCTTCTTGGCTACAAAAAAGAACCCTGCTCCCAATGGTGACGACGATGGGCGAATATGTCCCTTCTCCAGGGACTCCTTCACATAACTGCGCATAGCGGTGTGTTCAGGTACGGACAAATTAAATAAACGACCCTTAGGGAATTTACTACCAGGAATCAAATCGATAGCACAATCACAATTCCTATGCGGAGGTAGGGCATCAGACTTGGACTCTTCAAATACATCCTGAAAGTCCGACAAGAACTCTGGGATGTCAGAAGGAATGGATGACGAAATAGACAAAAATGGAACATCACCATGTACTCCCTGACAACCCCAGCTGGTTACCGACATAGAGTTCCAATCCAATACTGGATTATGGGTTTGTAGCCATGGCAACCCCAACACGACCACATCATGCAAATTATGCAGTACCAGAAAGCGAATAACTTCCTGATGTGCAGGAGCCATGCACATGGTCAGCTGGGCCCAGTACTGAGGCTTATTCTTGGCCAAAGGTGTAGCATCAATTCCTCTCAACGGAATAGGACACCGCAAAGGCTCCAAGAAAAATCCACAACGTTTAGCATAATCCAAATCCATCAGATTCAGGGCAGCGCCTGAATCCACAAACGCCATGACAGAATACGATGACAAAAAGCACATTAAGGTAATGGACAAAAGGAATTTGGACTGTACAGTACCAATAACGGCAGAGCTATCGAACCGCCTAGTGCGTTTAGGACAATTAGAAATAGCATGAGTAGAATCACCACAATAGAAACACAGCCTGTTCAGATGTCTGTGTTCTTGCCGTTCTACTTTAGTCATAGTCCTGTCGCACTGCATAGGCTCAGGTTTACTCTCAGACAATACCGCCAGATGGTGCACAGATTTACGCTCGCGCAAGCGACGACCGATCTGAATGGCCAAGGACATAGACTCATTCAAACCAGCAGGCATAGGAAATCCCACCATTACATCCTTAAGAGCTTCAGAGAGACCCTTTCTGAACAAAGCCGCTAGTGCAGATTCATTCCACAGAGTGAGTACTGACCACTTCCTAAATTTCTGACAATATACTTCTACATCATCCTGACCCTGGCATAAAGCCAGCAGATTTTTCTCAGCCTGATCCACTGAATTAGGCTCATCGTAAAGCAATCCCAGCGCCTGGAAAAATGCATCAACATTACTCAATGCAGAATCTCCTGGTGCAAGAGAAAACGCCCAGTCCTGTGGGTCGCCGCGCAAAAAAGAAATAATAATCAAAACCTGTTGAATAGGATTACCAGAAGAATGAGGTTTCAAGGCCAAAAATAGCTTACAATTATTTCTGAAGCTCAGGAACTTAGTTCTGTCACCAAAAAACAAATCAGGAATCGGAATTCTTGGTTCTAGCATCGATTTCTGATCAATAGTATCTTGAATCTTTTGTACATTTACAACGAGATTATCCATTGAGGAGCACAGAGCCTGAATATCCATGTCCACAGCTGTGTCCTGAAGCACTCTAATGTCTAGGGGAAAAAAAAGACTGAAGACAGAGCTAAGAAAAAAAAATGATGTCAGGATTTCTTTTTTCCCTCTATTGGGAATCATTGGTGTGGCTCCTTGTACTGTTATGGCCGGCAATCAGGCAACACAGCGTGCAGTAATCAGCGCACATACAGAGATCTGGCAATAACCAAAAACAATAGGACGAGCTCTGAGACGTGGAATCTCTGTAGACTGCAGTACCTGATCTATCCTCACACAACTATAAGCAGCAGTGGATTGCGCCTATCACTACCTATGCAACTCGGCACTGCCTGAGGAGCTGACTAGCCTGAAGATAGAAATACAAGCCTGACTTACCTCAGAGAAATACCCCAAAGGAATAGGCAGCCCCCCACATATAATGACTGTTAGCAAGATGAAAAGACAAACGTAGGAATGAAATAGATTCAGCAAAGTGAGGCCCGATATTCTAGACAGAGCGAGGATAGCAAAGAGAACTATGCAGTCTACAAAAAACCCTAAAACGAAAACCACGCAAAGGGGCAAAAAGACCCACCGTGCCGAACTAACAGCACGGCGGTGCACCCCTTTGCTTCTCAGAGCTTCCAGCAAAAGTTAATAGCAAGCTGGACAGAAAAAACAGAAAACAAACTAGAAGCACTTATCTAGCAGAGCAGCAGGCCCAAGGAAAGATGCAGTAGCTCAGATCCAACACTGGAACATTGACAAGGAGCAAGGAAGACAGACTCAGGTGGAGCTAAATAGCAAGGCAGCCAACGAGCTCACCAAAACACCTGAGGGAGGAAGCCCAGAGACTGCAATACCACTTGTGACCACAGAAGTGAATTCAGCCACAGAATTCACAACAGGAATCCATCTAACATATTTTTTACTTAACTATATGCAGATGCCTGCAAAGGGTAATCTGAGTCTCTTTCTAAATTCTTTATGGAAGCAAACAGCCACAGCTCACTAAAGAGATGCTGTCACAGGAGTACTGTTACTGTTTTTAGCCTTCTTCTCCTCCTGCTGCTCCATAATACACAGGAATCCATCTAACGTTTTTTTTTTACTTAACAATATGTAGTTTCCATACTAGTTTCCCTCCCACAAAGTGGTATCTGCCACCCGGGAAGCGGAAAGTCTCATATAGCTGTCTAATGGAAAGACAGAAGACAGCTCCAGCTTCAGCCTCTTTTTGTTAAAGGGCCAGAGCTATTATCACTAAGTTTGATAGGACTTTTTTTAGTTTTTTTATTAATCTATCCATTGAAAAAATATTATATATTTAGCCTCCTTTTATATGGTGATTATTTTTCCAGGAGGTAATAGGTTCTGGTTACCTGAGAATTCTCCGAAAAGGTAAGGTTGAACACGCAGTTCCCTATTACTGCGTGTCTGACCCATTAATCAGGTGATTATTCACTGTCTTTCCATTCTGAGCTGACATGTTATATAGTGTCTCATCCCAGCAGATTCTTAAAGAGTTTTTATTGCATGGAAAGAGGCGACTTCTGTGCTCAAATTTCACTTTTACTGGAGCAGGTCAATACATGAAGGGTCCTCCTACGGGGATGTCATACTCCGAGCGTTCCATTCTTAGAACATTTCAGAGTCATGAGACAAAAGTGACATCACCAGATATATTTTATGGGAATGACATCGGTCCTCTGACAACTTCGCTCATCAACAAAAATTAAATATTTCACAGTATTTTTGTATCAGATAAAGTTGTGTCCTTGTTACTTTTCCTCTTATCTTGACATTTTAATGTTCTATTAAAATATTGTAAAACTTTTTATAAAGACATGGACATTTTTTCACTTTTGAGTTGCTGTTTTTTCCTCTCTTTGTTCCAAGAGCCATAACTTTTTTTTATTTATTTATTTTTTCATTGAAATACTGTAGATGTATTCAGGGCTTGTATTTTGTGGGACGAGTTGAAGTTTTTGAGTAACTTACTTAATTCTACCATATAATGTAGTGACCTATAGGAAAATAAAAAATCCAAAAATGGCGAAACATTTATAAGCCAAAACCAGGAGTGGGTGATAAATACCCAAGTAATGATGACGTGTTTCTATTCTACGTTTCCTCTGATTGTTCCACATCTGGTTTTGGCTTACAAATACTGATGTAAAATACTGACCAAATACTGATAGTGTGAATGAGGCTTAAATAAGAGTCTGTGGGTGATACAGAAATGGCTAGCTAAGTCTCAAAAGGGAAAGAAAATGAGGAGCCGATGACGAGAACATTCAGGTGCACATTTATTATTTGGGTGGAGAAGATACCCTTCTTCTATTTCAAAGATCGGTAAGATATAAAATACCTTTTACTGTTTCATTCCACAGTTACACCTACATATGTCATTCGAGTATCATATAAATACTCAAAAATATTGTCTGCGAATGTCAGTTTTATTAGATGGAAAAATATAATTGCCATCAACCGAAAGTTACGGGCTACAAGATGAAACTTGAGATGCTGCCCTTGTAATATTGACCTAAGATGAAGTATATGGAATAGGGTGTAATTAAACATTTATCATTGGATACAAGAACGAGAAAAAAACAATCATTGGCAATAAATAAATAAGTATAATATGGCAACAGACATTATAATATTACGTCTGGGAAGATCAATAAAATATCTAAGACATATATTGACCTTCTGTAAGGTCATACTAAGTCCATGTTTACACGTTCAGTATTTGGTCAGTATTTAACATCAGTATTTGTAAACCAAAACCAGGAGAGGAACAATCAGAGGAAACGTATACCGTATATACTCGAGTATAAGCCGAGATTTTCAGCCCATTTTTTTGGGCTGAAAGTCCCCCTCTCGGCTTATACCCGAGTCATACCCAGGGGTCGGCAGGTGAGGGGGAGCGGGGGCTGTTTAATTATACTCACCTGCTCCTGGCGCAGTGCAGTCCCTGCTTCCCTGGCACCGGCAGCTTCTTCCTGTAATGAGCGGTCACATTGTACCGCTCATTACAGTAATGAATATGTGACTCCACCTCCCATAGGGGTGGAACCGCATATTCATTACTGTAATGAGCGGTAACGGTGCCCGCTCACTACAGAAAGAAGCTGCAGCGGCGGGAAGCAGGGACTGCACAGCGCCAGGAGCAGGTGAGTATAACGGGGAGGGGAGCGCAGCGCTGCGTGATATTCACCTGCTCCCCGTTCCGGCGCTGCTCCATCTTCAGCATCTTCTGCAGTGACGCTCAGGTCAGAGGGCGCGGTAACGTGGTTAGTGCACTCACTATGCCTGAACGTCAGTGCAGAAGACGTTGAAGACGGAGCGGCGCTGGAACGAAGTCAGGTGAATATTGAAAGTGCCGGGGGCCTGAGCGACGGAGAGGTGAGTATGTGATTTTTTTTTATCGCATCAACAGCAAATGGGGCAAGTGTCTGTATGGAGCATCTATAGGGCCATAACATTTGTGCAGCACTATATGGGGAAAGTGTCTGTATAGGGCCATAACGTTTGTGCTGCACTATATGGGGCAAATGTCTGTATGGAGTATCTTATGGGGCAATAACGTTTGTGCAGCACTATATGGGGCAAATATCTTTATGGAGCATCTTATGGGGCCATAATCAACATTTGTGCAGCATTATATTGGGCAAATGTGTCTATGGAGCATCTTATGGGGCCCTTATTACCCTTTATGGTTATGCAGGATTATATGGGGCATATTTTAATACGGAGCATCTTATGGGGCCATCATAAACTTTTTGGAGCATTATATGGGGCTCCTGATTCAATATGGATATTCAAAAACACTTAACCTACTGATGTCTCAATTAATTTTACTTTTATTGGTATCTATTTTTACTTTTGACATTTACCCGTAGCTGCTGCATTTTCCACCCTAGGCTTATACTCGAGCCATTAAGTTTTCCCAGTTTTTTGTGGCAAAATTAGGGGTCTCAGCTTATACTCGGGTCAGCTTATACTCGAGTATATACAGTAATAGAAACACGTCACTCACCACTTCTGTATTTATCACCCACTCCGGGTTTTGGCTTGATGTGTAATACTGACCAAATCCTGACTGTGTGAATGTGGCCTAAGAAAAAGTGTCAGTGATAACATGGCAACCAATTAGAATCCTCTATATTTAAAAATCAGAATTGTTGCCAAGAGCAACACTGATACATTTTCAATTTGTATGGAGAACTTGCAGCAGAATGTACATACAGTATCTTCATCTAACTCCTCCCCTTTCCATAGAACTTTATGCGCACCAACTGTTATCTCCTATCTCAGTAGTGGCAAAATATGTATTGACCAAAGACAGATTTTACCCAGGAATTGAGAATGATTGATCAGTCCAGGAGGAGAAAAAAAGCAGATTTCTCTGTTAAGATATATTAAAAAGTCCAATCAGCTCTGCTACATACAGACGATGATCAGATCGCCTGTATGTAGCAGAATTGCTCACTTGCTATGAGCGCGGACCAGTGGGCTTCACTCATAGCAATCCAGCAGCAGTGACAACCATAGAGGTCTGCTGGAGACCTCTGGTTGTCATACCAACCTATCGGTGACCCGCAATCACTTGACCGGGTAACCGATGGGCGGGATTTCTGGCACGCTTTCAGCAAGCGTGAGTTAAATGCCGCTGTCAGAGATTGACAGTGGCATATAACTAGGTAACAGACGCGGGTGGATCCTGATTCTACCCACGGCTGTTAGACGCACATGTCAGCTGTTCACAACAGCTGACATGTGTCGGAAAAGATGTGGGCTCAGCACCGGAGCCCACATCAAAGGGAGGGAGTACCTATATGCCCGGTGTCAGAAAGGGGTTAAATAAGGAGACTTGCGAAATCTCTTTCTGAAACTACAGGGAGTTGGAATTTTAACCCCTTCATGACCTTGGGATTTTTCGTTTTTCCGTGTTCGTTTTTCACTCCCCTCCTTCCCAGAGCCATAACTTTTTTATTTTTCCGTCAATTTGGCCATGTGAGGGCTTATTTTTTGCAGGACGAGTTGTACTTTTGAACAACATCATTGGTTTTAGCATGTCGTGTACTAGAAAACGGGAAAAAAATTCCAAGTGCGGTGAAATTGCGAAAAAAAGGGCAATCCCACACTTGTTTTTTGTTTGGCTTTTTTGCTAGGTTCACTAAATGCTAAAACTGACCTGCCATTATGATTCTTCAGGTCATTAGGAGTTCATAGACACCTAACATGACTAGGTTATTTTTTATCTAAGTGGTGAAAAAAAATTCCAAACTTTGCTAAAAAAAAAATAAAAATTGCGCCATTTTCTGATACTCGTAGCGTCTCCATTTTTCGTGATCTGGGGTCGGTTGAGGGCTTATTTTTTGCGTGCCAAGCTGGCGTTTTTAATGATATCATTTTGGCGCAGATACATTCTTTTGATCGCCCGTTATTGCATTTTAATGCAATGTTGCGGCGACCTAAAAAAACGTAATTCGGGCGTTTCGAATTTTTTTCTCACTACGCCGTTTAGCGATCAGGTTAATGCTTTTTTTTAATTGATAGATCGGGCGATTCTGAGCGCGGCGATAGCAAATATGTGTAGATTTGATTTTTTTTAATTGATTTATTTTGATTGGGGCGAAAGGAGGGTGATTTAAACTTTTATATTTTTTTTATTTTTTTCACATTTTTTTAACTTTTTTTTTTTACTTTTGCCATGCTTCAATAGCCTCCATGGGAGGCTAGAAGCAGGTACAACTCGATCGCCTCTGCTACATAGCAGCGATCTGCTGATCGCTGCTATGTAGCAGAAATGGAGGTGTGCTGTGAGCGCCGACCACAGGGTGGCGCTCACAGCCACCGGTGATCAGTAACCATAGAGGTCTCTTGGACCTCTATGGTTACCATCCTGACGCATCGCCGACCCCCGATCATGTGACGGGGGTCGGCGATGACGTCATTTCCGGCCACCCGGCTGGAAGCGGTAGTTAAATGCCGCTGTCTGCGTTTGACATGCGCCTATTACGGGCACATGTCAGCTGTTCAAAACAGCTGACATGTCCCGGCTTTGATGCGGGCTCACCACGGAGCCCTGCATTAAAGCAGGGGATCTGACCTCGGACGTACTATCCCGTCCGAGGTCAGATAGGGGTTAAAAAGTCCCAGTGGCCAGTATAAAAATTGCAGGATTACTAATTTTATTTTATTTTTAAATAAAGATAATGATATGAAAAAAATAATTCTGCCATTGTTTTTTATTTATTATATGTTACACAAAAATCCAATTTAAATAATAGGTCATATTCTTATGGTGGATTCTCTTTAAGGAAGCCGAGGAGGACGAAGCCAAAAACAAGAAGACCATATGGGGGGCTATGAGGGGTGGCAGCAGTGAAGGGAATATTATTTTTTTTAACCTTTTGCTGGCTCTCTATGGTTGATTTTGCACAGAGCAAATTACAAAAAAATTGTATTCTGGAGAATATGAATTTTTCAAAAATGAGTCTAAAATTGTAGAGGAATTCATTATTTCCCTAATAAATTCACTAATGTCTAATATTCGGTATATCATCAATCCCGAGACATAAGTATCCGCATTCACACACAGCCAGACGCACATATACACAGTGTTTGGATTAGTTTCTTAATCCTGATTAAGATTAAACACAAATTCTAGTTAAAAAATAAATGTAGAATATTAAATCTCACCACAAAAAAAGAGCAGTTGTTACAAAATGACCCTGATCAAAAGTTCACGTACCCCATTTCTTAATACTGTGTATTGCTCCCTCTAATATCAATGACAGCTTGAAGTCTTTTGTGGAAGTTGTGGATGAGGTTCTTTATTTTCTCATGATAAAGCTGCCCACTCTTCTTGGCAGAAAGCCTCCAGTTCCTGAAAATTCCTGAGCTGTCTAGCATGAACTGCACGCTTGAGATCTCCCCAGAGTGGCGCAATGATATTGAGGTCAGGAGACTGAGATGGCCACTCCAGAACCTTCACTTTGTTCTGCTGTAGCCAATGACAGGTCGACTTGGCCTTGTGTTTTGGATCACTGTCATGTCGGAACGTCCAAGTACGTCCCAAGGGCAGCTCCCGGGCTGATGATAGTGTATTTGCTGGGACTGTTCTATATGCTATTGTGTGTTGGTGGATCAACAAATTGTTGCCACACTGTTTTACTCTCACCCTGTGTTGTCTGAGTAGTGTTCTGCCAACAGGAAGAGAGAGCGGGTGTTTAGTGGTATGAGCCCTGGTCCACGCAGTTTGTCTAGAGACAGTTGTAAAAAATTGTATTCTGGAGAATATGAATTTTTCAAAAATGAGTCTAAAATTGTAGAGGAATTCATTATTTCCCTAATAAATTCACTAATGTCTAATATTCGGTATATCATCAATCCCGAGACATAAGTATCCGCATTCACACACAGCCAGACGCACATATACACAGTGTTTGGATTAGTTTCTTAATCCTGATTAAGATTAAACACAAATTCTAGTTAAAAAATAAATGTAGAATATTAAATCTCACCACAAAAAAAGAGCAGTTGTTACAAAATGGCTTCATGCCCATCAGGTGCACTGGGCTTAAGTTGTCTTACAATTTCACGTTCCTCAGTAAATTTCACTTCTTGATATGATCTGATCTTGTCAAGAATCAGTAATCACTAATCCTGTCCACGGAATTAGGTCACGACCAGAGAAAACGCAATCTGCGTCAGTGACTATCACCTCCGGAGACTGCCGGCTCTCCGGGGACTGGAGGACGTCTTATTGTCAGGACAAGTTACTGTCTAATTACAAGAACTCCAAAAATCTGTCACTGAAACATACAGAGAGATACAAATGTAAAAGCAGCACTTTTTATATAAAAATGGGTGCAAAGCCCTAAGATTGTCCAGAACACCTCTTATAGAAAAATCCGAACTATCGGAGCAGAGCTTTGAAGTCAGATGGTGTGACAATGGATTTGGACTCAAAACAGAGCCTTTCTTATATACGTATAATTAACATGGATTGTTGCATCTTTAGAAATTCACAGTTGCCAGGTTCAATAAATTGACCCTAAGTTGATTCACAGCAGATTAAAATCAATTGAGACATCTTTAAAATATTCTGTATATATAACAACTTACAACTGAATATTGCTCAGTAAATTTCACAGTCTATTTCTCTATTATCTATCTATGATATATCTATTATTTATCTATTATCTATCTATCATCTATTATCTATCTATCTATCTATCTATCTATCTATCTAGCCATCTATCAATCAATCATCTATTATCTATCTATCTATCTATCTATCTATCTATCTATCTATCTATCTATCATCTATTATCTATCTATCTATCTATCTATCTAGCCATCTATCAATCAATCATCTATTATTTATCTATCTATCTATCTATCTATCTATCTATCTATCTATCTATCTATCTATCTATCTATCTATTATCTATCTATCATCTATCTATCTATCTATCATCTATCTATCTATATATCTATAATCTATCTATCATCTATCTATCTATCTATCTATCTATCTATCATCTATTATCTATCTATCATCTATCATCTATCTATATATCTATAATCTATCTATCATCTATCTATCTATCTATCTATCTATCTATCTATCATCTCTATCATCTATCTATATATCTATAATCTATCTATCATCTATCTATCTATCTATCTATCTATTATCTATCATCTATATATCTATTATCTATCTATCATCTATCTATCTATTATTTATCTATTATCTATCTATCATCTATCATCTATCTAATATCTATCTATCTACCGTATATACTCGAGTATAAGCCGAGATTTTCAGCCCAAATTTTTGGGCTGAAAGTGCCCCCCTCGGCTTATACTCGAGTCACGGTAGCGGTGGGGTCGGCGGGTGAGGGGGTGAGGGCGCTGAGGTATACTTACCTAGTCCCAGCGATCCTCGCGCTGTCCCTGCCGTCCCACGGGCTTCGGCGCTGCAGTTTCTTCCTCTCTTCAGCGGTCACGTGGGACCGCTCATTACAGAAATGAATAAGCGGCTCCACCTCCCATAGGGGCGGAGCCGCTTATTCATTTCTCTAATCAGCGGTGCCGGTGACCGCTGATAGAGAAAGAAGCTGCGGCACCGAAGACAGGAGGGGACAGCGCGAGGATCGCCAGGACTAGGTGAGTATAGCATATTCACCTGTCCTCGTTCCAGCCGCCGGGCGCCGATCCATCTTCCCGGCCGGCGCCTCCATCTTCCCGGCGTCTCTGCTCTCTGACTGTTCAGGCAGAGGGCGCGATGACGCATACAGTGTGCGCGGCGCCCTCTGCCTGATCAGTCAGAGCAGAGACGCCGGGAAGATGGAGGCGCCGGAACGAGACGCCGGGAGCTGCAATCAAGGGAGGTGAGTATGTGTTTTTTTTTCTTTATTGCGGCAGCGGCGGCACAAATTTATGTGGAACATCTATGGGGCACAGTGAACGGTGCAGAGCACCGTATATGGCACAGCACAGCTATGGGGCACAGTGAACGGTGCAGAGCACCGTATATGGCACAGCACAGCTATGGGGCACAGTGAACGGTGCAGAGCACCGTATATGGCACAGCACAGCTATGGGGCACAGTGAACGGTGCAGAGCACCGTATATGGCACAGCACAGCTATGGGGCACAGTGAACGGTGCAGAGCACCGTATATGGCACAGCACAGCTATGGGGCACAGTGAACGGTGCAGAGCACCGTATATGGCACAGCACAGCTATGTATGGGGCACAGTGAACGGTGCAGAGCACCGTATATGGCACAGCACAGCTATGGGGCACAGTGAACGGTGCAGAGCACCGTATATGGCACAGCTATGGGGCACAGTGAACGGTGCAGAGCACCGTATATGGCACAGCACAGCTATGGGGCACAGTGAACGGTGCAGAGCACCGTATATGGCACAGCTATGGGGCACAGTGAACGGTGCAGAGCACCGTATATGGCACAGCTATGGGGCACAATGAACGGTGCAGAGCACTATATGGTTCACACCTATGGGGAAATATGAACGGTGCAGAGCACTATATGGCACAGCTATGGGGAAATAATGATCTATTTTTATTTTTGAAATTCACCGGTAAATGCTGCATTTCCACCCTAGGCTTATACTCGAGTCAATAAGTTTTCCCAGTTTTTTGTGGCAAAATTAGGGGGGTCGGCTTATACTCGGGTCGGCTTATACTCGAGTATATACGGTATCTATCTATCTATCATCTATCTATCTATCTATTATCTATCTATCTGTCTATCTATTTATTATATATCTTTCAATTATCTATCTATTTACCTATTATCTATCAATTATCTATCTATCAATCTATCATCTATCTATCTATAATCTATTTATCAATTATCTATCTACTTATTATCTATCTATTATCTATCTATCTATCATCTATTTATCAATTATGTATCTATCATCTATCTATCTATCTAGCTATCATCGATCTGTTTATCTACAGTTGTGCTCAAAAGTTTACATACCCCGCCAGAATTTTTGCTTTCTTGGCTTTTTTCAGAGAAAATTAATTACACCAAAACTTTTCCTCCACTCACGGTTAGTGGTTGGGTGAAGCCCAAACTACTAACTACTACCCAAACTACTGCGTTTTCTCTTTTTATATCATAATGACAACCCAAAACATCCAAATGACGCTGATCAAAAGTTCACGTACCCCATTTCTTAATACTGTGTATTGCTCCCTCTAATATCAATGACAGCTTGAAGTCTTTTGTGGAAGTTGTGGATGAGGTTCTTTATTTTCTCATGATAAAGCTGCCCACTCTTCTTGGCAGAAAGCCTCCAGTTCCTGAAAATTCCTGAGCTGTCTAGCATGAACTGCACGCTTGAGATCTCCCCAGAGTGGCTCAATGATATTGAGGTCAGGAGACTGAGATGGCCACTCCAGAACCTTCACTTTGTTCTGCTGTAGCCAATGACAGGTCGACTTGGCCTTGTGTTTTGGATCACTGTCATGTCGGAACGTCCAAGTACGTCCCAAGGGCAGCTCCCGGGCTGATGATAGTGTATTTGCTGGGACTGTTCTATATGCTATTGTGTGTTGGTGGATCAACAAATTGTTGCCACACTGTTTTACTCTCACCCTGTGTTGTCTGAGTAGTGTTCTGCCAACAGGAAGAGAGAGCGGGTGTTTAGTGGTATGAGCCCTGGTCCACGCAGTTTGTCTAGAGACAGTTGGACCAGCGGTTGAGAGCACCCTCTGACCCTGTGTCTCTACAATAAAAGATAAAGAAAAGAAAACGAAAAGCAGCATAAGCAGAAAGCGTTCCTGGGTGCAGAGACTCCAAGGCAATGAGTAAACTTCCATATACAGACAAAAAAACTAAGGCAGTACACCAGTTCAGGGTGAAAAAATGTGGCAATGCCATTTTGGGCAATTAAATAGCCAATTTTTTTCACCCTGATCTGGTATGTTGCCTTCGTTTTTTTGTCTGTACAATAAAAGCTACATAGATATGCAAAACAGCTCCTATATCTTTCTCCAGAAGGAGAATTGTAGTAGTGAATGGTGGCCATTCATTTGTTAGTAGCTCTCCAATATGGCAAATACAGGAGGTTCCTCAGAGTGTGAGACCCTCCTTTATGAGATCTATATGCCCTAATAGGACACATCAGCAGTAGCTTCCATGATGGGAAAAGTATTTCCATTGAGAGGTTAACATTCCACGTACAGTATCTTACCTGTCTGAAATCTTCAGAGACCAGGATGAAGCCATTATTGTCAATAAGATAACAGTTTAGTACCTGGAGAAAGAAACAAAATAGTCACTAGACTGTATTGTAATGCATTTGGTTTTATCTATAGGGTGGGCCATTTATATGGATACATCTGGGTGGGCCATTTATAAAGTTTCATCCAAAATGGCCAACTTCAAAATAACTGCCATGGTCACCACCCATCTTGAAAAGTTTACAACTCCCATATACTAATGTGCCACAAATAGGAAGTTCATATCACCAACCATTCCCATTTTATTTAGGTGTATCCATATACATGGCCCGCCCAGGTGTTTCCATATAAATGGCCCACCCTGTACACAACCAGTAAATGGCACCAAATAATTAAAGGACTTATTTAACTTTAAGTGGTTACTTGCTTTGGATAATCCATACTTGTTAGAAGTTATGGGACTTTCAATGATCAGACCTAATTTATAGGCAACATTGGCCAAAAATGTGTAATTTTTGGTCAATGTTGGGCTGCTGTCATAAATGATCCACACAGCAAACGACGGAGACGGTAATTTCTTGTATGCATCTAGACTAACATGGATCCCTTATTCCTTTTCGTGATTTTCCATAAACTTTTTTGGTACTTTTGAAACAATAGTGGATATATACTCCCTATCTAGTGTAGGAATTACCATTTTCAACATGACAGGTTCCCTTTAGGTCATGTGTTTCAATACATTGCAAAGTTTAGAGTATTCTATGCCATGTTTCATTTAACAGGTTAGCAATTCTCAGAGACTTGCGATTTACAACACTCGACTTCCAAAATGTTTGTTTAGTGAAATTCTATAAAAATGAAATCTATAAAAACAATTAAATTTCTTGAAAAAACAACAAAAATACTAATGAAATTAAATAAATTAACTAAAAAAAAATTAATTAATTAAATAAAATTTTTAAAAAAAGCAACATATAGTAAAATGATGTTGGAGATAATATTAGAGAGCTTTTCAACAAGATGGTTTTCATTTTAAAACGATGACCGGTGTTTACTAATGAGGTGTCTGCTTTAAATCAAGTTGTTATACTCTGTAAGGGGGAAGATAATCAGACAGTCAAAAAGAATGTTCTTAGTCCAGAGAGTAGAGAAAGAAAGTTTTTTTTTTCTTGGATTTGAGATACCATAATCTTAAAAATTGCATCAACCTTTGCAACCTTTATTTTAATTGAATGCTGAGACAATTACAATTTAGTGGAACGTACAAGAGTTACGAAAAGACCAAACCTAACACAAATACATATTTGTCCTGTCTTACTTTTTTAACAAATTTCTCTTCCCACAATACAAATACAATATAATATTGTGCTACGCTAGGAAAACCCTCGACAGGCGGCATTTTACAACACAATCGCACAGACACATATACCATAAGCAACTCCTGACAGATTATCGTAATGTTTTTTTTCCTACTCAGGTCTACTTGGATCCTGAATTTATCTAGCAAAGGTGAGGATGGACTCATCTGAATTTGATATAAAGGCAAATAAAAGGATACTAAAGTCAACATATATAGCATAAATGATACTAAATCATAGCAAAATTACTTATTTATCATTTTTTATTGTGCTTTGCTTGTATAGTGCCATTATATTCCACTGTGCTTTACATACATTATCATCACTGTCCACATTAAAATATTATTTCATATCACTCATCTCAGGATATGTTGAGCCAAGAAGAAATGTAAGGTGAAACACATCTGTATTTCTATTTGTTATGGGGATGTGATTAAATCATTTGTTAATAAAGGGGTTGTCTCTGGATCCTATCTGCAGGAGCGCACAGCTCCCCTGCCTCCTGGCTTCCTGTTTGTTGGGAAGTATTGCGCTCCTGATGATTGACAGTTCAAGCCAGCACATAGATATAATTTCCTGTTAAAAGGATTATCTCTGGATCCTATCTGCAGGAGCACATAGCTCCCCTGCCTCCTGGCTTCCTGCTTGCTGGGAGGTATTGCGCTTTTGATGATTGACAGTTCAGGCCAGCAGCATGGATATGATTTGCTATTAAAAGCTTTGTGTCTGCACCCTATCCGCAGAAGCACATAGCTCCCCTGCCTCCTGGCTTCCTGCTTACTTGGAGGTAGTGTGCTCCTGATGATTGACTGTTCAGACCATCACCATGGACATAGTTTGCTATTCTGCAGGAGCACACAGCTCCCTTGACTCTTTGCCTCCTGCTTGCTGTGAGGCAGTGTGCTCCTGATTATTGACAGATCTGACCAGCGTCGTGGATATAATTTGCTATTAAAGGGGTTGTATCCAGATTCTATCTTCAGGAGTGCGCAGTTCCCCTGTTCTCTGGCTTCCTGCCTTCAGGGAGGCAGTATGCTCCTGATGATTGACAGTTCAGGCCAACATCATGATATAATTTGCTATTAAAAGAATTGTCTGCAGACCCTATCTGCACGATCGCACAGCTCCCCTGCCTCCTGGCTTCCTGCTTGCTGTGAGGCACTGTGCTCCTGATGATTGACAGATCTGACCGGCGCCATGGATATAATTTGCAATTAAAAGGGTTGTTTCAGGATTATATCTGCAGAAGTGCACAGCTCCCCTGCCATTTGGCTTCCTGCTTTTTGGGACGTAGTGTGCTCCTGATGTTTGACAGTTCAGGCCAGCGCCGTGACTTTAATTTGGAATTAAAGGGATTAAATTGGATCCTATCTGCAGGAGCATGCAGCTGCCCTGCCTTATGGCTTCTTGCTGCCCCGGGAACTGGTCAAATATTATCAGTTTGTTCTTATTCCATGGCTCAGTGACTGCCCCAACTTGTGCACTCGCTGATGCTGCTGGCAGAGGCAGCTTTACCTCTGCAGTATCGGAGAGGTGCAGTAACGCTAAAGTTAACCAGATTCATCGTTCCGACCAGCTTCAGTGCACCGCTTACAAGCTGTATAGTAAATGACTTGCAAGCACTTGCTCTTTACTAAAAAAAAAAAACAGGTCATCTCAGAAGTGGCCAGTAACCTTGGCCTTAAGGATTAAACTTATGGAATTAAAATCCCCTCCTTTCTTGACAATGGAGGGGATTTTTAATAAGAAGCAAATTGCAAAGTTGCTGGTTTCCGCAAGCACTTTGCAATTTTAAACATTGAATTAGATTTGGGACAACCCCTTTAAGGAATCATAATGGAACAATACAAAAATAAAAAGTCACCAGAAACGATTTATACCAGCAACGTGCCATCAGAAATAGAGCTCATACCCGGCACAGACGGTCTGCGTCCCGAGAGTGTGGTTTCTTATGAAGCAACGTGTTTTCATTATTTGCAATGGGAAACTTGTTGCGAGCGACCTGATTCAGCAGATGCATGGGAGAATTTAGGAAACGGCTCTTCTGCTTTAATCAATGATATAATAGTTTTCCATAGGTTAGCCAGAATGTTTCCAATTTGGCTGTTTGGAGAAAAAGAGACTGAAAGCTTTTCCTGTCTGTCTGGTATAATTGTATTAAGATATTTGTGACTGAAGACTGGAAGATAACATATAATTATAGGATGGGACCGTTTCTGAAAATTCGGGTTTGTTTATTGAAATTATGACATTCCTATTTTTTAACCTTTTTTTTTTTTTAGTATTTTAAGTTCGGAAAAACGTTAAGAACGGAGCGAAAAATTGAAAACGTAAAATCCCTCTACTAAATATTCTCCAATTCTAAACTATTTTTAACAATATAATATTACATTTTTTTTTTTCATAATATAAGAATAAATGAAGATCAAAATAAAAATAAATGGGTTCATTTTAGCATCTTTATTACGGAGCTGGATTTCGTTTTTCCATAGCATATGACAATAGTGATTTACGCTAGAACGCACCCATATTACTGTCGTCTGAAAAATGTTCTTAGTGTACAGATGTAGCAATGGTTACCCTTTTATAGGCTCCCTGCTTCCCAGAATATTCAACCTTTAGGTGATCGGCGGTCATAAATTACGGTAGCTCAGAAAAAAGATATAAACTCTCGGATGGATTCTCAGTTAACTCATTGTGCAGTCAGAGACTAGAGAAGGCAAACGGTGCAAAATTTTTCATGAAACCTAATTGCAAAAATGATCGTTAGTTCATAATAGAAGCATTTAACTTATAAGGTGCATGGTAATGTTGCATTAAACAGTATCGGAGGTTATACAGGAAGGAAGAGATTATTTTTTTCCCTGCATCCCCCCATATCTTCATCCTAAACTTTGCCCGATGTGGATGCACAGAACTTCTCCTGCACCCCCTCTCCTACCTTCGGTGAGGACGCTGACCGTGTATTAATGAAAACATTGTGCAGGACCAGGGGAGTCGGTAATATTTTTAATTTGCTCAGTGAATGAGAGGGGTGGCAGAGGTTTATGGGAGGAAGGAGTCCCTTAGGGCTCTTAAAGTCTTTCTTACTGTGGATTTAATTGGATCTTGGATTCATGGCTTTGGCTGTTGGCTTTAGGTGGCTCTATGAGTCTACAGAAGTAGGTGAGCCAGCAGCGCTTTCTTTTGCTACTTACACCACTTGAGAGCTGGGGTGTCTGTGCAATTAAAGGCGAATGACTGGTTCGCTGGAGGCTGCTTTCTGGCAGACATCCTGTCAATAAATAGTTACGTCCCACTTCATTCTTCTCTGTTTTTGTGGCTGATGCTTACACTTTAACGATGGAGTTACAGTAACTAATGTTACTGCGAGCATTTTACAATTACGCAGGAATTCCGCACCGGAGCGAAATCGCTCACGTCCTACCTACTTAAAGGGAATTCACCATGCCTTTTTCTGTGATGGGCTCCTTGAAAAAAATAACAGATCATTGAAAGCAGGGATAGGCTTGGGAGGTAGTATTTTTGGCAACT